>NC_133652.1:100470447-100811320 GCF_009905375.1 Apium graveolens
ACCTACAAGCTCGAGACTATGGATGGTTTTGAAGTCCCGAGGACCTGGCACGCACAAAACCTGAAGGTTTACTACGTGTAAGATAGGCGAAGTACGATTCTCACTTGTCATTGTGACAAGTAGGTTTAAAAGCACCTGGAAGCTTTGCTTGCGTAGGATTTTATATTCCAGTAGAATTTACATTGTCTAGTTATTATTGATTAGGGTCGAACCCATGCTATGTAAGGTTTTGAAAAACCAGACTTCATATTAAAGAGTTTGAAATTACTTCAATCCAAGGATGTTTAAGGCTCAAATGCATATTAAACAGAAAGAGGCAAGAAAAGCAACATATAAAATATAAGCCCCGAAGGGTATAAGTTTTGAATACAATTAAGTCAATACAAAAGACAAGCCATGCAAGGCTGAAAAAGCTCTAAGGAGCTGAGGTGCCCTCGGCGTCCATATCATCGTCTTCTCCGCTCTCGCTAGATGTCTCCGTCGTCTCGGAGGAGGAAGAGCTGTCATCCTCAGCAGGTCTGGAAGAAGACTCGGGAGGAGGAAGAAGTGGATCCTGAGGAACATGGTCCGAGACAACTACTCGGGTACGAAACCTCTGTAGCAAAGCCTCGTCATCAGGGCAGATGTAGTCCGCCGGGTTAAATCAGGACAAGCCTCGTTCACGGTCCCAAGGGCCGTGTCCCAACCAGTCCTAAAAAACTCGGGAAAGACTGAATCATCCCTAATCCTCATAGATTGGGCAAACTCCTCCGAGTCCAGATAATTGTCTATAGCTTTATCCTTCTCCGCCCGAAGTACCACCAGCTCGGCGTTAGACTCTCCGAGTTCTTCCTCCTTGCGCTTGAGCTTCTTCTCCAGGGTAGCATACTTTTCTGTTGCCTGAGGGCATTATCGGCCTTATCAGAAGCCCGCTTCCATGATTCGGCTTGCCTCACAGCGCCTTGAAAGTAGGCGTTAGACTGAAACAAAACAATTAACAAAGTATAAGGCAAGAAAGTGCTACAAGAACGAGAAATAAGTTTAAAAAAGAGAAGGCATACCGAAGCCAGAGATTGGGCTCCCATGAGCTTAATCCTCTCAAGGTCAGGGGTGGCCACCACATCAGTAAAGTCCTTTGGAGTCACGCTATGGTAGGACCAATCCCAAGCATGCTTCGTGGAACCAACCACGGTATCCCCTCGGCGGAATCCCCAGAGAGGCTGAAAGACGCCTGTGTAGCAGCAGCAGCGGGGGCAGCAGCAGTGATAGGAGCATTATGGCCCTCAGCTCCTTCAGTTGAAGCCTCCCCCATAGGCTCCTTGTGCTTTCTCAAGAAGATAGGCTCTGTCGCCTTTCCTCGGGTGTCTAGGCCTGCTAACCGAGCTTTCTTCATCCTAGCTGTTTCTTCGACCAAGGGGACATTGTCCTCGTTAATCTCCTTAGCAGCTGAAACAAAGCAAAGACAAAATAAGTGATGTTAATAATGCGTGAAATAAAGAAAAATTGAGAAGGGAAGAGAAATACCCTGTTGAGAAACAGAGGATAGTCCCACATGAATCAGGGAAAACTCTTCTAAAAGAGTCCAGCTGGTGGTGGTGCCATCATCCTGAGTGAGCCCATTATAAATGATAGTTTCTTCAGGAGTTAAGTGAATGGATTTGAGGCTACCATCACTGACCTTCCCGAAGGAAGATCGAAAGAGCGTGCCCCAGTCGCCATTCTCCCAACGTAACCCAACGAAACTATTCCTCCAATTTGGATTATTATCAGGAATAGAGGCGCTATTAAAGATATGTTTGCTTTTGGGCCTTTGTTTGACATAAAGCCCAGCTAAGGGCCCAAGTGTTTAAAAAGCCCAGAAAAGGGCCCAGATATTTAAGGTTAACAGCCCATAACCCAAAATCCAGTCATAATGGGCCAAAAGAATGAAGGCCCAGCTAAGTGAAGGTGGCCCAAAAATAAATTCCAGGGAGAAATGGATAAAAAGATCAGGAATATGACCCAATTCGACCAGGAATCATGAGGAAATCCTGGTCGAAATACAGGAGGTCGAAATTGCTTCGATCAAGGCACGAAATGGTACTTAAATCGGTCAAAATATTAGTTCCTGACCGAAATGGTCAGAATTCTGATCGAGAGTGAATAAAACAGAAGAACTTTCGACCAGAAAGCAAGGCAAAATCCTGGTCGAATGGATCCTGCCCGAAATTGCTTCGACCAAGGCATCAAATGATGGCTAATTCGGTCAAAAAGCAGGACTCCTGACCGAAAGGGACAAAAATCCTAGTCGAAAAATTTCTGGTCGAAAAATTGTATAAAAAAAAAAAAAAAGGAGGGGGGGGAAATCCTGGCCGAAATTCGACCAGGACCTCTGCTCGAATATTCCTGCTCGAAAATCCTTCGACCAGGGCTGAAAGAAGGTTAATTCGACCAGGATCCTGGTCGAATGGATTCCTGGTCGAAAAATTGCATTAAAAAAAAAAAGGAGGGGGGGGGGGGAAATCCTGGCCGAAATTCGACCAGGACCTCTGCTCGAATATTCCTGCTCGAAAATCCTTCGATCAGGGCTGAAAGAAGGTTAATTCGACCAGGATCCTGGTCGAATGGATTCCTGGTCGAAAAATTGCATAAAAAAAAAAAGGAAGAAAAAGGGAAGAAAATTAGGGAAAAAAATCCAGAAAAATAAGGAAATTCCTTAAATTCCTTAAATAATTTCTGAAAAATGTTAATATTTTCAGAAAATTAAGGGAAAAATCAAGAAATTAGGGAAAAATCCCAGAAAATTAGGGAAAAATCCCAGAAAATTAGGGAAAAATCCCAGAAAATTAGGATAAATCCCAGAAATTAAGGGAAAAATCCAGAAATTAGGGAAAATCCCAGAAAATTAGGGAAAAAATCCAGAAAAATAAGGAAATTCCTTAAATTCCTTAAATAATTTCTGAAAAATGTTAATATTTTCAGAAAATTAAGGAAAAATCCAGAAAATTAGGATAAATCCCAGAAATTAAGGGAAAAATCCAGAAATTAAGATAGATCCCAGAAATTAAGGGAAAAATCCAGAAATTAAGGATAAATCCAGAAAATTAGGGAAAAATCCAGAAAATTAAGGATAAATCCCAGAAAATTGAGGGAAAAATCCAGAAATTAAGGATAAATCCCAGAAAATTAAGGATAAATCCCAGAAATTAAGGGAAAAATCCAGAAATTAAGGATAGATCCCAGAAATTAAGGGAAAAATCCAGAAATTAAGGATAAATCCAGAAAATTAGGGAAAAATCCAGAAAATTAAGGATAAATCCCAGAAAATTGAGGGAAAAATCCAGAAATTAAGGATAAATCCCAGAAAATTAAGGATAAATCCCAGAAAATTAGGGAAAAATCCCAGAAATTAGGGAAAAAATCCAGAAATTAAGGATAAATCTCAGAAAATTAGGGAAAAATCCAGAAATTAGGGAAAAATCCCAGAAAATTAGGGAAAAATCCCAGAAAATTAGGGAAAAATCCCAGAAAATTAGGATAAATCCCAGAAATTAAGGGGAAAAAATCCAGAACATTAGGGAATAATCCCAGAAATTAGGGAAAAAAATTCCTGGAAATTAAGATAATTTTCGGAAATAAAAGGAAGATTCATTGTAAATGTGTAGGTCGCTCCACACTTTACGCAAAAACGAAACCCTGAAAGGGAACGAATAACTTCTGCGAAACCTAATCAATGTTTCCCAAAAGTTGGGGGGCAAATGATAGGATAATAAGTCCTGATTTATAATTAATGGGCTGATAGGCCCAATAATAAGATGTATAATATTCAGACCAGAAAGGTTAAGCCTGATGGACCAGATCAGGCCTAATGGAATAAAAAAGGCCCAAAAGCCCTGATTATTAATTAATTTCGTAATTAATTAATAAGGGAGAAAATCAGATGTTGAAAGAGTCCCGATAAGGATATAAATCCTTAGAGATTAGCCTCAAGGGGATCTAAAAGGATAAGGAATCAGCTTCCTACTTCCTAGGACTCCTAAGTCTATCCTAATTCAGAGGCTTGTCCACCAAGTCTCCTATACCAAGTCCAATTCAAGGACCACCAACATCTATATAAGGGGTCTCACCCCCACCAATCAGAACTACGTTTTTTGACTTGATCCTTGGCAATCAGCAAGGTACGTAGGCATCTTGTTAAGGCAGATTGAGTCACGAAACACAAGAGCAGTCAAATCGAGCCTCGAAGCTCACGTTCCTTAGTATTAAATACAGCAATTATATATATTAGTTTTTAATCCATAACAATACCATTCAATGAACTGACAATATATAATTGCCTAGTCTATACATTTATCTTTATCATCTACCCACCCGATAATAACAGATAAGGATCATCTTTAATCATATGAGGTTTAATCGACACGTAGACTCATAGTTCACATAACATATAAACACATAAGGCACGTATCAGATATCTCATACAACAAATAGTCATATAATTCATGTAGCACATAAGTTAAATCATGAAAAGGTAAGTCTTGATACGGTTAGAATTGAAATCGGGTGAAAAGAGTATTTTATTGATCAATAATCGACTCAAGATGACTCATAACCCAAACGATCTTTTGACACAAAAGAAATTAGGTCTCGAAAGTATTTTTAATGAAGAAGAATATTTTTCTGAGTCTAGAGGCGTTCGTTTCACACTAAACGGACGAACGGTTGATTTATTATGAATTTTTGAACATTTTTCGGAATTAAAATGGGTCTCCAATCATTTTATAATTAAATAATAGGGTTTGAAAACTCGAGTATGACTTTAAAATAATTTTATAATAACTATCGAGTCTTGAAAGAATTTAAAATAATATTTTAAAACTCGAAACTATTTTTTCGGAATTTTTAAATCAATTTTTAAATAATTCAATCTAATTATTAAATCAATTAATAATTAATTAATAATTAATTAATCAATTAATTAATTATAAATTAATCGATCAATTAAAATGATTAAAAACAAATTAAAATTAATTAATAAAATAATTTCGATTTATTTTTCAATAAATAATTAATTATAACAATTTTCTGAATTTAAAATAATTAAATAACTATTTTCTGATTTTTAGAATAATAAAAATATCATTTCTGAAAATTATTAAACACAAATCTGATTTTTGAATTTTTATAAACAAAAATCTAAATTTTATAGAATTTTAAAACCAAAATATTAAATATGCAAATTAGGGAAACTTCGGGGTACTAAACTGTAGTTTCCCCCATCGTCTTCCCCCTTCACTGCTCCGGTGGCCGGCCGCCATTAACGACGACCACCGAGCTTTTTCGGCGAACAAAAATATTACCCAGAACTATACCAAATCAACATGTATTATACTTCTAGCTACCAGGAGTCTATTTTTGCAATCTGTTTAATTAAACAATCACAGAGTCGCCTTGGAAAATCCGCTCAAACATTCCGCCGCCGCGCGGTGGTTTTCGGCGAGACAGCTACGTTTACCGCTCGTAACTCATGTATACACCATTCAATTCGTCTTTCGACGATCTACATGATGGTACAATTAATTTAAAACAATAACCCCTAATGAACAAACACCCAATTTGTAATTAAGAACATTCAAACTTATAAAACCTAATTCACAAATTCGAAGATCAAACTCAATTTTCTATATATTATTGAACTCCAAATTAATCATATAATATACCAAAATGATCAGGACAAAATTATCTACAAGATACAATCATCAAATCACACAAACAACATCAAAAACAAAAATTCATATTTTAATCACCAAATAATTCGAATTAAAATAAATAAATATCAAAATCATCTTGATTTCTGCACTGAAATGGTTGATTAATTCAAAAAGTACTTTTCGAGAGCTTCGTTTTGATATATTGCACACTTGAATCAGAGTTCAGTAACGCCTTCGTTTGTGCGTTTGATTTTCAAAAACGTATCAATTTTTAGGGTTTTTCTCTGTAGTTACTATATTTTTACTGGTTGTAAATGAATAAACGAATAAAATGAAATAAGAAATATGTTATTTATGTTTACGGAATATTGGTTCGTTCTAGATCATTTTGGATCGTTAAATTAGTTACTTAGCCACTAAGTAACCACAAAAACGATCCGATTCGATACCCGTATTGGATAATTATCCAAACCGGGCTTTTTATGAAACACTTTATACGAAAATAAGGTAATAATATCCCGTCTTTCGAGAATAAGGGTTTCGTTGATTCACCGAAATGATTGTCGTATCGAAAATCTTGCATCGGGCCCCGCACGGGTCAAACCGTAATCCAGATCGAAAAATTCAAAACACGGGAAATGTCCGGATTTACCAGATTTGGTTAGGATGGAGTTTTCGGAAAAGTTTTCGGGTTGTAAAAACGTAAAAATGGTTGAAGTCGGACGATTCCCAGCTTTATAAAATAATTTTATAATTATTCAGAAAATAATTAATAAAATCATAAATCATTATAAAATCATATAACACTCCATAAATTACCAAAAAATACCTTAATTGTCTTTATTCTGGATATATTAAAATTAACATACTCACATTTTATTATATACAAACATCCAAATATTATTATCAATCATCAGATAATTTACCAAAAATTCATATAATATTCACATAATAATCATATATTGATATAAATAATTACACGATATTTCCCGGATGTTACATGATATCTACTGATTAAACTTTATTAACAACATGGCCAACTCAAATTTATCAAAATAAATTATAATCAAGTGCATGCAATCGATTTAAGGCCAAATATCAATCATATATTCTAGGTTTTAACATGCATCCCTAGAACTACAAGTTTTTATGCATAAAACTAACATGCAACCACTATCAACATAATATCCCAAATATTCCATGACATGAAAGGGTTTTAAAGTAGGTGATTCAACACAAAACATGGCTTTGAACAACATGCAACACATAACAAATTTCACTTAGAGCATGGTCTCATCACATAGCATTTCAAAACAAATTTTTGATCAACAAAACTTATTCCATTCGGCTCTCAAGGAGTCATTTCCGAATGGAGGGAGTAAAATGGTAACATGGGAGTGAAAACACTTAACCAAAAATGTGACGCCCTCCAAACCCGGGTCAGAAGTTTGGGGTCCACACACACACACACATGGCTTATTTATAACCTGCTTATAACAATAATAAAGATAACAATAATATGCAGTGACCCTATTTACCAACTACCATGGATCGCAACAGGTTAAAGTATGCACACAAGCCACACTTCTACTTATATTACATACCGTTCAAATCCCAACTATTCCAAACTCATAACTGAGTATTAAACAATATTACAAACTTTTACAGACTTAAATTGTTCCAAAAGAAGCCTACAAGCTCAGCTCAATCAATCTGAACCCCTAGTTCTCGCGCTGGACTGAGGATCCTCAATACCAACCGGTTCCTTTTTAACTGGAAAAGAACAGATTCAATATCGCACAAATGAGCTAACTAGCTCAGCAAGTCAAATGACAAAACTGAGAATAATGATCATCAGGTGAACATGATTATGATATCAAGTGAACAATGGATTATGATTTAGAATTGGATATTATACTTTTAATTTAAAAACCAAGGTTAGGCTGCTGATCAGTCACGCACTAACCCCGAGCAAGGCACACAACATCGCTCTAACTACTGGATCCAAGGCACACATTGGCCTAACTTGACCATTATATGGTCTGACCACGAATCTGGTCCATAATTTTATAAAAAAAATCCAATTCTAACATAATAACAGAATGAACAATAATAAACAATAACCAGAATCATTAACAACAGTGAGTACTTAACAATGAAAGGATTTCAATACTTGTATGGATCAACAAGGTAATTTCAAAGCTTGGATGCTGGGTAATAAAAGAATTGGATAACAAAGGGATCAACGTTTCAGGGTTTCAAGGATTTGGTCTTTCAAAGCATAAGATATCATGGGTTGAGTATATAAGTAATTCGGTTCAGCGTTTGGTATTTAGTTTGTATGTATTTGTGGAGTAGTATCGTAGATTTGTGGTTCGTATTTGGGTATACAATAATCAATGGCTTAGAAAGAATATGGTTCCTGGCTCAAGAACAATAATTGGAATCAGGGTTTAGGTTTTTGTGCTTCAAAGCACTTGCAATATCACAGGATTATCAAGTACTACAATATCTCGAGAATGTTCAGAACACTTGCCTGGTACTAGCTTACTATTCTGCACTCGCTTCCAATCACAATCGTCTTACTCCTCAACTACCTGTTTCCCTTTCCCACGTCTGGCCTCTTCTGCTCACATATCATAAGCATCTATCAATCATCAACTCATAGGATTCTATTCAACACATACTTCTATCTACCCTTCGTTTTACCCAAATCCGATTAACGGACTGAAAGTTATGCAATAACCAAGTAAATACCGAATATATAGACCGATAGTCAATCAACAAGTCACGTATAACACATAATACATCACGTAATCAATGACATATCATTTATAAAGAAGTCTCGGGTCATAAATATGCTTTCGGGTATCTAAAATGATTTTTAAAATATTTTTCGGAATTAATACGGGTCGTTGGATCAATTTCGGGTTAATAAACAGGGTTCGGTTGGCCAATTCTGGCTCCGATACAATTTTGTAATAATTCTCGAGCCTTGGAAATAATTTAGAATAATATGTTAAAGCTCGAAACTATTTTTTAGAATTTTTAAATCATTTTTAAATAATTAAATCTAATTAAATAATTGATTAAAATCAATTAATAATTAATTAAATCAATTAATCAATTAATTTCCGAATTAATTGACCAATTAATTAATTAAAAATTAATTGAAATTAATTAACTAATTAATTTAGATTTATTTTGGAATTAAAAATAATTTTTCAGAATTAAAATAATAATTTTCAGAATTTTCAGAAATTAAAAATGAATTTTTATAATAAAATAAATAGGAAATATGAATTTTAAACATTTTATAAACAGGAATCCTATTTTTGCAAAGTCTGGAAACCTGGGGGACCAAACTTCATCGTTTTCAAAAGTATAGGGACCAAACTGCAATTTTGCAGTTCCAGTCGCCGGAAAAGTCGGGGATGGCCGGAGAAGACGATCCCGGCGTCCTCAGCCCACCAACACCTCCAGATCAACACTACACCTCAATAGGAATCTATATCTGCATTCAAAACACAACAATAACCCCTGTCCTGGCCGGAAGATGGCCAAGAACATTGTCGGATTCTGGCGAAACGACGAAAACTTAAAAAGACAACTCCCTACGATTTAAGCATCCTCTGTTAACGAGCTATATATCAATCGATTGCAAATTTCATAGAGAACACAGCCCACTATAAATCAACAGCTAATAACCCCTGGATCAAAAAACCCCAAATTTCAATTGAAAACATTCATACGGGTCATAAACCCTAATTTTGAAATTCGAAAATTAAACCTTCTTTTGAGCATGTTATTGAACTCCAAATCAGACGTATAATATACCAAAATATTCAGGAAAACAAGCTCTATAACATGCAATCATCAAATCATACAAACAATCATCCGAACAAAATTTCATATTTTTCATAAAAATAATTGAAAATAAATAATATTTTAGAAATTAACCCTTTGATTCTGCAGGTGTATGGATTACAGATTCTGATAGAGCTTCTCAAGACCTTCAAATCCAATACTCGAGCTTTTCAAACAAAGATCAATAACACCTTCAAAAGTTGGTTTAATTCTTGGAATAGTTTATGAATATATGATTTTTCTCTGTAAAATTATATATTTATCTAGTCTGCAAATGATTTTGATACGAAATAAAATACGGTAAAAGGCTATTTATAATTACGGAGAATTAGTATCCCGTTGGATCATTCCGGATATAAAACGGTACGTTTATTTGTAAAAACTGATCCAAACGGTATCGGTTTTCGGGATAATTATCCAAACCAGTACAATTTATACTGCGGTCTTGGTCTCAGCGCCTGGTTACACGTATTACAAAGTGATAATTGGGATAGTTTAATAAAAAGCTCCCGTTTATCGAAAATACGGGTTTTATTGATTTACCGAAACTGAATATTGCATCTAAAATGTTGCGCCGGGACCCGTGCAGGACAAACCGTACGCCGGATCGAAAAAGTCGAAACATTGGAACATGCTCGGAATATTACAATTGGTTAGGAAGGAGTTTCTCGGAAGAGTTTCGGGTTCCAAAAACGTAATAACGGTTGACGTCGGTTGGTTCCCGTTTTTATAAAATAGATTTTAAATACTCGGAAAAAGATTTTATAAACTTTATATGATTCTTATAAATCCTATAAATCAACATCAAAATCATTGGGAAGATATGACAATTATCTATATTTTATTTTGGACATATAAAAATTAAAATACTCAATTAATATTATTTTTGAATATCCAAGTACAGATAACACTTAACAATTATCTCACGAGAATAGATACTGAACACACATAATAATTATTTAATAGCAAAAATAATTACACAATATATCCTGGATATACATCCTTCCCCCCTTAAAAGGATTCTGTCCTCAGAATCTCTTAAGAAAACAAATGAGGGTACGTTTCTCTCATATCACTTTCTAATTCCCAGGTTGACTCTTCAACCTTTGGGTTTCTCCACAATACTCTTACTAACTTTACCACTTTATTCCTCAATACCTTTCTCTCGCTCCTGCTAGAATCTCTATTGGACTCTCTACATAAGACAAATCTGCCTGAAGCTCTATTGGCTCATATTCTATTACATGCCTGGAGTCTGGGTTATACTTCTTGAGCATTGATACATGAAAAACATTGTGAATGTGCTCCATGATGCGGTGGTAACGCCAACTCATAAGCTACTTTGCCAATGCGCTTTAAAATCTCAAAAGGTCCGACATATCTTAGGTTTAGCTTCCCTTTCTTCCCAAACCTCGTTAGTCCTTTCCATGGTGATACTTTCAATAATACCAAGCTCCCTTCTTCAAATTCTATGTCCTTCATTGACTGGTCTGCATACTTTCTCTGACGATTTTGTGCGGCTATTAATCTCTTCTGGATAATTTCAACAACTTCCTTTGCCTGCTGCACCAATTCAGGTCCGAGTATTTTGCGTTCTCCTACTTCGTCCCAATATACTGGAGATTTACATTTGCGTCCATAAAGGGCTTCATAGGGTGGCATCCCAATGCTGGCGTGATAACTGTTGTTATAAGCAAACTCTACCAGGGGTAAATGCTCGTCCCAACTACCTTTGAAATCAATAGCACAAACACGTAACATGTCCTCGATTGTCTGGATCGTTCTTTCACTTTGGCAGTCCGTCTGCGGGCGATAGGCCGTACTTATATTCAATCTTGTTCCCAAACATTCTTGAAAACTCTTCCAGAATCTTGAATTAAACCTTGGATCTCGATCAGATACGATAGACACTGGAATTCCATGACGAACTACTAATTTCTTTTAGGTACATATGGACCAACTTGTCCAGCGAAAATCTTTCATTTATAGGCAGAAAATGAGCTGACTTGGTAAGTCTATCCACTATAACCCAAATGGCATCATGAGTAGCCCTTTTCCTTGGTAATCCAACTGTGAAATCCATGGTAATATGTTCCCACTTCCACTCTGGAATCTCCAATGGCTGTAAGAATCCACTTGGTCTCTGATGTTCTGCTTTAACTCTCTGACAAGTATAACATTTGATAACCCATTCCGCAATTTCCTTCTTCATGTCTGGCCACCAATAATTACTTCTTTAAATCTCTGTACATTTTGGTACTCCCTGGATGGATAGAATATCTTGAACTATGTGCCTCTTGTAAAATTTCATTCTTCAGCTCCGTCACTGGTGGAATCCAAATTCTTGAAGAAAACCTAAGAATACTTTGATCATCCTTCTGCGTGCATAATTCCTCACCTACCAAACGATTTATATCTTGATCCATTACATTTTCCTGACACTTCTTTATTTTCTCCAACAACTCCGGCTGGAAAGTCATACTATATACTTTCGCTTCCTCAGGCTTGCAAACTCTAATTTCCAATTCCAATTTCTGAAATTCCTTATATATATCTTCGGGTACTGATAATATATTCAATCTTTCCTTCCGACTCAATGCGTCTGCCACAACGTTAGCCTTACCAGGATGATAATTAATCGAGCAATCATAGTCTTTGATCAACTCTAACCATCTCCTTTGCCTCATATTAAGTTCCTTCTGTGTGAATATGTACTTTAAGTTTTTGTGATCCGTGAAAATCTCGCACTTTTCTCCATACAAATAATGTCTCCAAATCTTCAAGGCGAAAACTATGGCTGCTAGCTCCAAATCACGAGTAGGATACTTCTGTTCATGTAGTTTTAATTGCCTTGACGCATACGCAATCACCTTTTCGTGCTGCATTAAAACACATCCTAGTCCTTGGGAGAAGCATCGCTATAAATTATGAAATTCCCTTGATCGTCTGGAAGTGACAAAACAGGTGCCGTGATTAATCTCCGCTTCAACTCCTGAAAACTTTCTTCGTACTTGTCATTTCATATAAACTTTTCATTCTTTCGTGTAAGCTTTGTCAATGGTGTTGCAATCCTTGAGAAATTCTGAATGAATCGTCGATAATATCCCGCCAATCCCAAGAAACTTCTTACCTCGGTGGGTGTTCTCGGTCTCTCCCAATTCGTAATTGCCTCGATCTTTGCCGGGTCCACTTTGATCCCTTCGTTTCTGACTATGTGTCCTACGAATTGAACTTCCTGTAGCCAAAACTCACACTTCGAGTACTTAGCATATAAATTCTTTTTCCTAAAATCTCCAAAGCCATTCTCACATGTTCCACATGATCCTTTTCTGTCTTTGAATAGATTAAAATATCGTCTATAAACACAATAACAAACTTATCCAAATATTCCTAAAAAATTCTGTTCATCAGGTCCATAAACGCTGCCGGGGCATTGGTCAATCCAAAAGACATCACTAAAAACTCGTAATGTCCATACCTTGTTCTGAAAGCTGTCTTTGGTATATCTTCTGGCTTGATCTTCAGTTGATGATATCCCGATCTTAAATCGATCTTGGAGAAATACTTGGCTCCCTTCAATTGGTCAAACAAATCATCAATTCTAGGTAACGGATACTTATTCTTGATTGTAAGCTTGTTGAGCTCCCTATAGTCGATACATGGTCTCATGCTTCCATCTTTCTTCTTGAGAAATAATACCGGTGCACCCTACGGGGACACACTGGGTCTGATTTCTCCTTTCTCTAACAACTCTTGCAATTGCTTCGCTAGCTCTTTCATCTCAATAGGCGCCATTATGTACGGGGCCTTGGATACTGGTTCTGTTCCAGGTGCTAAGTCGATCGCAAATTCAATTTCTCTATCTGGAGGAAGTCCTGGTAATTCGTCGGGAAATACGTCTGAAAATTCATTTACAACTAGAATATCTTCAAGTTTTGCTGACTCCTGACTTCTGTCGATCACATTAGCTACGAAATGCTCATATCCTTGCCGTAGTAACTTCTTGACTTGAATCATCGTAAAGAACTTCTTTACTTGTTTCTGACCTTTGAATGTTACTATTCTTTCGTCTAGCGTTTTCACCATTACTTTCTTATTTCGACAATCTATCTGAGCATCATGCTTAGATAACCAATCCATCCCTAATATAACATCAAATTCTCCTAATTTAAATGGTATCAAGTCTACACAAAATTTACCACCAGAGATCTCAATCTCACAATTCCCACAAACTTTGTTAACAGTTACACGTTCTTGATTTGCTAATTCCACAGTCATTATTTCATTTAAACATTCAACTGGACAATTTAACTTACTAACAAAATCTTGCGAAACAAATGATCGAGTTGCTCCCGAATCTATTAACACTTTGGCATATAAAGAATTCACATTAAGCGTACCTGCCACGACATCTGTATCCTGAATAGCATCCTTCACAGACATGTCAAAAACTCTAGCCCTTGAAGTCTCATTCACTGTTGGGGTAGATCCCATAATCCTTAATGCATTACTGACTGGGGCTGATGTCTTGCAATCCCTGGCCATATGTCCTGGCTTTCCACATTTAAAACATGTAAATCCAATGGCTGGAACCTTTACTGCTGGATTCCGGATAGGCTGATCCTTGTTTGCTGGCTCTCTTGCTGGCTGATTTCGGCACTCTCTTGAATAGTGCCCTTTCTGATTACATTTGAAACATACCACGTTCAACTTATTACAAACTCCTCCATGCTTCTTTCCACATACTTGACAATCTGGAAAAGTTAGTCTCAACTGATTTGGCTGATTTGCATTAACTGGACGGTTGCTCTGGCCTCCGTCTCCTGCATTTTGTCTTCTGAAATTAAAATTTCTCCCTGGCTGAAACTTGCCCTTCTTAAAATTTGGAAACTTCCCTGTTTGTGACTGACCCTCACCTGCTTTCCTTTTCCTTCGGGAACATCTCACTCTTTGTCTCTGCGATCATAGCCTTCTGTACTACTCCTGCATAGGTATCCAATTCAAAAATGGCTACCTTCCCTCTGATCCATGGTTTCAAACCTTGCTGAAATCTTTTAGCTTTCTTCCTGTCAGTATCCACATACGATGGTACGTACCTTGACAATTCCTCAAACTTACCCTCATAATCTGTTACCGACATGTTCCCTTGCTTTAATTCTAAAAACTTCAGCTCCATTTGATCCTGAACAAACTGAGGAAAATACTTTTCTAAAAACAATTCCTTAAACCTTTCCCAAGTAATAACATCTATGCCTTCCAATGTCTTCACCATTTCCCACCAATAGGTGGCCTCATTCTTCAGATAGTAACTTGCAAACTCAACCTTCTGTTCTTCCTTTACTTTCACTAAGGCAAATGCCTTCTCTATTTCCTTTAACCAAATATTTGCTTCAATTGGCTCTAAGGAACCCTTGAATTCTGGTGGGTTTACTTCCTGAAAAGTTTTAAAAGTTACCTGGGGGTTGGTCTGTCTTTGTTGTTATTGTGCCAGGTGAACTGTTTGCTGGGCCAAGATTTGAAGAATCTGGGCTATTGCTAGGTCCATGGGTCCTGGGTTCACATTTGGATTTGTATCATCTTGGTTGTTGTTGTTGTTGGTTTCTTCATTCTGGGTGTTGGTGCGGGTATTTCTTTTGCGAGACATTTACTGTAAACAATCAAACAACTTATTCATCTTTTGAATCAAATCTTTGTATAAAAGAATTTTTTTGTAAAACAGAGGTATCTCTTTTTGAAAACAGTTGTAACTAAGTAAATTGCATGCTTCTTTACAGAATATAAACAGTTATGGAAAATAGGGTACATGGTATCACAGGGTATAACCGGTGCAATAGATAAGGTAAAGTAAAACAGGTGTGATAAATGACAATAATGGAAAGGAAAAAGGTGCAGATATATATAGATCAAAAGTTTTAGGTAGTACAAGCGTAAAGACGCTTCGGAAGTGAAAGCAAAAAGGGTACAATAACCTACTCACTAGTCAGCATAACTAGTCTATAAATACAACTCAAAAGTCTACTAATACACACTACACACTACTGCACATACTATATAACCATAACAACACTGCTCAGCATCTCCATCTCTGAATCTCTGGCTCATGGCAAATCTGGACCTCCTATCTCCTCAAGCTCTTCTAGAACCCACTTAGCCCACTCCACTAGGAAATCAGGGCTGATGTCCTCATGTGTAGCCTCAGCAATCCTCACAGCAGCTGCTCTACAAAATGCCTGGAGCCTCTCCCTAAGTCGTCTCTCACCACTCCCCATCTCTCTGGTACGCATGATATGCAATAACTCCTGGATCTGACCCTGTAGGAATCGCTGCTCCATAAGGCAAGCCTCAAACTGATGATATGGGACAGGATAGGAAGAGAACTGGAAAGGTACTCCTGTGACTGAATGACTAGTAAAGCCTGAATCAGCAGGTGGGGGTCCTCTGATAGGTGGCCTCATGCCTGGAGGTGGAATAGCCTGCAGTGGTACGGGCTGCAACACAGGTAGAGGTAATATAGCTAACACTGGTGGAGCAATTGGACGTGGATCCGAAGACGACACTCCAACTGAAGGCTCTGAGTGATCGGCTGATACGGGGATAAAAGAGTCGGCCATCGCTGCTATCTGAAATCATATCGCAATATAAGAATCTCGAACCATAACGCGAATTACACTAATACCTGATATACCGAAACACTCAACCTCTCGACGTTCTATCTTTCTATTCCTTACTTCTAATCCTAACCCTCTACCCATTCCCGTCAACCTAGGCTTGTGTCAGTGAATTATAACCTGTAGCTCTGATACCAAACCTGTGGCGCCCTACAAACCCGGGTTAGAAGTTTGGGGTCCACACACACACATGCCTTATTTATAACCTGCTTATAACAATAATAAAGATAACAATAATATGCAGTGACCCTATTTACCAACTACCACGGATCGCAATAGGTTAAAGTATGCACACAAGCCACACTTCTACTTATATTACATACCGTTCAAATCCCAACTATTCCAAACTCATAACTGAGTATTAAACATTATTACAAACTTTTAGAGACTTAAATTGTTCCAAAAGAAGCCTACAAGCTCAGCTCAATCAACCTGAACCCCTAGCTCTCGCGCTAGACTGGGGATCCTCAATACCAACCGGTTCCTTTTTAACTGGAAAAGAACAGAAACAATATCGCACAAATGAGCTAACTAGCTCAACAAGTCAAATGACAAAACTGAGAATAATGATCATCAGGTGAACATGATTATGATATCAAGTGAACAATGGATTATGATTTAGAATTGGATATTATACTTTTAATTTAAAAACCAAGGTTAGGCTGCTGATCAGTCACGCACTAACCCCGAGAAAGGCATACAACATCGCTCTAACTACTGGATCCAAGGCACACATTGGCCTAACTTGACCATTATATGGTCTGACCACGAATCTGGTCCACAATTTTATAAAAACAATCCAATTCTAACATAATAACAGAATGAACAATAATAAACAATAACCAGAATCATTAACAACAGTGAGTACTTAACAATAAAAGGATTTCAATACTTGTATGGATCAACAAGGTAATTTCAAAGCTTGGATGCTGGGTAATAAAAGAATTGGATAACAAAGGAATCAACGTTTCAGGGTTTCAAGGATTTGGTCTTTCAAAGCATAAGATATCATGGGTTGAGTATATAAGTAATTTAGTTCAGCGTTTGGTATTTAGTTTGTATGTATTTGTGGAGTAGTATCGTAGATTTGTGGTTCGTGTTTGGGCATACAATAATCAATGGCTTAGAATGAATATGGTTCCTGACTCAAGAACAATAATTGGAATCAGGGTTTAGGTTTCTGTGCTTCAAAGCACTTGCAATATCACAGGATTATCAAGTACTACAATATCTCGAGAAAGTTCAGAACACTTGCCTGGTACTAGCTTACTATTCTGCACTCGCTTCCAATCACAATCGTCTTACTCCTCAACTACCTGTTTCCCTTTCCCACGTCTGGCCTCTTCTGCTCACATATCATAAGCATCTATCAATCATCAACTCATAGGATTCTATTCAACACATACTTCTATCTATCCTTCGTTTTACCCAAATCCGATTAACGGATTGAAAGTTATGCAATAACCAAGTAAACACCGAATATATAGACCGATAGTCAATCAACAAGTCACGTATAACACATAATACATCATGTAATCAATGACATATCATTTATAAAGAAGTCTCGGGTCATAAATATGCTTTCGGGAATTTAAAATGATTTTTAAAATATTTTTCAGAATTAATACGGGTCGTTGGATCAATTTCGGGTTAATAAACATGGTTCGGTTGGTGAATTCTGGCTCCGATACAATTTTGTAATAATTATCGAGCCTTGGTAATAATTTAGAATAATTGTTAAAGCTCGAAACTATTTTTCGGAATTTTTAAATCATTTTTAAATAATTAAATTTAATTAATAATTGATTAAAATCAATTAATAATTAATTAAGTCAATTAATCAATTAATTTTCAAATTAATTGACCAATTAATTAATTAAAAATTAACTGAAATTAATTAACTAATTAATTTAGATTTATTTTGGAATTAAATAAAATTTTCAGAATTAAAATAATAATTTTCAGAATTTTCAGAAATTAAAAATGAATTCTTATAATAAAAATAAATAGGAAATATGAATTTTAAACATTTTATAAACATGAATCCTATTTTTGCAAAGTCTGGAAACCTGGGGGACCAAACTTCATCGTTTTCAAAAGTATAGGGACCAAACTGCAATTTTGCAGTTCTTGTCGCCGGAAAAGTCGGGGATGGCCGGAGAAGACGATCCCGGCGTCCTCACCCCACCAACACCTCCAGATCAACACTACACCTCAACAGGAATCTATATCTACAATCAAAACACAACAATAACCCCTGTCCTGGCCAGAAAATGGCCAAGAACATTGCCGGATTCCGGCGAAACGACGAAAACTTAAAAAGACAACTCCCTACGATTCAAGCATCCTCTGTTAACGAGCTATATATCAATCGATTGCAAATTTCATAGAGAACATAACCCACTATAAATCAACAGCTAATAACCCCTGGATCAAAAACCCCCAAATTTCAATTGAAAACATTCATACGGGTTATAAACCCTAATTTTGAAATTCGAAAATTAAACCTACTTTTGAGCATGTTATTGACCTCCAAATCAGACGTATAATATACCAAAATCATCAGGAAAACAAGCTCTATAACATGCAATCATCAAATCATACAAACAATCATCCGAACAAAATTTCATATTTTTCATAAAAATAATTTGAAAATAAATAAATTTTTAGAAATTAACCCTTTGATTCTGCAGGTGTATGGATTACAGATTCTGATAGAGCTTCTCAAGACCTTCAAATCCAGTACTCGAGCTTTTCAAACAAAGATCAATAACACCTTCAAAAGTTGGCTTGATTCTTGGAATAGTTTATGAATATATGATTTTTCTCTGCAAAATTATATATTTATCTGTCTGCAAATGATTTTGATACAAAATAAAATACTGTAAAAGGCTATTTATAATTACGGAGAATTAGTATCCCGTTGGATCATTCCGGATATAAAACGGTACGTTTATTTGTAAAAACTGATCCAAACGGTATCGGTTTTCGGGATAATTATCCAAACCAGTACAATTTGTATTGCGGTCTTCGTCTCAGCGCCTGGTTACACGTATTACGAAGTGATAATTGGGATAGTTTAATAGAAAGCTCCCGTTTATCGAAAATACGGGTTTTATTGATTTACCGAAACGAATATTATATCGAAAATGTTGCGCCGGGACCCGTGCAGGACAAACCGTACGCCGGATTGAAAAAGTCGAAACATGGAACATGCTCGGAATATTACAATTAGGTTAGGAAGGAGTTCTCGGAAGAGTTTCGGGTTCCAAAAACGTAACAACGGTTGACGTCGGTTGGTTCCCGTTTTTATAAAATAGATTTTAAATACTCGGAAAAAGATTTTATAAATTTCATATGATTCTTATAAATCCATAAATCAACATCAAAATCATTGGGAAGATATGACAATTATCTATATTTTATTTTGGACATATAAAAATTAAAATACTCAATTAATATTATTTTTGAATATCCAAGTACATATAACACTTAACAATTATCTCACAGAATAGATACTGAACACACATAATAATTATTTAATAACAAAAATAATTACACAATATATCCTGGATATTACAGTGGTGACAGACCCCGCTGGTAGAGAATGTAACCAGCACTTAGCCTTGTCCCTCAGAGAGAATGGGAAGAGTTGCAGCTTGATTGCATCTTCAATCGCATCACTGAATTTGAAAGTGTCGCAGATCTCGATGAAATCCCTGATGTGCATGTTGGGGTCTTCAGTAGGAGAACCCCCAAACTGAACTAATTTCTGTATCATCTGAATCGTGCTTGACTTGATCTCAAAAGTGTTAGCCCTGATGGCTGGCCTGATGATGCTTGACTGAATGTCATTAATCTTAGGCTGAGAATAGTCCATCAAAGCCTTAGGATTTTCTGCTTGATCACCCATCTCTACTAAAGCTGGTTCCTCAACTTTCTCTTCTTCTTCTACCTTCTTTTCATCCTCAACAACTTCCCTTCGAACCACCACAAGTTCTTTCTCGGCTTTATCCAGTGTTCTCTTATGAGTACGCGAACGCGTATGCATACACCCTCGCTAGAGTACCTGAAATTAGACAAGGAAACAATTAAGTAACAATGTTCGAGTCAATGAACTTTAACGACCACTGATGGAAAGCACATAAACTATAAATGAACACTGCAGTCCCTAGCAGCGGCGCCAAAAACTTGTTAGTCGCTAAACACGTGCTAATAATTCACGTAAGTATACGCGTTCGCAAGTAATATAGAATATTTTCTAGTTCGTTCCCATAGAGACTGGCATTGGTTAACTATGTAATTTATGCACTTAAGCAACAATGTATGGTTATTATTCAATGCTAAGACGATAACAATTTGGGTTATTTACCTAAGAAAAAAGCTAACAATTATAACTAAGGGGATAAGATTGATTGAATTAATATATATGACAAACATAGGATTTTAACTTCATTAAATAATTCATTCAATAGCCTTATTGTTCTTAACCTTAGCATGTAATGGTGATGACACTAATCAGATAACACGAAACTGATAAACGCAAACTTTCGTTGCACGAGTACCATACTACCAGACATCCACAAAAGAGATAGAAGCTGAATAGACACCAATTTTATTGAGACCCTATATGTCTATAGAATTTGACAACATAACGGTTTAAGCACAAGTTATCTATCTTGATTACATAGGGCAAGTAAGATGGGTAAAATTACCTACAAATCATGTATAACAATAACACATGAACCTATGCTAGCATGGCAAGTTCTAAATCCTTAAATTCACTGTCGCTTCATTAAAAATTAACACGCTATCTTACAAGTTTGTGACTCTTATAAGACAAATAAGCACAACCAATACTAGGTTATCATACAATCACCACACACTAAGGCATCGAAACAATTTAACTACAGAAATCCATAAATAAATCCGATAGAACCCCACGATAACGATTAGTCCATAATCAGACTCATCATCAACGTGGGTTCCGATGAAAGAATGGTATAACAAACATAGTCTTTATACTTAAATAATAAAACCAAATATGAAACAAGAGTAAAGGTTCACAAGTAAGAAAACTAGCATCCAAGTTACAACTTAAAACAAAGATTCAAAGTAAAAACAAGGTCTTCTTCGTCTTCGTTGAATCGTGCTAATACGGTCTTCTTACGGTTCTCCTTGCGCTCGGCTCTCTCATGAAAACGTTCTTATTTGAATATATATAGCAGCCCTAATCAATATGGAAGTCTCCCAATTAAAATTGTATTAGAATTAGGATTCAAAACTTTCGCACGGGCACGGCCGCGCGCACGGGCGCGCTGTAATTCTAGAATCCTGGTGCGGCCGCGCGCTAACACAGCACGGGCGCGCCGTCCTTCTGGGAAAAACTCAGATTTTATCTTTTTCCTTGCTGCTTTGAGCCGGCTTTCCACGAGCTTTTATTCCAACACCACCTTGACACCAAATTAGCACCAAAACAATGCTAATTCACCTGATTAGCTAGATAATGCCTGAAATGCAAAAATACTAGAAAACACATTAAAACACTTAACAGCTTGAGTACAAATGAATCAATTCAAAACTTATTAGAGCATAATAAAGTGTCATAAATGCCACTCAACAGTTACATTCGAGGTAAACAAATTACAAAGAATAAAGGACATACAAGTCGTATATAGAAACCAAAACCAAAAATAAAAATCATTAAGTAAAGGGTCTTAAGGCCATAACCATACACCATGATATCACATGACACATAAAAAAACTTATAATCTTAACATGGTATAACATATCATAGTTCAGACTATATAATCAAACACAACATATTTACCAAAATTCAGAAAATTAAAATCAGCTTTCTAAAAACTAAAAAATCGTTGTTTCGAGGCCTGTAACGATATCCAGTGGCTTACAGATGCGAACCTGACTTTGTCAGTCTTGCTGAGTGACCTGATTCCAGTTGGAAAACACATATAGTTTGTAAAATTCGGATATTGGACACAGATTTCACCAAATATGTTCAGCTTTTTCCAGAAATTGCATCGTATACAATCTCCATAATAAAAATAAAGTATATCATATATACTCACACAACGATACATACAACCATCACATGATTATAAAATACATCATGAATATTATATATATATTCAAAATTATATATACAGGCATATACATGCACCAAAAATTATTTACATGCTCACTTATATAAAAATTGTAAACATACAACCGAATTAAAACGTTTCTCAAGTAGCTCTGATGCCATTGTTGGGATTCGTGGCACAAACGCAGCAGAATAAATAAATAAATATGAAAAACGAAACCCCAAACGCATGATCCATGCGAAACAAGACATTTAATTTGGAGATTGGTTGTTTATCTTAATAAAGCTTTCCTTCTGATTGAGATGAATGTACAGATTTTGATGAACCAATACAGCAGCCCTCCTTTCGAAGATCTGCTCTCCAAGGTATCCACACGAACGCCCGATCGTCCAACGATCACCGGAGCCGATATTAGCCGATTTGCTTGCCTCTTTTCTCTCTCTCTCTCTAGCCTCTCTAAGATGTAGAGCTGCTAGGGTTTTCTAAAAACGTGATATGTCAACTAAACCCTAAAAATATACATCTTAATGTACATATAGGGAGAGAGGATTTGGGCCTAACCCTAATCTTAATGGGCTTTTAAAAGGATCCATTCTGATTTTGGGTTTATATTATTATTAAATTTGAATTCTAATATATATACAATTAATCAAGTCTCACTTAATTAATTTATTAATTAAATTCAAATTAATAATAATAAAATATTTAAATTCATAATTTAAATAACACTCCGTTTTAAATGTTCTTTGTGTGTGACCCTTTAGATTATTATTATGTTGGCAATAGTTTTATTTTCTAATAATAAAATT
This sequence comes from Apium graveolens, assembly GCF_009905375.1. NCBI lineage: Eukaryota > Viridiplantae > Streptophyta > Magnoliopsida > Apiales > Apiaceae > Apium > Apium graveolens. The sequence goes on from NC_133652.1 coordinate 100,493,565, forward strand.
ATAAATAATGAGTGGCATCTAGTAATACATCATTGCTCCCCAAGTAATAATAATAATTGGTGATTCAATCAAATCTTTCGTGAATAATGTGCGATATAATATAATCCATTTAGCCTTTTATTATAGATCAAACTCGAGGCATGCATTGTGCCATCCTCTATTAACGTTTAATCCTCCTTTCCTTGATCAATCAGTAAACTATTAAATAAATCAGTATTTGAGCACGGCCATGCATTTTATAGTCTTACTCAATCAAGAGGTCAATAATATCACTCCTTTAATAAAGGAGGGCTAAATCTCATCTAGACCATTCATATTTCTCATACGATTCATATTATACCCAATGTCTACTGTTATTATTATCCGGTCAAGGATAACTTTCAATAGTATCAAAGTATATTAATTCTTGTATAGAAATATAATGATTTCAGGTCAAAGGACCAATACATCATTATCACTATGAGATTAACTATGACACTTTAAACATGTAGTATCTCACAACGGGTCAATCCAGCACCATGTATTTAATACATGTGCCTATGTTTTGACTTTAGTATCACCATACCTATGATCAATGAGATGTGATCATCTGTCAACAAACACACTAGTCTCAATGTATTTATTATCGTCCCTTAACAATAATACTTGACTATGGACCTTTAGAAATATTAATACTATTCTCATAATCTCATTTTTAAGTCACGTACTTAGATATATAGATTTACATATCATATTCCAAGGTCATTTATTAATCTAACATTTTATCGCAAAAAATAAAGATATAATAAATTACTAAAGAATAATCCATAGAATCATAATTAGTAATCCAAATGTTTCATAATATAAACATAATAGTATTGTCTTTAGGGCACAAACACTAATATTGTCGATATCTCTGACACTTCTTTATAAGCCATTTGGACTTCTCGATAAGTCATTATGGAGTTCTCGAATAACTTCTCTTTATAACTTGATCTGTGACTTGTCGATATCTTGTCTTAGAACATTTTTCATAAAATAGATTTATTCAACTCCAAACTTCTACATCTTTTCTCTGAGGCATGATTGCTTGATCTTCGTTCAGAGTTTATTCTTAGGCTTGAAACTGTGTACAGAAAAATAATCCAGTCTAATCTTCTAAACTTTTTACAGACTCAAGAAATACAATACATAATACAGATTTAGACTATCATACAACTAAATCTCAGGGTTGTCAATGTGACTTAAACTTGTTATTATACAAGTATGTCTTGCACAACTTGAACTCCGTTATTTATTTATAAAATGATTCTTTTACCCATTTTAATTCTGAAAAATATTCAAAAATTTGTATTAAATGCCAAAAAAATCATTTTAACCCCGAATTTTCTTTGAAAAATTATTTTATCGAATATCTTATATTTTATGTGCTATGTGTTACCTGAATGATGTGTTATATGCCTATGTGAGTATTGTTTGACTGTTTTAATCATATCTTTCAATTTCGTAAGTCATATTTGGGTGAAATGAAGGGTAGATAGAAGCTTGTGTCGAGTGTGTGGCGATTAATAAGATATAAGATGGAGTATTGATAGAAGATTGATACGTTTAGCAGAGGAAGCGATGAGTAGAAAAGGAAAGCAAGTGGCCAGTGAGTAGAACTGTTAGACGAGTGTAAGCGAAGTGAAAGTCATTGAGATAAGGCAAGTACCTTGAACCTTTCTTATAGATATACTGCAAGTATTCTCGAAACTTCTTGTGATATATTGCAAGTGCTTTGAATATACTTGAGATATATCATATAGTAGCATTGATTAGCCCTTAACCCTGACCAGATCGTTTGATATTTGGACTGTAAGCCAAATCTATTGTGCACCATTGATGATTGAATTCCCAGATACTAAACCACATAAATACTATACTACTCCATAAATACATTTACACAATACACCAATCACTGAAACAATTGTTGAAACTGGGTCAACATCGAGTTAGGCAATCGGGTTAATGGGTCGTGAAGAACACAAAGAACTCACCGGAAAAATGCAGAATTCGGCGAGCCATTGATGTCTGGCGGGCTATGTTCTACCACTCAAACCTGCCCAGATTCACTCCAATTCGATCCCCATAAATTCCATACACTACCAAAAATTAATTCAACGACCTCAACTTTTATACACTACCAGAAATCAATTCAACGATCACAAATTCTGACGAAAACCCATAAAAGTCGGCAAGTCGAGCTCCAAACCCGACAAAACTCGATTTGGAGTAATTTTTAACCAAATTCAACGATACATGTATTAAATCGAAGCTCAGGATGCAAACACTTTATTACTATGATCAAAGCTAACAACAAACACCTATTACATGTATTAATCCAGAAAAACCAAAAATAAAAACACCCAAACCCAAAACTCGACTATACCTTTTTCGCATTCAAATAATAACAAAACATATATGAATAGACTCTAATTACCACGTTGAATCTATTAATAACATCAAAAACATCCACAAAAAATCATAGAACAAGAACCAAATTCGACCCAAAATGAAAAACATGATTTTGAGATAAAATCAACCTTAGTTGATGATTTATGTATCAAAATGACGGGTTCGATGAGAGATTCAGATAGGTGTATAACACATCAAGAACGGTTAAGTAAATCTTTGGGAATCATAAGATAAAGTTCAAGAACGTATTAATCACACTATACTTTGATAATTGTTTGAATATTTATGACTTTTCAGAAAATTAAACACAATTTTTAAGCCAGCATGTTATGACAAAGTGCCACGTCACCATGTAGGTTCCACTAGTGCCATGTCAGCACATATGGACCCATGCCATGTCAGCAGTAATATTATTTATTAAAAATGATGGCAACACATCCTCATACCTACAACAACATAACCACACTTTAATTCTTCAGCAACATGTTTTGGATGTCTAAGTAAATAGAAAAATGACAATGTTGTATTAGCCAAAATATGCATGGCAAATCTAACCAAAGCAATGGAAACATCAACTTTAAATGGTGTAATAGGCCATTTATGGTGTAGTGCAAGTTTGCTTAACATACAATGACTCATACTTTCTACAATACCGTGTAACATCAGAAAACCAAAATTTGTATAACCATTAAACCAGTTTTCATCTATTATCTGATTCTTTTACAGACTTGAAGCCATTATTCATATATACTTTAATATACTCTTATGATACTAATGAACTACATTATGCTTTTAAACAGATGTCTTATCAAAGTTGATTATGATCGTATTTTATTGAATTACATTATTTATCATATTGAATTGTTAAAGAATTGGATGGTTTTTAAAATATGGACCAGATTCGTGATCCGATCAGATTCGTGGTCGTATTAGGCCAATGTGTGCGTTGGATCTAGCATATAGATCAGAGTTGTATGCCTTGCTTGGGGTTAGTACGTGACTGATCAGCAGCCTAATCTTGGTTTATTTAAATTAAATATGAATATCCAATTCTAACAATTACTTAATAAGAAACTTGATTCCTCATGCGATCCTTTTTATATTCTTTTTCAGTTAAAAAGGAAACTATTGTTAGCGAGGATCCCCGAACCAGTGTTCGAGCCATGATTCCAGGTTGAGTGATGGAAAGAGCTAGTAGGAGTATTATGTTATAGTTATGAGTTTTGAAACTTTGTAAGAATATTTTGATATAAGTTGTAAGTTTAACTAGTTGGGATTTGGTACGATGTAATATAAGTTAAGGTTTTGGCTTGTTTTATACTTTAACCTGTTGTGATCCATGGATGTTTAGGGTCATTGCATATATTATTTCATATACAGGTTTGTATTGTGTGTGTGTGTTGTGAACCCCAAATCTCTGATCCAGATTTGGAGGGCGTCACAAACAGTGATGAATAGTAACTTTCAAGAACTGACTTTGATTTCTTGATTTCTTTTGGAAGTTTAAGGTTATATAAGCAAAGATCAAGGTTCTCCTAGGCATTCCATGCTCTAGTATTGTGTTTGTAACACCCCCAAATTCGGGGTCGGGGATTCGGGTTGTCACGAGTTCCATTTCCCTTATCAATACTTAATCTTAACAGTCAACCAACTACTGCGTACTGTGACCCCACAATATACACACACACCACAAGTTATAGTCTCAGAGATGAATACCAAAAATAACATAAGTCATTTTATTCCACAATTATAAGTCATTACACCTCAAAAGGGTTTCTGAATAAATTTACATATTCTTTGCTATTATTACAATTCATAATATACATAAGTCTGGTACATCAATAGTTGAAAACCTAGCCTATTGGTAGTTCCTACCTCAGCTACGGCGGCATCAACGCCTACAGGAAACTGCAGAACGTTTCCTATCCGCTCGCGAATTGGGAGCTTGATCCTGTTCATCTTGTCTATCTGTTGTTGTGTGATGAAAGAAGAAAGCAAGGGTGAGCAACAAGCCCACCGAAATAATTTGTATAATAATCAATATATGAGCATTCTCATAGTACTCAAGAAAGTCTTGGTTAAGAAGAAATGAACCAAGTTGATATCTTAACGCGACCAAGTCACAAAATATTCAGTATATATGTATATATATATACTTTTCAAAATCTTGGAAGTCCTCTTCCATGCATAATATACACAGAGTTCCAGTTTATAACTGTATGAAAATATCGTTGCAAGGTGATCTCATAGTCTAACCTTGTCTCAACATTTTTGTGAAAATCTTTGTCATGCATAAGATAATCATTAACCAGATATAAGTTGAAAAGATGAAGTTACAAGATACTCCAATATACTTATATCTTTTCTGAATACTACTTGAACTACCACCGTTCAAGTTATAATTAGTTTCAAAAGTTCATCACACTGATGAGACTACAAGATAAGACTTGAATAGATTCAATATTTGAAATATCATTATAAATAAGGAAGTTACGAGATACTTCATTAAGTCCTAATATATATATACACACCTATATATATATATTTCATACACTCCTTGAAAACCTCTGTTATGAAAATTATAAACAGAGTTGTAATATCCAATGAATTTGGAAAGGAGAAAACCTTGGCATAAACCTGATATCTTGCTGATCAGGCAAAGATACCAATAAGTAACCTTTTCTACTAGTAGATGGACGAATTCCCCACTGGTCATCTCCTGGCCGCAATAGGACCTTATGTTGGACTGCCACTCAGCCACTTACGCATTTATGGACTCCCACTGAGCCACTTACACTTTCATGGACGCCCACTGAGCCCATGTTGCTTATGCCGACTGAAATAGATGAACTTACTTCCCGAACGATGGGCAAGTAATCAAGATGTTTCTCAAAACAGCAACCTCGTTGCGAATGTAAAATACACCACTGAGCCGGATCCCTCAGGTTTTGAGCGAGTATTTAAATCCCCTTCGAAAGGAAGATCTTAAATATATAAATGAGTTTTGGGATCCGCTCTAACTTTTAAAAATCATTTTGAAGACTCGAAAACATTTTTAAGAATGTTTGGAGTAATGCTGATTTAATGAAATAAATCAGTCCCGATATATTAGAACTATCTAAATATTATTATTTAAATAATATTCCCATAAGGATAATCTCTATATAAATAATTTGAAGTAGAAGTTTTACAACTCATACTTGAAATGAATATTAAATAACCAAAGATATACTTATACGAGAGTACTATCTTTATTTGAATAATCGAAAATAAGTTTGATTAGCGAAACATTATTCTTTAATAAAATAAAGAATATTATTTAATAAATAAGAGGAGTCATAAGTCCTAAAATGAATATTTAAAATAATATTCATTAAATAAAATAAACGGAGTCATAAGTCCTCGAATGAATATTCAACTAATATTCATTAAATAAAATAAACCGAGTCATAAGTCCTCGAATGAATATTCAAACTAATATTCATTAAATAAAATAAACCGAGTCATAAGTCCTCGAATGAATATTCAAACTAATATTCATTAAATAAATAAGCGGAGTCATAAGTCCTCGAATGAATACTCAAAGTAATATTCATTAAATAAATAAAGCTATCGAATAAACCTTATTCGATTATTAGTTTTGAAATTATATCAATATATATATATAAACATATATATATATATAATATACTCGGGAACATCGACTCCCGGTTTTAGAAAATATTCACCTTTGGGTGCCCTATCCTAAGGGTATACGCAACTACTGCTTATCTCTAGCATAGGTATTATGGAACTTATAAGCATTGAAATTAACAGATAGATAACCAGATTACGAAACAGACATGCATATATATACCATCTCAGCATGCTTCAATATATCACAAAATTTGCTAATTAACCAACATGCATCTATCACAAGATAATGCATATACATATATACATCACCACAACAGTATAACGGGTAGAAAACTTGCCTGAGTGCTCCCGGATAGACTTAAGCTTAAAGTGGGTCCGATAACCTATGAACAACAACCTAAGTTGGAATTAAACCCCGATCACTTAAGAAACTAGACTTTAACCAATTGAACCCTAACGTTCGCTTATGGTCACTCCTATGCTTAACGAATCACCTAAGTCGTTCGAGTACCCTCGGCTCCACCATTTTTAATAAATTAACCATTAAGAATTTTAAAGAGATTATTTCGCGAGTACCTTACCAACTGCCTAATCCACTTAACATAATTGTTTCATACCCCAATTAGTCATTTAAAGTCCTTAACCAAGGTTTCAAAGTAAGGCGAGGGGTAATGGTTCGGTCACGAAACGCCGTTACTTAAAACGGTCGTTTCTCCTAAACCGTACATCGGATTCAAACGAACCACATATCAAAACGAAGCTCGTAACATGAACTATCTAATCATGGAAATGGTCAAAACCTAACAGTGAGTTCACAGGTCCTAATGTTAAGAACAAAAACAGTCTAGGGTAATCGGACATTACGACGGCTATGTTTACGCGATTACCAATTTCGTACAACTCCAATTCAATTCACAAACAACCCACAATCATCACCATTCCACCATCATTCAACCACAATACAATATCATTCAACCATAACTCAATATCTCAACTTATTCATCTAAACCAAGTCAAAAATGTGGCCAAGAACTTTAAATCTAACAAGTATCACTCCTAACTCCAAAATCAACAAAACCACTTACTAAACAAAGCTCTAAATAGGATTACACACCCATTACACTAACCCATCATCTAAACATTAGGAAATCCAAACAACAAAACTTAAGACTAAGATCATGAAGAGTTATACCTTCCTTGAAGCTTTTAATCCATGAAAGATCCTTGGAATGCCCATGGAAGCCTTAATCTAACCTCCTACAAGCTTGATCTTTCAAAGAAATCAAGAACACAAAAATTAATTTCAAGAAAGTACTATTCACCATCTTCTTGAATGATTTATAGGAAATGCTAGGAAAGGATTTTGAAGCTAAGATTCCTAGGAAGTATGTAACTTAACTAGGAGAAGCTAGGATAATACCTTGTAAATTAGCAAGTGGAGGAGCTTGGACTTCCCTTTTTCTAAGAAAGAAGCCGAGAGCTTCATGAAGAAAAGAGAGGAAATGAATTTTTTTGCTTGCTTGGTGTATTTGTGTGGTGTTTTGTTAGCTTGGTTAGTTTAGAATTTACCATGGTAAATAATGCTTGGCTACAAATCAACCAACAAAACAATCTTACTTGTCATACTTATATCACCTTTCTTTTGTCATCCATTTGCCACATGTCTTTGTCTTGTGGTTTGATGATGTCACAATCCTTGGCTTCTTGTACAAGCTTGTCTCTTGGTCGCTTATTTGTTTTACGGTTCGCTTAACTTTCGATCGCGTTTATCGTTCGAGGGATCATATCCGGGATCTTATTACTTGGGCTTCCCCTAAACCTTTCTCAATATTTTATATTCCATTTATGATCCTCTCTTAAAATCCTTGAATTTAAATCCTTTTTATCATGTTACCTTATACTCAATTCTTTCTGTATCTGGTAGATTTCCGGGAAAAATCAAAGTGTTCGAATTTGGATTCTGACGATCTTTACATACACTTATATATCATATAGAGTACTAATAAGATCTCAGAATAACAATAAAAGAACCCCTACATAGTGTGGCATGGAAAGTTTTTTTCTTATTCAGCATAATCAGCAAAATCACTATTCATAAGGGTTTCAAAAAAAATCCAAAAATTGGACCCATGCTCTTGCTCGAGCTTATACACAATCACCTTTGAAACTCCCTCGACATCGAAAATCGAATCTGGGATTTCATTCTAGACATCACCGTTACTAGAATTCTATGCTTGCACTGCAACCTTCCTCGTATAGTAATACGACTCTCTATTGATAAGAAGGAATAAGTATTCAATAGGTAGATAATCGACTTAATTAGTCCATCAATGATAACTTATACATCACCACAACCCGATTAGTGGTACTTAATCTCAACATCCATTCCAATATAACTCTTACGGTTGTAATTAATCAGCTCATTACCCGCAGAATCATTCCTGCACTACTAGGGTCCACCGTTGACCTACTGTAGTCATTCATTTTCCATGAAGACTTAATAGCTAACCATACGGAGTCCATACATCTCGTATCGAATTCTTCTAAGGAGGTAACATGATCACCGTTCATGATTCATGAAGAACACTCCTGATCCTAACGTACATTCATGACGTGAAGCAGATAAAATTGCAGAAGAGTTTCAATGAAAGCAACGATAGCAGGTTAATACCATTATTAACCATATGTCTTTATTAGGAGACATGAAGCTCAAAGGTTCATTTAGTCCTTTCGTAACATGGTCCTGGCTTATCTTAAGATATGACCCTCTAAGATAGATAGCCCGCTCACGGTGATTACAAAAATTAATCTTTACCCAACTACTATCATGGTTGAGTATCGCACAATCATCAGAAGGAATGTCAATCTTCCACACCATAATACAACCTTCACGGCCTTAACCATTATCACTATATTCCTCTAACACGAGCGCCTATAATTGTCCTCTTACACTTAAAGTGTCGGCCACCTCTTTGGCCTTTCTTGATAGTAATATTTCCTTACAATCAATGTCATTTTAACCACCTTCACTAAATTTTCTACCTCATTTCCAATAACTGCTTGTGTGAATATGTTTTCCTTAAAATCTGATGAGTAAAAAAAAATATCACCATTTTTCCATAAGTTATTGCCTCGGTCTTTAGAGGTTAATCATTGTCACGACTAACTCTCGATCATATTAGAACATCTTTTATCTTAGGTCCTAATTGCCCTGAACAATTTCGACCTTTACTAGTTCGATCCATACTTTCTCATGGTTTAACACGTGCCCCACTTGGCATCATTATAATTACGTCATATTTCCTTTATCAACATTTCTATTCTTGAGAATTTTGAATATTACCTTTTTCCTTGTAAAACCTCTAAGGTTATCCTTGAATCGTTCCTCATGTATTCCCTAGATACAGGGCATATCAAGATACCATTTATTAATACCAGAATCATTGTCTATATACTTCTGAAAAATTTCTCCACTGATTCTTAAAGGTTGTTATTACCTTAATCCTTTCTAATTCATACTGTCAAACTCATACTATCCCTATTAAGGGTGAAATGCCAACCTTTATGCATTCCCCTATGATTCATTTTAAGTTACCGATGTTCTATCCTTAATTCCACCTTTAGAAAAAGTACATGCATCCTTCCATGGATAAATCAGGTCATATATCCCTGATGAGGGTGTCTTATTCAATCATTCCCACTTCGATAGTATATGCCTAATTTACAATAACATCTGTATTCAAAATAAGGTCAATCAATATGGCCTCCAAAAGATAACAACAGTTATCCGCTTTTCTTGCCTAATTTGGTAATGATAACAAGGATGTTTTGGAAGATATTGGTCATGTTCAACGTGAACTTCTTCTTAATAATTCCTTATTTACTTTTGTTGTTTATCTCAACAGTCATCTCAATATTGTGATATCTTTCATACCTGGCGTCTCCCTTTCTGGGTATCAAGCCACCGGTCTTAAACTTCACATTCTTGAAGGTCACTTCCTTCATCCAATTTTCCTAATTTCTTACTTCCTTGTCTCCTCAGTCTATTCGCGTCTCATTATTTATCCTTCGAACTATCTCAAGGTTTCCTCGAATCCTCCCAACTTACAGGGTATAAAATATATGTATCTCTTATTCCTTCAATCATCAACTTTAACTCATGGTGAATCACCCTCATCCTGATGATTACATACTTTTCTATTTCTATTGCTACGAGTCTTTAGGGTTTCCTCATAGCCAACTCCCTTATCATTCCTCAAACTCTATTGCCTTTATATTCCTTTCCACTTCAGTTTCTTTTTATTTTCCTTTCTCTTATCATTATTTCATGAACCCACTAATCATTACCTTCAAACATCACATCGTTCTGGGATTCTTGTCATCAGAACGAATCTTGACAACTTTTACAACTTAGCTTCATATTTCATCATACTCGTCCGCCTTTGTTCTGGCTCTAAAGCTTTTACACTATCTCCATAACCTTGGGAATTACTTTCCCGAAAACAATTGACTAACTTTTAATCAGTTTATTCTAACCTCTGGTTCCGTGGCTTTCTTGGTCTTTCACTAGTGGGTGGCCTCTCTCTTAGGAGGGTAAGTGACAAAAATAGTCTTTTGTGATTTGTCCATCATTTAGAATCTCAAATGATTCCTATATTTTCTTTAGCCAGGCTCTCTCCTCTACTGGGTTCGCTTGTTCCTTGGAACTCTGAGAGCTTAGCGACTTAAAGGTCCTGAAAGAATTTCCCACCGCACTGTCTCCTCAGGGTGGTGGTTGGGGATAATAGTCTAAGTTCTTTTTAGACAGGTCCATGAATTGCCGTATAGGACTACCGTCTCGGGTCTCCTTTCCTTACTCGACTTTCTGTTTCCTTAGTATGAAATGTTTCATCCTTCTCCCATACTTGAGGTTATCTTATACGTTAAAATCCTTGTTTTCCACTTCATTATGTTATGGGCTCCTTCTTTCTTAATGGCAACCTCCCTGACTATCACATTCGGTGTTTGCCCTAAATCTTATTCCTCGAGCTATGGATTTCATCTAAGATCCAGTCCTTAAGCTCTTAAACGTTTGGAACCCAAATTCTGTAGGATTACCTCGTTATTGCCTTATCATCTTTCTTGGTATTAATCTCTTCTCCAGTCATTGACTTTCTGCCTTCATTCATCACTTTTTCTTGGCACAATATGATCTATTTCGATAATTCGGGCTGTATTGCAATCTCAAACAGCGTTTCGGTACCGGCTCCTGTTACCTTCACTTCTATTTCCATTTTCTCAAAATCTCTTATCAACTCTCCCAAAGACATTTTCATCTTGAGTCTCTCCTTTATACTAAGGGCATTAGCCACCATTTTGGCTTTCGCTGGATGATAAAGAATCTCATAATCATAATCCTTGATTAGCTCTAACCACCTCCTCTGGCGCATGTTGAGCTCTTTCTGCGTGAAAATGCACTAGAGCACTTATGGCTTGTGTAAATCTCGCACTTCTCTCCATACAAGTAGTGCCTCCAATCTTTAGGGCAAAACTATTGCCACGAGCCCAAGCTCATGGGTGGGGATATTGAATTTTATATTCCCTTAATTGTCTTGACGCGTACGCGATTACCTTGTTGTGCTGTATAAGAAGCACCCTAATTCCTTATGTGAAGCGTCACTACAAATCACAAAATCTCCTTTTCCATCTGGCAACGCCAACATAGGGGCCGTCACCAACCTTTGCTTCAGTTCTTAAGAGATGTTCTCGCATTTCTCTATCCATTCAAACTTCTCAGTCTTACGAGTAAGCCGCGTTAAAGGGGCTACTATATTTACAAACTTGAACGAACCTCCGGTAGTAACAGACCAATCCTACCTCTGGTAGTCGCCCTAACCATGGTCATCAATTCCTCAGTGGTCCTTTATTCATTCTTGTCAGGATCCTTCACGGGATCCTTCTCAGCAATAATCCCTTCTAGGACAACATCCTTAACCGCTACATCCTCAATATGAACATCATCCGGTCCCGTGTTAGGACGCTCTATTAGATCCACAATCTGATCTCCAATACCTAATAAAATATCATCGCGTTGTTGCTCCACAACCTCAGGGTTCGGAGTCCCGCTACCATATACGATAACGAACTACGCCTCTATCACGATATTTATAAGGGTTCCCCTAAGGGTTTTAACTGTCAGTACTACGTTAGGTAGCCCGACTATGAACTTGGCAAGAGTTCTTATTATCTTAGTGAACTTATTATTTTAACGTCATATCATCTCTGAGGTTTATAACGCTTAGCTCTGATACCACTTCTGTAACACCCCCAAATCCGGGGTCGGGGATTCGGGTTGTCACGAGTTCCATTTCCCTTATCAATACTTAATCTTAACAGTCAACCAACTACTGCGTACTGTGACCCCACAATATACACACACACCACAAGTTATAGTCTCAGAGATGAATATCAAAAATAACACAAGTCATTTTATTCCACAATTATAAGTCATTACACCTCAAAAGGGTTTCTGAATAAATTTACATATTCTTTGCTATTATTACAATTCATAATATACATAAGTCTGGTACATCAATAGTTGAAAACCTAGCCTATTGGTAGTTCCTACCTCAGCTACGGCGGCATCAACGCCTACAGGAAACTGCAGAACGTTTCCTATCCGCTCGCAAATTGGGAGCTTGATCTTGTTCATCTTGTCTATCTGTTGTTGTGTGATGAAAGAAGAAAGCAAGGGTGAGCAACAAGCCCACCGAAATAATTTATATAATAATCAATATATGAGCATTCTCATAGTACTCAAGAAAGTCTTGGTTAAGAAGAAATGAACCAAGTTGATATCTTAACGCGACCAAGTCACAAAATATTCAGTATATATGTATATATATATACTTTTCAAAATCTTGGAAGTCCTCTTCCATGCATAATATACACAGAGTTCCAGTTTATAACTGTATGAAAATATCGTTGCAAGGTGATCTCATAATCTAACCTTGTCTCAACATTTTTGTGAAAATCTTTGTCATGCATAAGATAATCATTAACCAGATATAAGTTGAAAAGATGAAGTTAGAAGATACTCAAATATACTTATATCTTTTCCGAATACTACTTGAACTACCACCGTTCAAGTTATAATTAGTTTCAAAAGTTCATCACACTGATGAGACTACAAGATAAGACTTGAATAGATTCAATATTTGAAATATCATTATAAATAAGGAAGTTACGAGATACTTCATTAAGTCCGGATATATATATACACACACCTATATATATATACATTTCATACAATCCTTGAAAACCTTTGTTATGAAAATTATAAACAGAGTTGTAATATCCAATGAATTTGGAAAGGAGAAAACCTTGGCATAAACCTGATATCTTGCTGATCAGGCAAAGATACCAATAAGTAACCTTTTCTACTAGTAGATGGACGAATTCCCCACTGGTCATCACCCTGGCCGCAATAGGACCTTATGTTGGACTGCCACTCAGCCACTTACGCATTTTATGGACTCCCACTGAGCCACTTACACTTTCATGGACGCCCACTGAGCCCATGTTGCTTATGCCGACTGAAATAGATGAACTTACTTCCCGAATGATGGGCAAGTAATCAAGATGTTTCTCAAAACAGCAGCCTCGTTGCGAATGTAAAATACACCACTGAGCCGGATCCCTCAGGTTTTGAGTGAGTATTTAAATCCCCTTCGAAAGGAAGATCTTAAATATATAAATGAGTTTTGGGATCCGCTCTAACTTTTAAAAATCATTTTGAAGACTCGAAAACATTTTTAAGAATGTTTGGAGTAATGCTGATTTAATGAAATAAATCAGTCCCGATATATTAGAACTATCTGAATATTATTATTTAAATAATATTTCCATAAGTATAATCTCTATATAAATAATTTGAAGTAGAAGTTTTACAACTCATACTTGAAATGAATATTAAATAACCAGAGATATACTTATACGAAAGTACTATCTTTATTTGAATAATCGAAAATAAGTTTGATTATCGAAACATTATTCTTTAATAAAATAAAGAATATTATTTAATAAATAAGCGGAGTCATAAGTCCTCAAATGAATATTCAAAATAATATTCATTAAATAAAATAAACGGAGTCATAAGTCCTCGAATGAATATTCAACTAATATTCATTAAATAAAATAAACTGAGTCATAAGTCCTCGAATGAATATTCAAACTAATATTCATTAAATAAAATAAACCGAGTCATAAGTCCTCGAATGAATATTCAAACTAATATTCATTAAATAAATAAGCGGAGTCATAAGTCCTCGAATGAATACTCAAAGTAATATTCATTAAATAAATAAAGCTATCGAATAAACCTTATTCGATTAATAGTTTTGAAACTATATCAATATATATATATATATATATATATATATAAACATATATATAATATACTCGGGAACATCGACTCCCGGTTTTAGAAAATGTTCACCTTTGGGTCCCCTATCCTAAGGGTATATGCAACTACTGCTTATCTCTAGCATAGGTATTATGGAACTTATAAGCATTGAAATTAACAGATAGATAACCAGATTACAAAACAGACATGCATATATATACCATCTCAGCATGCTTCAATATATCGCAAAATTTTCTAATTAACCAACATGCATCTATCACAAGATAATGCATATACATATATACATCACCACAACAGTATAACGGGTAGAAAACTTGCCTGAGTGCTCCCGGATAGACTTAAGCTTAGAGTGGGTCCGATAACCTATGAACAACAACCTAAGTTGGAATTAAACCCCGGTCGCTTAAGAAACTAGACTTTAACCAATTGAACCCTAACGTTCGCTTATGGTCACTCCTATGCTTAACGAATCACCTAAGTCGTTCGAGTACCCTCGGCTCCACCATTTTTAATAAATTAACCATTAAGAATTTTAAAGAGATTCTTTCGCGAGTACCTTACCAACTGCCTAATCCACTTAACATAATTGTTTCATACCCCAATTAGTCATTTAAAATCCTTAACCAAGGTTTCAAAGTAAGGCGAGGGGTAATGGTTCGGTCGCGAAATACCGTTACTTAAAACGGTCGTTTCTCCTAAACCGTACATCGGATTCAAACGAACCACATATCAAAACGAAGCTCATAACATGAACTATCTAATCATGAAAATGGTCAAAACCTAACAGTGAGTTCACAGGTCCTAATGTTAAGAACAAAAACAGTCTAGGGTAATCGGACATTACGACGGCTATGTTTACGCGATTACCAATTTCGTACAACTCCAATTCAATTCACAAACAACCCACAATCATCACCATTCCACCATCATTCAACCACAATACAATATCATTCAACCATAACTCAATATCTCAACTTATTCATCTAAACCAAGTCAAAAATGTGGCCAAGAACTTTAAATCTAACAAGTATCACTCCTAACTCCAAAATCAACAAAACCACTTACTAAACAAAGCTCTAAATAGGATTACACACCCATTACACTAACCCATCATCTAAACATTAGGAAATCCAAACAACAAAACTTAAGACTAAGATCATGAAGAGTTATACCTTCCTTGAAGCTTTTAATCCATGAAAGATCCTTGGAATGCCCATGGAAGCCTTAATCTAACCTCCTACAAGCTTGATCTTTCAAAGAAATCAAGAACACAAAAATTAATTTCAAGAAAGTACTATTCACCATCTTCTTGAATGATTTATAGGAAATGCTAGGAAAGGATTTTGAAGCTAAGATTCCTAGGAAGTATGTAACTTAACTAGGAGAAGCTAGGATAATACCTTGTAAATTAGCAAGTGGAGGAGCTTGGACTTCCCTTTTTCTAAGAAAGAAGCCGAGAGCTTCATGAAGAAAAGAGAGGAAATGAATTTTTTTGCTTGCTTGGTGTATTTGTGTGGTGTTTTGTTAGCTTGGTTAGTTTAGAATTTACCATGGTAAATAATGCTTGGCTACAAATCAACCAACAAAACAATCTTACTTGTCATACTTATATCACCTTTCTTTTGTCATCCATTTGCCACATGTCTTTGTCTTGTGGTTTGATGATGTCACAATCCTTGGCTTCTTGTACAAGCTTGTCTCTTGGTCGCTTATTTGTTTTACGGTTCGCTTAACTTTCGATCGCGTTTATCGTTCGAGGGATCATATCCGGGATCTTATTACTTGGGCTTCCCCTAAACCTTTCTCAATATTTTATATTCCATTTATGATCCTCTCTTAAAATCCTTGAATTTAAATCCTTTTTATCATGTTACCTTATACTCAATTCTTTCTGTATCTGGTAGATTTCCGGGAAAAATCAAAGTGTTCGAATTTGGATTCTGACGATCTTTACATACACTTATATATCATATAGAGTACTAATAAGATCTCAGAATAACAATAAAAGAACCCCTACATAGTGTGGCATGGAAAGTTTTTTTCTTATTCAGCATAATCAGCAAAATCACTATTCATAAGGGTTTCAAAAAAATTCCAAAAATTGGGGTTATTACAGTCTCCCCTCCTTAAAAGGATTCCGTCCCGGAATCAGATAGAAAATGAATAGGGATACTTTCTTAGCATTGCACTTTCTAACTCTCAAGTAAATTTTCCCACATTGTGGTTCTTCCATCAAACTCTGAATAGTTTGATAACCCTTCTCCTAAGCACTTGTTCCTTTTTCAATCTATAACCCTTCCTGGTTGCTCCATATAGGTTACGTCTGGTTGCATGTCTATGCGCTCATATGCCCATATTTATCTGGCATCCGAATTACACTTCCTTAACATTGATACGTAAAACACGTTATGACTTGCTACATGTTCGGGGGTAAGGCTAGCTCATATGCTAACTTCCCGATACGTCTTAATATATCCAAGGGTCCAACAATTTGTGGACTTAGCTTTCCTTTCTTTCCGAACCTCATCAATCCTTTCCAAGGGATACCTATAACATTACTAGGTCCCCTATTTCATACTCTTTGTCCTTTCGAGTCAAATCAGCATACCTCTTATGTCCATCTTGGGTTACTACCAGCCGTCCTCTGATTAGATCTATTATATCCCTGGTCCTTTGGACTACTGCGGGTCCGAGCATCTTGCGCTCTACAACTTCATCCTAACATAAGGGAGATCGACATTGTCTTCCCTCAAGGATCTCATAAGGCGATATCTCGATAATGACATATGATCTATTGTCGTGAGAAAACTCAATCCGCGTTAAGTGATCATTCCAAATTCTTTCAAGTCTATTGCACAGACTCTCATTATAGCTTTTAGTATTAGAGCTTTTGCTTCTCAATACCCATTCTTTTCCAGTTCGTAATCGCTACTACCTTCCATTCCTAATATTATACTGGTTATACTTTTGCTCGTTAGCGTTCTATAACCTTTTAATAACCACGTCAACCTTAGTATCACGAATGTGTTTCCATTCCGAATACTACCATAACTTTACTACTCCTTTTTCAGCTATTTTTATTTTCCAAAATTTGATCAATCATATAGAAGTAAAGGAATTTGTTGAGAGATCACTATGATCATGAACACTTGTTCTATTGCATAGTTAGTACAGAAGGTGGCTAGCCTTTAGTACTTGACAAGCAATTAAACAACATGTGGTATCCTACTAGGCTTCTATCACACAGATAGATAGTCATTCGGCAATACCTCCCCTTCTGGAAGGGTTGTTCTTCTCAGCTTACATGAAATGAAAAGGAGAGAAAAGAACGAATTGAAGAGAATTGTATATATATAAAATATACTGCCATAAAATATCTGGCTTGGAATCTACCTCTGAACTATAGAGGTTTGTCATAACATCAAGTATTATCGCATTGCATTTCACATGCTTAAATATTTACTATTCCATACATCATTCTATGGACCCATGCTCTTGCTCGAGCTTATACACAATCACCTTTGAAACTCCCTCGACATCGAAAATTGAATCTGGGATTTCATTCTAGACATCACCGTTACTAGAATTCTATGCTTGCACTGCAACCTTCCTCGTATAGTAATACGACTCTCTATTGATAAGAAGGAATAAGTATTCAATAGGTAGATAATCGACTTAATTAGTCCATCAATGATAACTTATACATCACCACAACTCGATTAGTGGTACTTAATCTCAACATCCATTCCAATACAACTCTTACGGTTGTAATTAATCGGCTCATTACCCGCAAAATCATTCCTGCACTACTAGGGTCCACCGTTGACCTACTGTAGTCATTCATTTTCCATGAAGACTTAATAGCTAACCATACAGAGTCCATACATCTCGTATCGAATTCTTCTAAGGAGGTAACATGATCACCGTTCATGATTCATGAAGAACACTCCTGATCCTAACGTACATTCATGACGTGAAGCAGATAAAATTGCAGAAGAGTTTCAATGAAAGCAACGATAGCAGGTTAATACCATTATTAACCATATGTCTTTATTAGGAGACATGAAGCTCAAAGGTTCATTTAGTCCTTTCATAACATGGTACTGGCTTATCTTAAGATATGACCCTCTAAGATAGATAGCCCGCTCACAGTGATTACAAAAATTAATCTTTACCCAACTACTATCACGGTTGAGTATCACACAATCATCAGAAGGAATGTCAATCTTCCACACCATAATACAACCTTCACGGCCTTAACCATTATCACTATATTCCTCTGACACGAGCGCCTATAATTGTCCTCTTACACTTAAAGTGTCGGCCACCTCTTTGGCCTTTCTTGATAGTAATATTTCCTTACAATCAATGTCATTTTAACCACCTTCACTAAATTTTCTACCTCATTTCCAATCACTGCTTGTGTGAATATGTTTTCCTTAAAATCTGATGAGTAAAAAAAAATATCACCATTTTTCCATAAGTTATTGCCTCGGTCTTTAGAGGTTAATCATTGTCATGACTAACTCTCGATCATATTAGAACATCTTTTATCTTAGGTCCTAATTGCCCTGAACAATTTCGACCTTTACTGGTTCGATCCATACTTTCTCATGGTTTAACACGTGCCCCACTTGGCATCATTATAATTACGTCATATTTCCTTTATCAACAATTCTATTCTTGAGAATTTTGAATATTACCTTTTTCCTTGTAAAACCTCTAAGGTTATCCTTGATCGTTCCTCCTGTATTCCCTATATACAGGGCATATCAAGATACCATTTATTAATACCAGAATCATTGTCTATATACTTCTGAAAAATTTCTCCACTGATTCTTAAAGGTTGTTATTACCTTAATCCTTTCCAATTCATACTGTCAAACTCATACTATCCCTATTAAGGGTGAAATGCCAACCTTTATGCATTCCCCTATGATTCATTTTAAGTTACCGATGTTCTATCCTTAATTCCACCTTTAGAAAAAGTACATGCATCCTTCCATGGATAAATCAGGTCATATATCCCTGATGAGGGTGTCTTATTCAATCATTCCCACCTCGATAGTATATGCCTAATTTTACAATAACATCTGTATTCAAAATAAGGTCAATCAATATGGCCTCCAAAAGATAACAACAGTTATCCGCTTTTCTTGCCTAATTTGGTAATGATAACAAGGATGTTTTGGAAGATATTGGTCGTGTTCAACGTGAACTTCTTCTTAATAATTCCTTATTTACTTTTGTTGTTTATCTCAACAGTCATCTCAATATTGGGATATCTTTCATACCTGGCCTCTCCCTTTCTGGGTATCAAGCCACCGGTCTTACACTTCACATTCTTGAAGGTCACTTCCTTCATCCAATTTTCCTAATTTCTTACTTCCTTGTCTCCTCAGTCTATTCGCGTCTCATTATTTATCCTTCGAACTATCTCAAGGTTTCCTCGAATCCTCCCAACTTACAGGGGATAAAATATATGTATCTCTTATTCCTTCAATCATCAACTTTAACTCATGGTGAATCACCCTCATCCTGACGATTACATACTTTTCTATTTCTATTGCTACGAGTCTTTAGGGTTTCCTCATACCCAACTCCCTTATCATTCCTCAAACTCTATTGCCTTTATATTCCTTTCCACTTCAGTTTCTTTTTATTTTCCTTTCTCTTATCATTATTTCATGAACCCACTAATCATTGACTTCAAACATCACATCGTCCTGGGATTCTTGTCATCAGAACGAATCTTGACAACTTTTACAACTTAGCTTCATATTTCATCATACTCGTCAGCCTTTGTTCTGGCTCTAAAGCTTTTACACTATCTCCATAACCTTGGGAATTACTTTCCCGAAAACAATTGACTAACTTTTAATCAGTTTATTCTAACCTCTGGCTCCGTGGCTTTCTTGGTCTTTCACTAGCGGGTGGCCTCTCTCTTAGGAGGGTAAGTGACAAAAATAGTCTTTTGTGATTCGTCCATCATTTAGAATCTCAAATGATTCCTATATTTTCTTTAGCCAGGCTCTCTCCTCTACTGGGCTCGCTTGTTCCTTGGAACTCTGAGAGCTTAGCGACTTAAAGGTCCTGAAAGAATATCCCACCGCACTGTCTCCTCAGGGTGGTGGTTGGGGATAATAGTCTAAGTTCTTTTTAGACAGGTCCATGAATTGTCGTATAGGAGTACCGTCTCGGGTCTCCTTTCCTTACTCGACTTTCTGTTTCCTTAGTATGAAATGTTTTATCCTTCTCCCATACTTGGAGTTATCTTATACGTTAAAATCCTTGTTTTCCACTTCATTATGTTATGGGATCCTTCTTTCTTAATGGCAACCTCCCTGACTATCACATTCGGGGTTTGCCCTAAATCTTATTCCTCGAGCTATGGATTTCATCTAAGATCCAGTCCTTAAGCTCTTAAACGTTTGGAACCCAAATTCTGTAGGATTACCTCGTTATTGCCTTATCATCTTTCTTGGTATTAATCTCTTCTCCAGTCATTGACTTTCTGCCTTCATTAATCACTTTTTCTTGGCACAATATGATCTATTTCGATAATTCAGGCTGTATTGCAATCTCAAACAGCGTTTCGGTACCGGCTCCGGTTACCTTCACTTCTATTTCCATTTTCTCAAAATCTCTTATCAACTCTCCCAAAGACATTTTCATCTTGAGTCTCTCCTTTATACTAAGGGCATTAGCTACCATTTTGGCTTTCGCTGGATGATAAAGAATCTCATAATCATAATCCTTGATTAGCTCTAACCACCTCCTCTGGCGCATGTTGAGCTCTTTCTGCGTGAAAATGCACTAGAGCACTTATGGCTTGTGTAAATCTCGCACTTCTCTCCATACAAGTAGTGCCTCCAATCTTTAGGGCAAAACTATTGCCACGAGCCCAAGCTCATGGGTGGGGATATCGAATTTTATATTCCCTTAATTGTCTTGACGCGTACGCGATTACCTTGTTGTGCTGTATAAGAAGCACCCTAATTCCTTATGCGAAGCATCACTACAAATCACAAAATCTCCTTTTCCATCTGGCAACGCCAACATAGGGGCCGTCACCAACCTTTGCTTCAGTTCTTAAGAGATGTTCTCGCATTTCTCTATCCATTCAAACTTCTCAGTCTTACGAGTAAGCCGTGTTAAAGGGGCTACTATCTTTACAAACTTGAACGAACCTCCGGTAGTAACAGACCAATCCTACCTCTGGTAGTCGCCCTAACCATGGTCATCAATTCCTCAGTGGTCCTTTATTCATTCTTGTCAGGATCCTTCACGGGATCCTTCTCAGCAATAATCCCTTCTAGGACAACATCCTTAACCGCTACATCCTCAATATGAACATCATCCGGTCCCGTGTTAGGACGCTCTATTGGATCCACAATCTGATCTCCAATACCTAATAAAATATCATCGCGTTGTTGCTCCTCAACCTTAGGGTTCGGAGTCCCGCTACCATATACGATAACGAACTACGCCTCTATCACGATATTTATAAGGGTTCCCCTAAGGGTTTTAACTGTCAGTACTACGTTAGGTAGCCCGACTATGAACTTGGCAAGAGTTCTTATTATCTTAGTGAACTTATTATTTTAACGTCATATCATCTCTGAGGTTTATAACGCTTAGCTCTGATACCACTTCTGTAACACCCCCAAATCCGGGGTCGGGGATTCGGGTTGTCACGAGTTCCATTTCCCTTATCAATACTTAATCTTAACAGTCAACCAACTACTGCATACTGTGACCCCACAATATACACACACACCACAAGTTATAGTCTCAGAGATGAATACCAAAAATAACACAAGTCATTTAATTCCACAATTATAAGTCATTACACCTCAAAAGGGATTCTGAATAAATTTACATATTCTTTGCTATTATTACAATTCATAATATACATAAGTCTGGTACATCAATAGTTGAAAACCTAGCCTATTGGTAGTTCCTACCTCAGCTACGGCGGCATCAACGCCTACAGGAAACTGCAGAACGTTTCCTATTGGTAGCCCAAACTCCCAATTCGCGAGCGGATAGGAAACGTTCTGCAGTTTCCTATAGGCGTTGATGTCGCTGTAGCTGAGGTAGGAGCTACCAATAGGCTAGGCTTTCAACTTTTGATGTACCAGATTTATGTATATTTATGAATTGTAATAATGGCAAAGAAATGTAAATTTATTCAGAAACCCTTTTAAGGTGTATTGACAGATAATTGTGGAATAAAATGACTTGTGATTATTTTTGGATATTCATCTCTGAGACTATAACTTGTGGTGTGTGTGTTTATTGTGGGGTCACAGTACAGAGTAGTTGATTATTTATTAAGATTGGGTGTTATTAGGGGAAATGGAACTCGTGACAACCGGATCCCCGACCCCGGATTTGGGGGTGTTACAAAATCCTTTCAGGACCTTTTAGTCACTTAAGCTCTCAGAGTTCCATAGAACAGATGACCCAGCCAAGGCAAGAGCGTGGCTAAAGGAAATAGAGGAATCATTTGAGGTTCCAAATAATTGATAAAATGCAAAAGACTATTTTTGCCACTTGCCTTCTGAAGGGAGAGGCCAACCACCAGAGGGATGCCAAGAAAGATATAAAAAAAGATGTTTTAATAAACTGGTTAAGGTCCAGTCAATTGTTTCGGGGAAATCAATTCCCAAGGTATAAGAAAGAAATGAAGACAGTGTAGAAGATTTAGAGACATACCAAAGGCGGATGAGTAGGATGAATTATGAATCTAAGTGGAGAAAGTTGTCAAGATTCGTTTTAAAGGACACGAATCCAGAATGATAGGATGTATGAAGTCAATGATTAGGCTATGTGAGTTCATGAAATGATTGTATTAGAAATGAAAACCAAAAGACTAATAGGGAAAGGAATATAAAGGGAGTAGAATTTGAGGAATAATAAGGGAGTTAGGTGTGTGGAAACCCTAAGAAACCCTAGCAATAAAGATAGAGAAGTGTGTCATCATCAGGGTGATGGTGACTAATCATGAGATAAAGTCGAGGTTTGAAGGCATAAACGATACATATAATTAATCCCCTTTAAGTTGGGAGTATTCAATGAAACTTTGAGGTAGATCGATGGATTAATAAGGAAATGCGAATAGACAGAGGAGACGAGAAAGCAAGAATTTAGGTTATTGAATGAAGGAAGTTGACCTTAAAGGATGTGAAGTTTATTTAACACCTGTGACTTGATACCCAAATATGAGATGACGGGTATAAAAGACATCCCAATATTGAGATGATCGTTGAGATAAACAACAGAAGTAAATGAGAAGAAGAATTTCAAGATGGAACATGACCAATATCTTTCAGAATGTCTTTTCTACCATTACCAAATCAGGCAAGAAAAGCGGATAACCGTTATTACCTCTTGGAGGCCAAATGGATTGACCTCAGTTTGAATGAGGATGCTACCATAAAACTAAGTATAGACTATCTAGGTGGGAATGATTGAATGAGATACCCTTATCAGGGATAGATGACTTGATTTATAAATGGAAGAGTGTAAGTACCTTTTTAAAGGTGGAATTAAGGATAAAACCTCAGTAACTTGAGATGAACCATGGGGGAATGCATAAAGGTTGGCATTTCACCCTTAATAGGGACATTATGAGTTTTGACAGTATGAATTGGAAGGATTAAGGTAACAATAACCTTTAAAAATCAGTGGAGAAAGTTTTCAGAACTATATAGACACAATAGTATAGGATTAGTAGATGGTATCTTGATATGCCCTGTACCTATGGAATACAGGAGGAATGATTTAAGGATAAGCTTGGAGATTTTATAAGAACAAAGGTAATATTTAAGTTCTCAAGAATAGAAATGTTGGTAAAGGAAATATGACGTAATTATAATAATGCCAGGTGGGGCACATGTTAAACCATAAGAAAGTATAAATCAACCCAATGAAGATCGAGATTGGTTAAAACAAGAAAGACTCAAGATAAGAGACGTCCTAAGTATGATCAAGAGTCGGCAGTGATGATTTTCACATTTAAAGATTAAGGAAATAACTTATGGGAAAATGGTGATTTTTGTACTCACGAGAACTTAAGAAGTGCATTTTCACATAAGCAGTGATTGGAAATGAGTTAGAAAATTTAGTTGAAGATGATTCAAAAGACATTGATTGTAAGGAACTATTACTATCAGGAAAGGCAAATATGGTGGCCGACACTTTAAGTGTAAGAGAGCAATTATAGGCGCTCGTGCCAAAGGAATACAGTAATGCTGGTTCAAGTCGTGAAGGTTATATTATGGTGTGGAAGATTTACATTCCTTTCTGATGACTGTGCAATACTCAACCATAATAGTAGGTTGGTAGAGATTTAATTCATGTTATCGCTGTGAGCAGGCAACCCATCTTAGAAGGTCCTATAACGACCCATGTATTTTTGAATTATTTAAATATGTAAATGTGGAAGTGTTAAATAAATAAAGTATGTGTATAGTTTTGTCAGCCTGATATTGTTTTATTATTATTTATGTGTGATTTATGGTGTACAGGGTGGTTCGGGTAGTTAATTATTGAGTGTATTGAATTGTTTGCACTTTTAAAAGTGAATTTAGTGCAAATTTATTTGCATAAATATTTGAAATGTCTCTAAAATTGTTTTTATGATTTTACAATTACAATATTTATTTTTGGGATTTTATAAAACTTAGAAATCAATATTTCATTATTTATTTAACCCTGTATAATTTTCTGATTGTATTTATTTGTAAAAATCTGTCTTTAATTCAAAAATTCTTTAAAAATTATGAAATTCATATTTTTTAAGTTTGAAATATTCTGAGAATTTTAAAATTATTTCGGTAATTTTTGGGATTAATTTCACCCGCGCGTTGTTTCGGTTATTTGTTAAAAGCGGGTATAAAGTGCATTTTAGAAACTATTTAAAAATCAAAAAATTTATGTTTTCTTAAACTTCGGGATATTTATAACATTTTAAGACTATTTTTGTAATTTTCTGAATTTGGTTTAAGAGCAGCTCGTTTCATTAATTGTTAAATGCGGATATAAGTTATGTTTCAAAAATACTTTTAAAATTATGGAAAATTTATTTTTAATAACTTTGAATTATTTGTGATATTTTAGAATTAATTTGGAATTTTGTGGGGTTATTTTATTTATGCGATGGTTCGTTAAATTTGTAAAAACGGGACAAAATAGGACTGTGAGAACAGGAAAAGCGGCACGTGGCATAATTTTAGTTAATCAGCTGATTCGTGGCAGCATTTCAGAGGGTGGGGAATAAAAATTAAAATCCTATCAGGTAAACACAATACCCACAAACACAAAAACACAGTCTATTAATTTCTGATCTCGAATCTCTCTCTCTACAAATCTCTTTTCTCTCTTTCTTGTCACCATCTCTCTGTTTTTCCTTTAATTCCCCTTCCTTTTCTTGTTCCGGCGCTGCTTGTGCCTATTCCGGCGAACCGCCGTGGGTCACCCATGTTGGTTTTCGTGGCCTAGCTTTCCGGTATCCTGCTGGTCAGTTTTTTTTCCGGCCGTTTATGTTAAGCTATCGCCTATATATGTGGGCTTGGTGGCTTCGATTCTGCTCAGGTTGGTTCCGGTTTGTTGTGATTTTGGTTCCTCGACCCTTTTTCCAGGGAGCCTCCGTCTGACTTCGGTTTAGCTGGGTGGTTTGTTATCTCTGTGTGTTGAGTGCGGGTGTGTGTAGTGTGTGTGCAGTTGTGTATGTGAGTATGAGGATTGCTGTGTTGTGCCTCTGTGAAATTCAAGGACTTAACATTTTTGGGTTGTTCGAATTATTGATTGGGTTTTGAAATTACCCGATTGATTCTATCAAAATATCCTCGGGTTATTGATGTTTAGGGTACTCGAATTTTTTTTTTAAAAAAAATATATAATATCGGTGAAATTTTATTCGGAAACCCGAATTTTATCGGGCACCAATAAAATTTTGCCGCCGTCGGCGATGAGCCCCGGCGAGCCGACGGTGGACGGTGATGAAGTTATTCTGAGTCCTAATTTTATAAAATAAATAAATGTAAAACGCGAATAATAATTAATAATTGTAATCGAGTTGAAACTGGGAAATGTGTAGAATTTTAAGTGTTATGACTGGATTGAATTGGAGGTTGGGGATTGTATCTGGATTGTTGGATTGTGGTTGTTGTGAGTTTGGTTATTGTTGATTTGACGTCGATGGATGTTTCGACGGGTAGTCCGATAAACAAAGGGGACGCTGTCCGATTTTCCGGAAAATTGAACTACGGAAATACGGGAGTGTATCCGAGGATTATCGGGACGTCGAGCGAGTATAAGTAAATACATATACGTATGTTTTATACGGAACCTGATTGTATGTTGTGCTGTATGTTTGGACCAAAACACAGTAACCCTAATTTCGTAAAATAACGAGTATACGTATTTTCTGAAAACGGACACTGGATCGATTTCGAGAATGTGAACCTTAATTATTGTCTGTGTTATTCTAATATGAATAATTACGAGTCAGGTTTGAATATCGTTGGGTAAGAATTAGTATCGAGGATATGTCAAGCATACCTAGACATCTAACGTAGGGTATTTCGACCCTGTAGGTTATAGTCGGGAACCTGAAAGTGGAAGATGGACTAAAGATAACCTAGCAATCAGTCGACGAGCTCAGTAGAGTTTTAACAGAAAAACCTGAGTATCGAAGTCGAATCCAATGGGATCTAGTGGTTGGACGTTAAAGCCTGAGCGGCAGAGTCGGATCAGAATTGATCGGTAATAGTTGTAAAGCCTGTAAGGCAAGTACTTCCGAACTTTTCTTCAAGATATATTGCCAATATCTTCGAACTATTTCATAACATGTCACTACTATTCAAAATAACTCTTGTTTTATAATACAAGTGCTTTAAACTATTTAACTTTGAACCCTGATTTCTCTTGATCTTGAGCCAAAAGTCTTATTCTTTGTAAACCATCCTTGGTTGATCCTCAGATACCAAACCACACCAATATGATACTACACCCCAAATGTATAACTACCAAACAGCAAACACTGGAACGAAAATTATTTGAAAACACAGAAACTTTATATTCCAACCATTCTTTATAACATCAAAGAACTATACCTTGAAAAATCATTACTGGTCAAATACTTGATCCTTTACAAACTGGAAACCGTTTCTTACATATACCCTGATATACCCTTGTGATACTCAAGAATTGTATTACGTTTTTGCACAAATGCTTTATCAATATTGATTATGATCTTGCTTATTAAATTATATTATGTATTACACTGAATTGTTTTAGAATTGGATAGTTTTCTTATATGGACCAGATTCGTGGTCAGACCAGATTCGTGGTCGAATTAGGCCAATGTGTGCCTTGGATCCAGTAATTAGAGTAGTGTTGTGTGCTTTGCTCAAGGTTAGTGCGTGACGGATCAGCAGCCTAACCTTGGTTTTATACCTTAAAATGAATATCCAATTCTAATGATTAGTTAAAAAGAAACTTGATTCATCTGAATCATCTCACTTGATCATTGTTTAACCTCAGTTATCATTATTATAACTTGCTGAGCTAGTTAGCTCACTCTTGCGAATCTTTTTATGTATTCTACAGTTAAAAAGGGATACGATTGATAACGAGGTTTCCCAGTTCAATGTACGAGCTAGGATTCCCGATTGAGTTGGATCGAGCTAGCAGAAGCTTATGGAGGTAGTGAGATAGTAAGATTGTAAGAAAAATTTTATTATCAGTTGTAAGTTAAATTATTTGGAATTTGGTACGTTGTAATAAAAATTAAGGTTGTGGCTTGTTTTCATACTTAAACCTGTTACAATCTATCGTTACATAGAGCAGGGTCATTGCAATTAATATGTCATATACAGGTTAATATGTTGTGTTTGTGTTGTGGACCCCAAACATCTGACCCGGGTTTGTAGGGTGCCACAGGTTGGTATCAGAGCTACAGGTTATAAGTCACTGAAACAAGCCTGGATTGTCGGGATTGGGTAGAGGGTTAGGATTAAGAATAGGAAACAGAAAGATAAGACATTGTGAGGATGAGTGCGACTATATAGTAAGTCTTCGACACGGTTCGTGTTGCGATTCAGGTTTCTCAGCTTGCGACGTGAATTCCAGACAACGGCAGCGGCAGATCTTGATTTCCCGGTGTTATTTGATCATTTGGAGCTTTCCGTTCAAGGATCGTCATCTTCTCTCAGATTGGAATTACACCTTGTTCCTCCACCAGTATTAATGGCACTACCTTCTGTTATAACGATTGCACTTCTTCAAGCTATTCGCTACTTTTCCACCTTTTGATCTGAGATTACCTATTCAAGAACCTCCATCTGTTTATTCTTCTTTCACTGGACATTCGGCTGTGAGCATATCTCTTTAGTTTACCCTACATCATGTTCTATAGCCCCAGTTTAGAACTTGTCCTATGAAGCGATTGTACCTACGAGGATGGATTCGAGAGCTATGGTAAACGGTGAGCGCTTGAGTTATAAATAGAGGTGAGATGAAGTTTAGAGAGGAGATTTAAGTGTTTCAGAGGATAGCTGTTATCGGGTTAAAAGAAGCCCTTAGTGACTAAGCCACCCGTGAATAAGTATGGGATGAACTAGATGAATTTTGAAAGAGTAAGAGAGAAAAGTATAAACCTGGGATTTTTTTGAAATTAAATGTTGATGATATGATAAATGCGATATGTAAAGTAGTAATGTGATGTGATACGAGCAAACTTTGTTCTATGAAATAGACTTATTGACTATTGGATAGCCTGTTTTACTTAACTACTGCAACGGTAATGTCGGTAGTATTACCAGTATGGAAGCTTTGACATGAAGCTACAAATAAGATATCATGCAATGATAATTGAAGTTTTCGTCGATTAAGGAAGGCAAATGGACCCGATAAAGGAGAAAAGGTAGATTGGAGTGAACGAACTTTTATGTAATTGTTTCTTTAATATGGTACCTTGTTATAGGTCGGAAGGACAACAACCAACTCATATAGTAAGGACAACCAGGTTTATGATTTTCCAAATTTTTTTTTAAACAAGTTTTCAAAAATGATTTTCCTTTGCAAATTTCTAAAGTCCTTTTCGAATAAAATGATTTTTTTTTAAACATTGGTTGTCAAGTTACTACTTGAGTTTCTTGTTTGTTAGAAAGCCCGGATTACCTAAAAGAATGCTGTTTCAGACTTAGTATTGTTAATTCAGAGGACAAAGTGATCCGCGATTATAAAGAAGTTGGTTATTCTCAACAGAAAGGTACAAATATTGTTTGATAAAATTAACAATAGAATCAGTGTACGGAGCAATTACTCATCCAATTACAGGATTATCCAAGTTCAAAGAATTCACTGATTTAACAGAAGTCTGAGTATGACTGAAGGAGATTGAGAAGATTTCCAGAGTTCCTAAAAAGAAGAATATTATTAACACAAGGATCAATATGTTGAATGCTTCGGGGTTATTTTAAATTGAAACGAGGTTGTCTGGTAGGGACGCCATTATGATCGAGTTGTTAAAGTATTATATAGAGGTGTGATGTTAAAGACGCAAGACGTGACAAGTAAGAATCTACCATAATGCTTAATTTGCGAAGGCATTTCAACGTACTTTCTAAAAGTTATTATATGAAACAATGGAGATATGATCGAACAAGCTCGAAAGATGAATACAAGTGAAATATGGATGGTGACCAATGGTATCGTTCTTGTCTTCAATATTACAGCGTATATTCCCTTTTTGATTCCTAAATAAGTATGAACTTCTTTTCTTAAATTAACTCCTTGCTATGATATCGAAAAGGAGGATATTGCATTCCTTTCAAATTTAATTGTTTCCCTCAATTTTTGCTTTTTGATTGGGACAAACAGTGTTATGGTGAGACACTTTGTCAGAATGACGAAGAGTCGGGTGGGACGCCACCTAATCATATGCTGTATGCCATATGGTACGAAAGACTGACCATCTTAAGTACCAATGTGGTTGTCTTATTCATATTCAAATCCTTAATTCTTCTTTCTTTTCAACTCTAACTTTTATTGAATTTTGAATCCTTCTAGTCATTTCGTTGTATTGTCGTTCTTTGCAAGAAGTTTTCAAACAGAAATCAACGTATCCGGAATTAAGTGGAAGAAGTTCCATCTACATCTTATGTATAGGAAGGAAATAAGGGCACCTGGCGAGGATTGCAAATCACTAGTCCCAGTGAAGAATCCACTAAGAATCAAGGGAATCTACTCCAATAAGGAATACGTTTTCGAGAACGAAAATATGCGATTTTCCTGTGAAATATGTTATTCAGAATATGGACGTGATGATATGGATGATCAGGGAGAATACCTTATGCGTTAAAGTATTAAAAGATGTAGGAGAAACTTAATTATTTATCTCTCAAAGTTTTGTTGATAAGATGAATTACCCTGTTGAATTGATAAGATTGTGATTAAAGGACTAGCAAGTCAAGAACGTGTAGTTGTTAAATAAGTGAGTACCAATGGTGAAATTGAAATTCCTGGCAATAAGTTGGGTAGAATTGATATCTTGGAAGGTAAGAGGATTTGATATTATTATAAGGAATTGATTGACCACTAAAGTGTGATGTCCAGACAGACCGTCGTGATGAAAAGATAATTCTGAGGATGCCAAATGAGAAGGTGAGGAGGTTCAGAAGATGAAAGAAGGTAACGAATTTGTTAATGATGATTACGGTGATCAAAATATGAGTATTATGGTGATTATGGAATACATAAAAGTCGGAAGGAAACAAAGTTTGAAGATTTTATAGTAATTAAGGAGTTTCAAGATATGTTTTTGGATGAGTTATCAACATTTCCTTAGGATATAGAAATTGAGTTCGTGACTGACTTAGCACCTGAAATGAAGCCATTCCCCAAGGCCCCGCACAGAATGGCGCCAGTTAAAGTGAAGGAGTTAGCAAAGTAAATGCAAGAAATGCTAGAAGAAGAAGCGATTAGACCTAGTGTACCCCATAAGGTGCATCGGTATTAAATGTTAATAAGGAAGATGGAAGTATGAGATTATGCGTCGACTAGCAAGAGCTCAACAAGTTTACTATCAAGAGCAAGTATCTGTTACCTTGACCCAATGATTTGTTTGATCAAACGAAGGAAGCAAAGTACTTTTATAAGACTGATTTAAGACTTGGTATTTCACCAAATCGAAGATTAAACCTATGGACATAATCTTAAGGAATATCTGGATGAGTTGTATTTGTGTTACTTAAAGTCAATGGAGAACCATGCAAAGCATTTAATGATGACTGGGAAGTTGGAGAAGAAAGAAGTTGTATGAAATATAGTTCTTAGCATAAATAATCAATGTAGAGAAGATCAAAAGAGATTTAGCAGAAGTTAAAATTACTATGAATGAAAAGAGACCAGAAACATCAACAAAAATAAGAAGTTTTATCAGGGGTCGGTTACTATTGGAAATTTGTGCAAGATTTCGTGAAAGTTGCAATATCTTGGACGAAGCTAACCAGGAATAGCAAGAAATTTTATGAAATGGAGAAGGATGAAGGGAAAGTTTTGCAGAGTTAAATGAAAGAATGATTTCAGCACCTGTTTTATCAATTTAAAAGTATCAAGGAGGTTTGGTAGTTTATAGTGATGCTTCTCATTAGGAAATCGGATGTGTGTTGATGCAGCACAATAGAGTTATTGTATATGCATCCAGAAAACCGAAACCTTATGAGCAGAAGTATCCTACCCATAATTTGGGATTAACAGTAATAACATTTGTTTTCAAAAATGGGGAGACATGATATGTATGGAGAAAGGTGTAAGATCTACGGACCATAAGAGTTTGAAGTAAGTATTCACGAGAAGAACAAATGTAGTGGCAAGCGATAAACAAAAAAGGAAAGAACAAACATAGAGACTCCACCAGAAGGATTAACTATAGGATTCTCGAAGTTAGAATTGGAAGCTAAAGTTCATAATCCAAAAGGAAGAAAGATGGATAGTGTGACCTTTCAGTTGAAGTTGTGAAGGGAAAGATAAAATGTCAAGAGAAGATAATGGATCACGATGTTAGTAGTTAGAAAAAGGAAATTTATGCACCCAGGAGGACGATCACGATATCTCCAGATTTTCTTCCAGCATTTGGATGCTACAAGTGGAAGAATTAAGAAATAAGATCCCACATGGAATTCACAATATTAAGTATTTAAGTTATTGAAGAGATGCCATAGTGATAACCAGGTATAAGAAGCGAATTTCAAAATAGATCGGGAAGTGTTGAACACGCCAAAGAATTAAGGCAAAGTATCGGAAGCCTAATGAACAAAGCAGACCAAGTAGTGGTTTTACAACAAGCGAATCGTAAAATGTATCAGTGATATTGTTGAAGAAAAGAAATGAAATTATGAGATTATGTACTGATTAGCGGGAGTTCAATAAAACAATGAATAAGAATAAGTAACCCCTATGAGGATTGATTACCTATAAGGCTTAATCTAAGAAGTGTGTTATATCATGAGGATTAACTTAAGATCCGACCTGAGAATATATCAGAGATTATGGTTAAAATGAGTTATGAGCATTGCAAGCTTTGATGATATTATGTGAAATGACAAGTGTATCAGGTGGCTACCTGGAATTGAGGAACATGGTGTATAAAAAAAATAATATATTTGGATAAGCAAAGTGTATTTATTGATAACATCATTAGCTACTCAAGGAATAAGAGAGTCTGCGTGGAATGTCCAAGAATTTTTCTCCAAGGATCAGAAGAAAAACAACTACACGTTGAGTCTTCAAGAATAAAATTTTGACTAAGGTTAACAAAAGATTCTGAATTAATCCATTAATAACCTAAGCAAAGACGTATGATAACAGATGCCATATGCCAACAGATGGGATTGGATGTAATTAAGACCACCGATGAGTTAATAAACGAATTGGAAAGAGTGGAATCTGAAGTTCAAATACTAAGGTGATAATACGTGAATATACGAGATTACTTTTCAGCCTTAACTGATGGAAAAGAGTAAGAGGTGTTTAAATGTTTGGAAACCAAGTTGGAAAACGAACACTGCCTATCATCCTTAAACAGAGTAGACAAAGAAAGAAGGCGAAATTATATTGAGAGAGAATATGAGTATAGAAATAGGACCAGTAGTCTTAGTACAAGTTTTATCTTGAAAAAGACTAGATAAGTCTAAGTAGAAGAGACAGGTTAAGTCCTAAAATTGGTGAACCATTCAAGGTATTGATAAATATAGATAAGGTTGTTCATGAGTTTATGTTACCGTCGCAACAGTGTGTACATATAGTGTGTTTGGTCTGTTAAAGATAAAAACGATAAGTATCTGATTTAAATTAAGTGATTGATCAGGAGTCACTGGGGCTCTTGTCCAAGTTTGCTTTGCATAGAGTGATCAATCCAGAATCTTAATCGTTAAAGGCGAGTCATTGGAAATGAGTGTATATCTATAGTAAATACGTTCAAAATCCTCGAGTAGAAGAGTATACTTGGAAACTAGAGTCAGATATGCTTGACAAATATCCTCACTTGTGTAATTAGACCAGATTCTGAGGACAGAATCTTTTTAAGGGGGGAAGGATATAACGACCCATGTATTTTTGAATTATTTAAATATGTAAATGTGGAAGTGTTAAATAAATAAAATATATGTATAGTTTTGTCAGCCTGATGTTGTTTTATTATTATTTATGTGTGATTTATGGTGTACAGGGTGGTTCGGGTAGTTAATTATTGAGTGTATTGAATTGTTTGCACTTTTAAAAGTGAATTTAGTGCAAATTTATTTGCATAAATATTTGAAATGTCTCTAAAATTGTTTTTATGATTTTACAATTACAATATTTATTTTTGGGATTTTATAAAACTTAGAAATCAATATTTCATTATTTATTTAGCCCTGTATGATTTTCTGATTGTATTTATTTGTAAAAATATGTCTTTAATTCTAAAATTCTTTAAAAATTATGAAATTTATATTTATTTAAGTTTGAAATATTCCGAGAATTTTAAAATTATTTCGGGAATTTTCGGAATTAATTTCACCCGCGCGTTATTTCGGTTATTTGTTAAAAGCGGGTATAAAGTGCGTTTTAGAAACTATTTAAAAATCACAAAATTTATGTTTTCTTAAACTTCAGGATATTTATAACATTTTAAGACTATTTTCGTAATTTTCTGAATTTGTTTTAAGAGCAGCTCGTTTCATTAATTGTTAAATGTGGATATAAGTTACGTTTCAAAAATACTTTTAAAATTATGGAAAATTTATTTTTAATAACTTTGAATTATTTGTGATATTTTAAAATTAATTTGGAATTTTGTGGGGTTATTTTATTTATGCGATGGTTCGTTAAATTTGTAAAAACGGGACAAAATAGGACTGTGAGAACAGGAAAAGGGGCACGTGGCATAATTTTAGTTAATCAGCTGATTCGTGGCAGCATTTCAGAGGGTGGGGAATAAAAATTAAAATCCTATCGGGTAAACACAATACCCACAAACACAACAACACAGTCTATTAATTTCTCATCTCGAATCTCTCTCTCTACAAATCTCTTTTCTCTCTTTCTTTTCACCATCTCTCTGTTTTTCCTTTAATTCCCCTTCCTTTTCTGGTTCCGGCGCCGCTTGTGCCTATTCCGGCGAACCGCCGTGGGTCACCCCTGTTGGTTTTCGTGGCCTAGCTTTCCGGTATCCTGCTGTTCAGTTTTTTTTCCGGCTGTTTATGTTAAGCTATCGCCTATATCTGTGGGCTTGGTGGCTTCGATTCTGCTCAGGTTGGTTCCGGTTTGTTGTGATTTTGGTTCCTCGACCCTTTTTCCAGGGAGCCTCCGTCTGACTTCGGTTTAGCTGGGTGGTTTGTTATCTGTGTGTGTTGAGTGCGGGTATGTGTAGTGTGTGTGCAGTTGTGTATGTGAGTATGAGGATTGCTGTGTTGTGCCTCTGTGAAATTCAAGGACTTAACATTTTTGGGTTGTTCGAATTATTGATTGGGTTTTGAAATTACCCGATTGATTCTATGAAAATATCCTCGGGTTATTGATGTTTAGGGTATTCAAATTTTTTTTAAAAAAAAAATATAATATCGGTGAAATTTTATTCGGAAACCCGAATTTTATCGGGCACCAATAAAATTTTGCCGCTGTCGGCGATGAGCCCCGGCGAGCCGACGGTGGACGGTGATGAAGTTATTCTGAGTCCTAATTTTATAAAATAAATAAATGTAAAACGTGAATAATAATTAATAATTGTAATCGAGTTGAAACTGGGAAATGTGTAGAATTTTAAGTGTTATGACTGGATTGAATTGGAGGTTGGGGATTGTATCTGGATTGTTGGATTGTGGTTGTTGTGAGTTTGGTTATTGTTGATTTGACATCGATGGATGTTTCGACGGGTAGTCCGATAAACAAAGGGGATGCTGTCCGATTTTCCGGAAAATTGAACTACGGAAATATGGGAGTGTATCTGAGGATTATCGGGACGTCGAGCGAGTATAAGTAAATATATATACGTATGTTTTATACGGAACCTGATTGTATGTTGTGCTGTATGTTTGGACCAAAACACAGTAACCCTAATTTTGTAAAATAACGAGTATACGTATTTTCTGAAAACGGACACTGAATTGATTTCGAGAATGTGAACCTTAATTGTTGTCTCTGTTATTCTAATATGAATAATTACGAGTCAGGTTTGAATATCATTGGGTAAGAATTAGTATCGAGGATATGTAAAGCATACCTAGACATCTAACGTAGGGTATTTCGACCCTGTAGGTTATAGTCGGGAACCTGAAAGTGGAAGATGGACTAAAGATAACCTAGCAATCAGTCGACGAGCTCAGTAGAGTTTCAACAGAAAAACCTGAGTGTCAAAGTCGAATCTAATGGGATCTAGTGGTTGGACGTTAAAGCCTGAGCGGCAGAGTCGGATCAGAATTGATCGGTAATAGTTGTAAAGCCTGTAAGGCAAGTACTTCCAAACTTTTCTTCAAGATATATTGCCAATATCTTCGAACTGTTTCATAACATGTCACTACTATTCAAAATAACTCTTGTTTTATAATACAAGTGCTTTAAACTATTTAACTTTAAACCCTGATTTCTCTTGATCTTGAGCCAAAAGCCTTATTCTTTGTAAACCATCCTTGGTTGATCCTCAGATACCAAACCACACCAATATGATACTACACCCCAAATGTATAACTACCAAACACTGGAACGAAAATTGTTTGAAAACACAGAAACTTTGTATTCCAACCATTCTTTATAACATCAAAGAACTATACCTTAAAAAATCATTACTGGTCAAATACTTGATCCTTTACAAACTGAAAACCGTTTCTTACATATACCCTGATATACCCTTGTGATACTCAAGAATTGCATTACGCTTTTGTACAAATGCTTTATCAATATTGATTATGATCTTGCTTATTGAATTACATTGTTTATTACACTGAATTGTTTTAGAATTGGATAGTTTTCTTATGTGGACCAGATTCGTGGTCAGACCAGATTCGTGGTCGAATTAGGCCAATGTGTTCCTTGGATCCAGTAATTAGAGCAGTGTTATGTGCTTTGCTCAGGGTTAGTGCGTGACTGATCAGCAGCCTAACCTTGATTTTATACCTTAAAATGAATATCCAATTCTAATGATTAGTTAAAAAGAAACTTGATTCATCTGAATCATCTCACTTGATCATTGTTTAACCTCAGTTATCGTTATTATGACTTGCTGAGCTAGTTAGCTCACTCTTGCGAATCTTTTTATGTATTCTACAGTTAAAAAGGGATACGATTGATAGCGAGGTTTCTCAGTTCAATGTATGAGCTAGGATTCCCGATTGAGTTGGATCGAGCTAGCAGAAGCCTATGGAGGTAGTGAGATAGTAAGATTGTAAGAAAAATTTTATTATCAGTTATAAGTTAAATTAGTTGGAATTTGGTATGTTGTAATAAAAATTAAGGTTGTGGCTTGTTTTCATACATAAACCTGTTGCGATCCATGGTTACATAGAGCAGGGTCATTGCAGTTAATATGTCATATACAGGTTGATATGTTGTGTTTGTGTTGATATGTTGTGTTTGTGTTGTGGACCCCAAACATCTGACCCGAGTTTGGAGGGTGCCACAAGTCCTATCTTGAGATAAGCCAGGACTATGTTCCAAAAAAGACTAATTGAACCCTTGAGTTTCCGGTCTCCTATTGAGGACATAAGATTAATAATGGTATTAACCTGCTATCGTTGCTTTGATTGAAACTATTTTGAAATTTTATCTACTTCATATCCTATATACGTCAAGTTCAGGAGATGGCCTACATGGATCATGAATGGTGTTTATTTTACCTCCTTGGAAGATTTCGACACGACAGGTATGGACTCCGTATGATTAGCTACTAAGATTCCGAGGAAAACGAATGACTACAGTAGGTCAACGGTGAACTATAGTAATGCAACAATGATTATGTGAATAATGAGATGATAACAACCGTGAGAGTTGTATTGTAATGGATGTTGAGATTGAGTACCAATAATTGGGTCATGGCGATGTATAAGTTATTATTAATAGACTAACTAAGTCAATTGTTTACCTATTGAATATTTATTCCTTCTTATCGACAAGGAGTAGTATTACGATACAAAAGAGATTATGGTGCACCGTAGGATTCTAGTAACGATGATGTCGAGTGTGAAATTCCAGATTCAATTTTAGATGTGAGGCAGTTTCAAGGGCAATGGTTAATAAGATTGAGCAAGAGCACGGGTCCATGGAATGATGGACGGAGTAGCAAAATATTCAGGCACTTGAAATTGCGATATAGTAATCCTTGATATATATATATATTTTGTTCTCCTTTGATAAACCTTTATAGTTCAGAGGTAGATTCCAAGATAGATATTTTGTGATCGTATATTTTTAATTATCTTAAATTCTTTCTTTTTCTCTTCTTTTCATTTTCGTGTAAACTGTGAAGAACAACCCTTCCAGAAGGGGAGGTATTGCCGAGTGGCTATCTATCTGCTTGATAGAAGCCTAGTAGGATACCATACATAGTTACATTGCTTGTCAAGTACTAAAGGCTCGCCCCCTTCTGTATTAACTATATGGTGTAACAAGTGTTCATGATCATAGTGATCTCTCAATAAATTCTTTTACTTTTATATGATGGATCAAGCTTTACGCCATAAGTGGGCTATTGTAATGCCTAAATGGTGTTATAATAGGCCCCAAAAGCGTTACAATAGATCTATTATAACACCAGGGGGCGTTACGTATACGAGCATTACAATAGACACCCTAATGTAACACTTCACTGATCTATTGTAACAGAGAGGAAAACGTTACAATAGGCACCTACTGTAACACTAAAAGGCCCAACTGTAACACAAAATGAGTGATACAATAGTTTGATCAAGATTGCATAAGTGGGACCCACAAAGTTGGGTCCCACAACCTTTTATAACAGCCTGTTTTATCTATTGTAACACCAATTTTTTGTAATTAAGCAACACTACCATATGTAATATAACACTATATGTAAACATATATTACACTAGAATAGTCAAATGTAACAATCCCATATATAATTAATAAAATATCAAATTTGCATACATGAGTCTCAATTTTTCGAATCAAACTATTAAATAACAGTCTCAGTCTCCAAACCATACCACTACATAAGAGTCTCATCTCTAATTCCAACAACTACAACATAAAATCCAAGCTATTCTTGGATAGGAAAAAACTACTCGTCGAGTATCTTTTGATATGAAATTATACAAAATAACCAGGCAGGGAAGCACTTTTTGCCCTTCTACACTTTTCTGATCTGAATACAAAATAACCAGCAGAGAGCTACTTGTTCTCCCTCATTCACCATTCCTTGCTCCTGTACACAAGGACACCAAATTGCATAAGAATGAATACAAAATGCATTTTGGACTTAGACAGGGAAAATGAGGATTTTGCAATGATCTTCAGTCTTCAATATAGCACAAGAACATGTTCAGTAGATTCTACATTTGTCATGAGAATCATTAGATCACCGTGATAACTATTAGATCTCTGAGTGATAACATTAAAAATGTGATGAAGTCTGAAACGCTGAGGACACTGCCCCACAAACACATGTCATTCCGGTAAGTTGTATGTTGATATATAAGTAGCTTTATGTACTACCTACTAATCCATTTTAATAATATTTTTTTGGATAATCACATGCATAATATGTGACCCATTTTGAGTTGCTTATAAAGTTTAACATGTTTGAAACTTGTTACTTCAAAGCAATTATTTATCTAAACTTTTTAAGTCATGGACAATAGACCATCAAACTAAAGTGTGAGAACTGACCACATTTACATTATTCATACATGCGAGTAAAAATCATTTAAGTTAAAACTACCTTAACTGACTATAAATTCTCATTTGGCAGGTTATGGTGGTAACTATAAAAAAATCAAAAGTGAAACCCCAATATAATATAACATAAGATTAGACCAACCTATGTTAGATATGAATGTTAAATATAATCATCCTATTATGACCCACATCGTGATGACATGTGAAGGAGTAAACCAAAAAAATGTTTTGTTTTAATACCTTTACAGGAAGATTTGTAACAGAATCAAGCCAAGTAATTTGCCCTGTGAATAAATGTAATATATTAGCTTCAAGCTTTGCTTTGAAATGCAAGATTTTGGCATGACAATTATAATATCGAGTAGACAGTTCAATGGATAAAGAATCGGCAACCGTAATGGTGATCCTTCGGACTTTACGGGCCTGTTACTTCAACTGGTTTTTAGAAAAAATTTCTAAAAAAATTGGAAAAACTAAAAACATGTTCAAATGCAAAATTTTCAAAACAGAGAACTGGAAAAATAGAAAATACCTTTTTCCCGTATTTTCCAAATTATAACTAAAAATATAAAAACTGTAGAAAACAACATTTTGTTGTTTTCTAAACCTAAAAAAATGAAAAATACGTTAAACACCTAACAAAATACAAACATTTTTATGTTTTTGTTATTTTTAACTTTATATGACCATTAACAATTTTGAAAGTTTACTTAGAAAGTTAACAAAAAAAAAGTAATCATTAAACAACTAATATACTACTAACTTAACTTGAAATTAATGAATTTTCAACAATATAATACATATTTTTAAATTAAAAAGTATAATACATATTTGTAATAAAAAAATTCAAAATAATTCAATTTAACAATTATTTTGTTAATTTGATTAATATTAATCTTTACATTATAAGAGGGAGTTTAATAATATAATAACTAATAACTTATATGTTAGAAAAATAAAGAAGAGATTCTAACTAAAATTTAGTTATGAGGTATTTCGAAAAATATTATTCAAAAAAATTGTATATAATTATTAATGGGATTATTTATTAAAAGCTACAAAATTATATATATATAGTTATATAATTTGAAAATTTCATTATTCAACCTATTTGAGATGACTATTTTATATTTTATTTGTCATATTTAATTATATTTTAACCAAAAAAGTTATTTTAAACATGTTAATCAAATGTATATATAATTAAATTGTGAAATGTTCAAATTGTTTTACTGGTTGCTCTCCTATATATTTACTCAAATTATCTTGTCATTTATTTAATATTTTAAAGAAAATAGAAAACAGATTATATATTATTTTAGTATTTTACATACCTTTTTTGAGGAAACAGTTAAGGTCACGCGAAGGTGATTGTTCCATGATACAACAGGCCACTGAGCTCGATATGTACTGGATAACATAAATTTCTGGAACTTGTCCATGTTGTTCAAAGTATATCGAATCTCCTAACTTTGAGAACGATTCAATTCCTGATCAACAAAGGACAAACACAAAATTCATCAGTAAAAATGTGTGACTTGTTGATGAATGTCATTCAAATGATACAAGACAACCACAAGAATACAGAAGGGACTTCTTCCAGGAGAAAGACAAGCAATCATATACACTATAAGGTTAACTCTACCTCCTCCACCAAGCAGATTGTTTCATCACTATGCAGCAATCCACAAAGATCATTTCAAACTTCTGTTAAGTTTATTTCAGCCATAAATTTACCCAAGTCTAATCTCATAAATGTACCATATATCAACCCCATTATGTAAATCCTGATGTGCAATTCTTCCCCCATTTATCTATAAATTTCTATAAATCTGTGCCCTCACTTTTCACTACTTCTGCCTACTCCACGATTCATATACATGGGATTCTTTGATGGCTCCAAGAAATTCTCATCTATGGCGAAATTCATTCCTGAACCTCGTTAAATTTTGGGAAAACTTGTCCCTGTTCTTCACGTCTAAGTTTCGGCTGGTACCCACCATAAGATTATCAAAGCAAACAGAGAGACGTGTTTGTTCACCCACAGGCTGCATTACGATAAAGAAAGAATAATCGATATTAATTTGTGGGTATAGAAAAATTCAAGGGCAGTCTAACCCTTACGGTTAAACTAGAGACCCCAATTTTTTTCTACCAACATGAACTAGTTAATATACTTCTGAAAGAGGCAAATCTAAAGCGTATTGTTATTTTGTCAAAGATTATAACTTATAGTCTCTTCTGCTTCATATTTCTAATATTCTAGTTTTTCGTTTTGACTAATTCTTGTTTTCTGTTTAGTTGACTCAATCCTAGATAATTTTTCTACTAAACAACGGGAACGGGCAACCTTCTTGTTGTTCAGCCGGAATATATATAAAAGGAAGTGCTTACTTGGGTCAACAGAATCTGAGCCTTCAAGTTGTAAACATCTGCACAATATCATTGTTACATTAGTAAATACAACAATACAACAGTGCCTTGAGTTCTTATAGTGGCAGCTTTGGGACGAAGAGATGGAGGAACATAATAGCAAGTATGCGAAAGTAAAGAAAAGAGCATTGCTGCTAATAGTTTCTTTAAAGCAATTGCAAATATACAGATAAAGTTCCTATTTATTCCAGTAGTGCAAGCATTTAATGTCTTTACCTGGAGGAAAGGATGCCAAAGAACCTCCGAGGTTGTTGGCCTCTTGTAGGGATCCCAAAAACAAAGCAACTAATACCATTTGACATATTGAAAAAAAAAGAATCAATAGCAGTAAAAATATTAAGATCTAGCAAACAGGCATGTCACATAATATAATATTAAGATCTAGCAAACAGGCCTTCAAAAAAAAGATCTAGCAAACAGGTTTCTGGCATCATAGCCCATTAATTAATCTAATTCGCAAGAACTCTAATAAAATAAAAAATCAGTAAACCATTCATACAATTGCAAAGAATCTGCCACCTTGTTTCAGGATGATCTAAATACAATAATTCCCAGTCTACGAGATAAAATGTTTTTGAGCCAGTATAACTATTTTAAGAAAGCATCCAGAATACAACCATATTAAGATTACAACAGAATTTAAGTATCATCTGTTTCTATACTTTAGACTGAATCAGATAACATGGAATGCCTACCAGTAAGAACCGAATTGAGAAGTAGAATGTAATAACCCCAATTTTTGGAATTTTTGAAACACGGATGAATAGTAACTTTTGCTGATGATGCTGATTAAAGAAAATTATCAGACCACGCTATATAGGAGTACTGTTATGGAAATTCTAAGATCGTATTAGTATTCTATAAAGTAAATAAGTGTATGTAAAGATCGTCAGAATCCAAATTCAAACACTTTGATTTTTCCCGAAAATCCACCAGATACCGAAAGAATTGAGTATAAGGTAACATGATTAAAAGGATTTAATTCAAGGATTATAAGAGAGGATCATAAAAGGAATATAAAATATTGAGAAAGGTTTAGGGGAACCCAAGTAATAAGATCCCGGGTATGATCCCTCAAACGATAAACGAGAACGAAAATTAAGCGAACCGTATAACAGATAAGTGGTCATTAACCAAACAATTAAGCAAGGATTAGCATAAGAAGATGCTTCCACCACCAAGTGATGACAAGTGGCAAGAGATGAAGTCACCAAGATGATGTCATGCTTAGTCATACTCCACTCACTCTAAACAACTAACAAACCATCCAAATATCCCATTCACTTCATTTTCCACCACAAAAACATTCAACAAAGCAAATACTCTCCCAAGAACACATAGCTCACGGCTTTTTCATTTTTTCAAGGAGAAAAATTCCAAATATCAAGTTTCTAGCTTTGTTAATTTGCAAGGTAATTACCCAAGGTCCCTTATGATTAGATAAACATATCCTAGGAGTTTAAGCTTCTATTTCTTCATGAATCTCTTCCAATAAATCAAGGAAGAAGATGATGAATAGTGTTTTCAAGATTACTAACTTTATTTTCTTTGATTTCCTTTAAGATCCAAGCATTCCTAAGCTATCTCAAGGCTTCTCAAGGCTTTTTAAGGCTTCATAGCTACTCTAATCACTCCAAGGAAGGTATAACACCTCCAAACCCTAACTTTACTTTGATTATTAAGATGGTTTTGATGGTTATAGTAAATGAGAAGCATGATACTTGTGTGTTTAGAGTTTAGATTGGATTTGTAGTGATTTGGATGTTGAAATCTTGTTTATAGTTAATGAAACTTAAGTATAGCTAGTAGTTCATGTGTGGGGTTGTATAAATTGGAAAATCTTGAGGTTTGGGGACTGATGTAGTAAGGTTTGGATGAGGGTTGGTTGTATTGTTGGTTGTGAGTTGAATGGTGGTTGTTTGGGGTGGTTTAAAACTTGGTAATCGCGTAAATATAGCCGTCATAATGCCCGATTTACTTTAGACTGTTTTTGTTCTTAACATCAGGACCCGTGAACTAACTGTTAGGTTTTGACCATTGCCATTATTAGATAGTTCATGTTACGAGCTTCGTTTTGATATGTGGTTCGTTTGAATCCGATGTACGGTTTAGGAGAAACGACCGTTTTAAGTAACGGTGCTTCGCGACCGAACCATTACCCCTCGCCTTACTTTGAAACCTTGGTTAAGGACTTCAAATGACTAATTGGGGTATGAAGCAATTATGTTAAGTGGATTAGGTAGTTGGTAAGGTACTCGCGAAAGAATTGCCT
This sequence comes from Apium graveolens, assembly GCF_009905375.1. Classification (NCBI taxonomy): domain Eukaryota; kingdom Viridiplantae; phylum Streptophyta; class Magnoliopsida; order Apiales; family Apiaceae; genus Apium; species Apium graveolens. Next base: position 100,538,144 of record NC_133652.1, read on the forward strand.
TAAAACTCTTAATGGTTAATTTATTAAAAATGGTGGAGGCGAGGGTACTCGAGCGACTTAAGTGAATCGTTAAGCGCGAAAGCAAACGTTAGGGGTCTAATTGGTTAAAGTCTAGTTTATTAAGCGACGGGGGATTAATTCTGACTTATGTTGTTTTTCATAGGTTATCGGACCGACTCTAAGCTTAAGTCTATCCGGGAACACTCAGGCAAGTTTTTTACCCGTTATACTGTTGTTGTGATGTATATATGTATATGCATTATCTTGTGATAAGTGCATGAATGTTATTAGCAAATCTTGTGATATATTGGAGCATGCTGATATGGTATATATGCATGTCTGTTTCGTAATCTTGATATCTAATTGTTGATTCAAATGCTTATAAGTTGTATAATACCTATGTTAGAGATAAGCAGTACTTGCGTATACCCTTAGTATAGGGGACCCAAAGGTGAACATTTTCTAAACCGAGAGTCGATGTTCCCGAGTATAATATATATATATATACTTATACATATATATATTGATATATTTTTCAAAACTATTAATCGAATAAGGTTTATTCAATAACTTTATTTTATTTAATGAATATTATTTTCAATATTCATTCGAGGGCTTATGACTCCGCTTCTTTTATTAAATAATATTCTTTATTTTATTAAAGAATAATGTTTCGATAATCAAACTTATTTTCGATTATTCAAATAAAGATCGTACTTTCGTATAAGTATATCTTTGGTTATTTATTATTCATTTCAAGTATAAGTTTTAAAACTTCTACTTCAATTATTTTTATAAAGATTATCCTTTATAGGAATATTATTTAAATAATAATATTCAGATATTTTCTAATATATCGGGACTGATTTATTTTTTTAAATTAGCATTACTCCAAACATTCTTAAAAATGTTTTCGAGTCTTCAAAATGATTTTAAAAGTTAGAGCGGATCCCAAAACTCGTTTTCAAATTTAAGATCTTCCTTTCGAAGGGGATTTAAATACTCGCTCAAAAATCTGAGGGATCCGGCTCCGTGATGTATTCTTATATTCGCAACAAGGTTGTTGTTTTGATAAAAGAGTTTTTGATTACTTACCCAACACTCGGGAAGTAAAATTCTTGGAATAAGTTAATCCATTAACAGGCATCGCCTGGGAAATATCGGTGAGTTTTTCTTTCCAACTAGATGCGACTTCTTGGTGGAGTCGTATCAATAAGTTCCTACTTGGGGAAAGGGGAGATGAGCTTTACGTTTCAGAGTCATGGATTTCATCTGAACTAGGAGTGGCGTAAGTGGTCGAGTGGCGCCGGCCCAGCCTTATTTATTGGCCCAAATGGCCCGGAAGTTCCGCTAAGACGGTCCATTCCTTAGGAGTCCAGGGTTCGGTTGACAAGTAAATCCGACTGTTCTCCTCTACATGTAGAAAATGGTGGGGTTGCACTACTGTGACTGATCATCGTAAGTGGTTTTCCTGGCGCGGCAAACTCTCGTAATGAGTTCATCATCCAATTGGATATTTCTGCAACACTACCCAGAGCACTTCGATAGAAAGGCTACGGCTGGGCGGTTGTTGAGTGTTGGCAGGGTCGAGTTTTCAAAATGATGTTTTCATCAAATGAAGTATCTCGTAACTTCATTTCATTTTGATAATATTTCAAAGATTGATTCTATACAAGTTTTGTCGTGTAGCTTCATCTATGGGATGAACTATTTATACCTTGAACGGTGGTAGTTCAAGTAGTATTCGGAAAAAGATATAAGTATATTGGAGTATCTGGTAACTTCATCTTTTCAACTTATATCTAGTTAATGATTATCTTATGAATGACAAAGGTTTTCAGAAAAATGTTGAGACAAGGTTAGATATATGAGATCACCTTGCAACGATATTTTTATACAATTATAAACTGGAACTCTGTGTATATTATACATGTCAGAGGATTTCAAAGATTGTGAAAAGTATATATGTATATATATACTAAATATTTTGCGACTTGGTCGCGTTAAGATATCAACTTGGTTCAATTCTTCTTGACCAAGACTTTCATGAGTGCTATGAGAATGCTCATATATTGTTATTCATTATACATATTATTTCGGTGGGCTTGTTGCTCACCCTTGCTTTCTTCTTTCATCACACAACAACAGATAGACAAGATGAACAGGATCAAGCTCCCAATTCATGAGCGGTTAGGAAACATTCCACAGTTTCCTGTAGGCGTTGATGCTGTTGTAGCTGAGGTAGGAACTACCAGTAGGCTAGACTTTCAACTTTTGTTGTACCGGACTTATGTATCTATATGAATTGTAATAATGACAAAGAAATGTAAATTTATTCAGAAATCCTTTTGAGGTATAATGACTTATAATTGTGGAATAAAATGACTGGTGTTATTTTTGGTATTCATCTCTGAGACTATAACTTGTGGTGTGTGTGTATATTGTGGGGTCACAGTACGCAGTGGTTGGTTGTTTATTAAGATTAAGAGTTGTTAAGGGAATTGGAACTCGTGAAAACCCAGATCCCCGACCCCGGATTTGGGGGTGTTACACAGAACACCCTGAAATATTTATCAAAACACAAATTACATTTGACAATGTTGCAAAAAGTGCAAATAGCAAGTAATGTCTTATTATATTCTGATAAAAAAATAAGGGGCGGAATAGAATTTTGTGTGTATATGTATGTATAAAAAAATAAGGGAAGAAGAGAGTGATAAAGACAATACAAAGGGGTAGCTAGCAAACAATATACAAGAGAGAAATAGTACCTGAGAAGCAATTTAGTTGTCAAATTGATGTTGATATGGGGTGACTCTTTCAACTTCATAACTCTTTGTTATAAATTCGAAGATTTGAAGAAGCCCTGTACACATAAATAGAGAGCCAATAGTTGAAGTTCAGGTAAATATAAGCCCTAATTGAATTCAAAAATGAAGAAACCCATATTTTAAACTCAAATTCAAAGCCCTAATTTGAAATATCAGCCTCATCCCATAAATTAATTGAGATCATAAACATAAGACGAGGTTGTAGAGACAGTTGATAAGATTGCTGAGGGGCGTCATGTAGTGTAGTGGTCGCTGAGGTTTGAGAGAGAAAAAAAAAAGAGTGAGCCAGGAATAATGTTGGGGAGAGAGTCTCGAGGACCGAGTTTTGTTTAACTCCAATCAGTCATTTAGGTGGGAAAAATGCCGCCCAATCATTCACCAAGTAAAATGTATATTATTTTATAATTTTTTTTCATTTCACTTTTAATTTTAATTATTAAAATATTATTTATTAAATAAAAAACATACAAATAATTTCAGATAAATAGGAAAATAAAAAAAGTCTTTGAATTTATTTATAAGAAATTCTAGATTTAAATCATATTATATATTACATTGATCATTCACTAGTAAATCAGAATATAACTTATACTAATTTATGATAATATTTCTATTTTAATATTTCCAAAAATTTAAAAAGTATCTAATATAACACCAGTTGTTGGTGTTGCATGTTGTGCAACACCGGAAATTTACCGCAACACTAGCTTTATAGCTATTGTAACATTTCAAGAGATATGTTACAATAGGCCACAAATCTCTTAACTAATGTAACGCTCCTTGTAACACTTGCATTACAGTAGCCCACTTATGGAGTAGTGTTTCAAAGATAGAAGTAGCTAGAAAATGAGTAGTATAAGTGCGTTGATCTCCGAAATCGAAACACGTTCGTTATACTAAGGTTGACGCAATTATTAAAAGGTTATAGAATGCTAGAGAGTAAAAGTATAGCCATAATAGTATTATGTACAGAAGATAGTAATGATTACGGAATGGATATTGAGAAGCAAAAGCTATAGAGCTAGAAGATATATCGAGAGTCTGTGCAATAGACTTTAAAGGAAATTTGGAATGATCACTTATCACTGATTGAGTTTTCTTATAACAATAGATTTTATGTCAGTATGGGGATGACGCCTTATGAGGCCCTTTAGGGAAGAAAATGTTGATCTACCTTGTATCAGGATGAAGTTAGAAAGCGCAAGATGCTCGGACCAGCAGTGGTCTAAAGGACCAAGAATATAATAGATTCAATATGAGGACGGCTGGTAGCAACCCAAGATCGACTGGATAAGTACACCAGTTTAGCCCGGAAGGATAATGAGTGTGAAGTAAAGTACCTAGTGTTGTTAAAGGTATTCCCTTAGAAAGGATTGGTAAGGTTGGTAGGAAAGGAAAGTTGAGCTCGAGATATATTGGACCATTTGAGATTTGAGATGTATTGAGAAGTTAGCTTAGGAACTAGCTCTACCCTCAAACCTGCAATAAGTTCATAATGGGTTCCACGTGTCAATGTTAAGGAAGTATAATTCGGATGCCAGACACATAGTGGAATATGAGCTCATAGATATACAACCAGACTTGACCTATGTGGAGCAACCAGTGAGGATCATGGATCAAAAGTAGCAGGTGCTTTGGAACAAGAAGATCAAGCTAGTCAGGGTTTTGTGGTAGAATCACAATATGGAAAATTGATTTGGGGACTAGAAAGTGCTAGGCTAGAAAAGTATCCCCAATTGTTCTCCATCTGATTCCGGGACAGAATCCTTTTAAGGGGGAGACTGTAATAACCCCAAATTTTGGAATTTTTGAAACTCTGATAAATAGTAACATTTACTAATTTTTGCTGATTGACTAAGTATATCAGACCACCCTATATAGGACTTCTGTTATGGAAATTCTGAGATCATTTTAGTATTCCGTAATGTATATGAGTATATGTAAAGGTCGTCAGAATTCGATTACGAGCACTATAATTTTTCCCGAAAATCCACCAAATGTCGAAGGAATTAAGTATAAGGTGATGAGATTAGAAGGAATTAGATTTAAGGATTATAGCAGAGGATCATTAAAGGAATAAAAGATATTAAGAAAGGCTTAGGGAAACCCAAATGATAATATCCCGGATATGATCTCTCAAACGATCAACGAGAACGAGAGTTAAGAGAATTGTAAAATAAATAAACGGTCAAGAAACAAGTTTGTACAAGAAGAGAGATTAATCAAGTGGATTAGGAACAAGGTGACATCATCACACCACACAAAAATGACATGTGGCAAGGAGTAATGCAAGCATGGTGACATAAGCAATTGATTAAAGTTAATCAATATATTTAGCCAAAGAATTAACCACAACAAAGTATTATTTGCACAAAAATCAAAAAATCACCAAGCAAGCTTCTCTCCCCAATTCCTTCATCTTCACTTTGACTTTTTACAAGAAATGGAGGAGTAGTAAATCGAAACTCAAGCTCTAGGCCATGGAAATTTACAAGGTTTGTTTCTTTGGATCCTATATTTCATAACTTAGTTATACCATGAGTTTAAGATCAAGATTCCATGGTTTGCTTAGCTAATTAATTCATCAACGATGCTGATGAATAATGATGAATAGTTACTTTCAAGAACTAACTTTAATTTCTTGATTTCTTTTGGAAGTTTAAGGTTATATAAGCAAAGATCAAGGTTCTCCTAGGTATTCCAAGCTCTTGTATTGTGTTACTAAGCTCCAAGAAGGTATAACCAAGCTTCCACCCTTTAGTTTAAGTCATAAACTTGTATGATAATAGATTGTAATTGGGTGATGTGTTGAATGGTGTGTTTTGTAGGAGTTGTTTTGATTATTAGCATGTTATGATTATGCTTAGTAATAAATTTATGAGTCATGAATGTTTTGATTTAGAAATTGGTGGATTAGGTTATGGTATGATATTGGTGGATGAATGGGTTGATTGGTTTTGTTGGATGGTTGAATTGTTGGTTGATGGTGAGTCGTAAAATTTGGAAATCATGAGTTTGTAGCCGTCGTAATGCCCGATTTTCCAAGAACTATTTTTGTACATATCTTTTGGACTTAAGAACCTACTGCTATGGACTTACCACTGCCACTTTTAGATAGGCTATGTTTTAAGTGTCGTTTTGATATGTGGATCGCTTTAATCGGATTTAAGTTTAGGGAAAGCGACCATTTTAAGTAACGGTATTTTGCGAGGGAACCCCTACCCCTCGAGTAACTTTGAGACCATGTTTCAGGCCCCTAAAAGACTTATCAGAACACGAAACATTTTGGTAAAGTTTCTTAGGCAGTTAGTAAGGTCATTGCGAAAGATTCGCCTTAAAATGTTTAACGATCAATTTTATTAAAATGGTGGAGCCTAGAGTAAGCAAGCGACTAATGTAAAATTTTAAGCGTGAAAGGGAGTCTTAGAGTATGCATGGGTAAAGTCTAGTTTCTTAAGCGATCGATGATTAATTATGTCTTATGTTATTTTTTATAGGTTACCGGACCCACCATAAGCTCATTACCACCCTCGGACGCTCAGGCAAGTTTTCAAAACCTATTACTATTGTTGTGATAAATATATGTAATATCTTGCGATATAAATGCATGAATGTTTTAAAAATGATATCTTGCGATCTAATGCATGTATGATTTTAAAGTTAAAATCTTTTGTTATATATGCATGCATGTTTTGAAATGTTGATATTTCAATATAAAGTTCAACTATTTTAAAAGTAAAGCTTATGAGCTGCATAATTCCTATGTTAGTGTTAAGCAGTATTTTGTGTTTACCCTTAGTATAGGGCACCCAAAGTTGAACATTTTACCTAAACTGGGAGGTGATTATTCCAGAGTATATTTATATAGCCTTCAATAACTATTAATCGAATGAGGATAATGAACGAGTATTATTTTTGGATATTCAAACAAAGGTTTTACTTATGTATAAGTATATTTTTTATTAAATAATTATTAGTTTCAAGACTTTCTACTTTGGTTATTTTATCAAAAATATTCTTTATTAAATATTATTTTAAAGAATAATATTTATATATTTTTCTAATATTTTGAAACTGTTTTATGTTATTAAATCATCTTTACCTTAGACGTTTGCGAATTTTTTTCAAATCTTACAAAATGATTTTACAAGTTAGAGCGGATCCCAAAACTTTTTTTAAATTTAAATCTTTCTTTTAGATGAGGATTTAAATACTCACTCAAAATATAAGGGATCCGGCTCAAGAAAGGAGATATCTTTATCTTAGCAACAAAGTTTCTAGGTGGATAAAGAGAGTCCCGATTACTTACCCAATATTCGAGAAGTAATACATGGAACAAGTTAATCCATTAACAAGCGTCGTTTGAGAAATATTGGTGAGTTACCCTTTCCACCTAGATACGACTTCTTGGTGGAGTTGTATCAACAAGTTTCTAATTAGGGAAAGGGGAGACGAGCTCTACATTTCAGAGTTATAGATTTCATCTGAACTAGGAGTTGGTGGCCTAGTGGCGCGGGCCCGGCCTTATTTTATTATTGGGCCTAATGCACCCGGAAGTTTCGCTGAGACGGTTCATTCCTTAGGAGTCCAAGACCGGTAGATGATAAATTCCGGCAGATCTCTTCTACATGTAGATAATTGGTGGGTTATACGACGGTGACTGATCATTGCAGATCGACATCCTGGCGCAGCATACTCCAGAAATGAGTTCATCATCCAGTTTGGATTTTTCTACAACACTATGTAGAGCACCTTGGTAGAAAGGCTACGATTGGGTGACCGATGAGTGTTGGCAGGGTCAAGTGTTCAATATGATATTTTGATAATGAAGTATCTCTGTTATGGATAAAATACTAAGGTTATTATTTGCTGTATTTATTACTAAGATTCGGGAGCTCAAGGCCTTTAATGGCTGCTCTCGTGTTTCGTAGCTTAATTCTGCCTTTACGAGATGCCTACGTATCTCTGTGAATTAGAGAATCAAGCCAAAAAATGTACTTCTGATCTGTGGGGTGAGGCCCCTTATATAGATGTTGGGAGTCCTTGAATTAGACTTGGTATAGGAGACTTGGTGGGCAAGTCTCATAATTAGAATGGACTTTGGAGTCCTAGATAGTAAGAAACTGATTCCTTATCCTTTTAGGTCCCCTTGAGGTTAATCTGTAAGGATTTATATCCTTATCGGGACTCTTCTCAATAGCTGATTTTTCCCTTATTAATTAATTACAAATTTAATTAATAATCAGGGTTTTTGGGCCTTCTTTGTTCCATCAAGCCTGATCTGGTCCATCAGGCCTGATCAGCATGTTAACCTTTCTGGTCTGAATGTCATACATCTTCTTATTGGGCCTAGCTGTCCATACCTTGTATAATTAATGCAGTATTATACTATCATAATTTATTTATCCCTATCATTTGCCCCCCAACTTTTGGGAAACATTGATTAGGTTTCGCAGAAGTTAAGTCTATTCATTCCCTTACAGGGTTTCGTTTTTGCGTAAAGTGTGGAGCGACCTACACATTTACAATGAATTTTCCTTTTATTCAGGAATTATCTTAATTTCCAGGAATTTTTCCCTTATTTCCGGGATTTTTTCCTAATTTCTGGATTTTTCCCTAATTTTCTGGGATTTTTCCCTAATTGTCTGGGTTTTCCCTAATTTTCTGGATTTTTCCCTAATTTTCTGGGATTTTTCCCTAACTTTTTGGGTTTTTTTCCTAATTTTCTGGATTTTTCCCTAATTTTCTGGGATTTATCCTTAATTTTCTGGATTTTTCCCTAATTTTCTAGGATTTATCCTTAATTTCCTGGATTTTTCCCTAATTTTCTGGGATTTATCCTTAATTTTTTGATTTTTCAGATTTCCAGCCCTTTTTCGACCAGGATCCTAGTCGAAATTTCGACCTGGATCCTAGTCGAAATAGGGGTCAGCCTTGCCATCCTGGTCGAAGGAATTCGACCAGGATCCTAGTCGAACTTTCGACCTGGATCTAGGTCGAAAACTCCCCCACTTTTTTTAGCTCCTGGTCTTGAGCCTATCGACTAGGATTTCGACCAGGATTCTAGTCGACATTTCGACCTGAATCCTGTTCAAAAATTCTTTGATTCTCTTGCTTCCTGGTCGAAGGATTTCGACTAGGATCCACGACCTGGAATTCGACCAGGATCCTAGTCGAACTTCGACCTGGGTTTTTAATCCCCATTCTTGAAAGATGCTTGGTTTATTCGACCTCATTCCTGGTCGAAGTTTCGACCTCAATTCAGTCCTGTTATTCCAGCTATTTTCGGGTGTCTGCTCGAAAGATTTCGGGCAGGATTCACGACCTGGATTTTGACCTGGATTCTGGTCTTTTTTACCCGTTATTTTCGGGTATCTGCTCGAAAGATTTCGGGCAGGATTCACGACCTGGATCTCGACCTGGATCTCGACCTGGATTCTGGTCTTTTTCTAGCCTTCTCCATTGGGCCTTACATCTTTTAGGGTTATAATTGAATTTTCCAAATCCTAATTGGATTTGGGCCTGGCCTTCTTTATTGGGCTTTTTCAAATATTACTGGGCCCCTTTTATTGGGCTTTACCAAATATTACTGGGCCCCTTTTATTGGGCTTTACCACATATTACTGGGCCCCTTTTATTGGGCTTTACCAAATATTACTAGTCCTCTTTATTGATCTGGGCTTAATATACCCTGTTTAGAATCCTCTAGAATTCCTAGGAATATTCTGGAATTTTCCTTTTTCTGGGCCTTTTTCTTTGGGCCTTTGTCCTTAATGGGCTTTTGTCCTTCCAACTTCCCTTTTCCTCTTATATAAAGGAATGAGGAGAGGCTACTACTCCTCACTTTCTCATTTCTAAGTTTTTCTTCTTTCTCCTCCTGCTAAGATTCTCAGAGCAATAACAGCAAGTCGGAGCTCAAAGCCCTTTTTTTAGGAGCGCATCTTCAGGTAAAATCCCTCCTTTTTCTTTCTCTCTGTTTTTTTTATTGTGTGCCCTTTTTAAGATATCCTGTATGTGTCCTTTTTGCAGATGGCTGACAAGAAAATGACTCGCTTGGCCAAGATGAACGTGGCTAGAAAGTCCAATGAGTTCCCTATCCGATCGAGGTACACTTCTTTAATCGACATGATCAACACTCGAGGGGACGAGTACCCGTCTGATGCGCATCTGGACGCGCACGATCATATTAGTGCTTTACGGGATCCCAAGGAGCTGGAAAAGTTGAGCTGCTACTTCAAAATCAAGGAACCTTTTAAGCTGGTTCTTGCAAGTCCGGCCGACAGGGCCTGCCAGTGGAAAAAGGACGCGCTATGCGTCTATAGAGATACTCTAAGGGCAGGTATCAGACTCCCTTTTCATCCATCCATTCCTTTGTTACTGGATGATGTGGGCATCAGTCCTTGCCAACTCCCCCCAATTCTTGGAGGCTTATTCTGTGCTACCTGTCATAATGTGCCAAGCACGAGGTCCCTACTTCCGTTGCCGTTTTCAGGAAAATTTTCCAGTTTAAAAACAGCCCTGATAAAAGTCCGGGTTGGGTTTCTCTAAACCAGCGCCCCACTATTCCCCATATTGTGAATGGGAAGTCCATCCCCGACAACAACTTGGGGTGGAAGAAAGATTTTTTGTTCATTGTTTGGGAAGGCGGAGATTGGGGCACCCTGTTTCGGTCGTCCTTTGGGCTGGCCGTGGATGGGAGCCCAAATGATATAACTTTGACTGAGGAGGATGCTAGAGCTTTCAACCTCCTTACGCAAGACAATGGTACTTCCCATTCTTAAGACCTTATCCGGGAGACGGTCCTGGTAGAACGCGGCCTCTCGCCCGTCCTTAAGAAAAGTAGGTTCCCTTCCTTACCTCCTTTTTACTTCCTTCATTTTATATTCTATTGATTTTTCAACTTACTTCGTTTGTTGCAGTGGCTGAGAAGATTGAGGAGGCTACCAAGCCTAAGGACCTGGAGACAACTAGGATGAAGAGGGCTGGAAAGGTCTTTAAAGACCCTCGCCTTGGTGACCGCTTCCCTGAGTTCCTCCTCCAAGCAACGGAGCCAAGCGAGGAAGGCCCCAGCCAAGTTTTGCGCACCAAGCAGAGGCCAGGGGCCTATTTTCAACCTGCTTGGGGGATCCGGGGCAAGGATTCAATCATGGGCAGCACGGCGCTGTCCAAGGAATGGTCTAAGCATTCCATCTCCCCGGTGCACTATCAAGATTTTGTCCTTCAACAGGACTTAGAGGGGAATGAGCTTTTCGGAGCCCAGGCTTTGGCGACGGTACGTCCTTTACCTATGCCCTTCATACTTGCCTTTTCATGTTTCTTTTCTCATAGTTTTGCTGCTTCTCTTGCAGGCTAACGCCCATTTCCAAGGGGCAATTCACCAAGCTAAGGCTTGGAAGGTTGGCCTGGAAGATGCTAACAAGAAGTTGGAAGAGGCCAACCAGAGAATAGGGGCCCTTGAAGCTCAACTGGCCTCTTCCACTTCTGACCTGGAAACAGCCCGGGCCGAAACTGTTATTCTGAAGGCGCAGAAGGATAAAGCCTTTGATGGCTGGATGGACACCCAGGAGTTCAAGGACTTGATGGTGGAGCACGATGCCCTCCTACACCCAGTTAGCTATAAGGAGGGCTGGGATGCTGCTGTGGAGGCCATCCAAGATGAATTTCCGGAAGTCCTAGAGCACTCCTCCTTCCCTTGCCCTGTGCGAGTTCCGGAGCTTGGGGGTGTTACTAACAAGCTAGCTGATATGATCAAAGACGGCCCTTCAGGGAGCCCAGGCCACAAGAGGAAAGAACTGGAGTTCAGTTCTGGGGAGGAGGAGGCTTCATCCGAAGAAGATCATGCGCCTGCTGCGAAGAAGATCAGGGTCGAAGAGCCTCCAAGGGCTGCGCCTCAGAATCCAGTGTCTCCCGCATCCTCCAAAGCATCTGAAGGCAGTTCTGACGGAACCTCTGCAGGGACTTCTGAAGGGACCATTGAGACGTCCGAGGAGACCTCGGATAGTGGTTTCGAAAAATCTCAGCCTTCCGAGGCCTAAATTTTTTTTTTGTATATCTTTTTTCGAGACAATATGTGAATTTAGTTTGTCAGAAGTTGTTACCCTTCGGGGCTATATTAGATATGCTGTTTTCCTTATTTGCCTCTTTCTTCTTTACAATACTTAATATGCACTTAAACTTTAAGCATCCTTAGATTGAAATAATTTCAAACTCTTTAATACGAAGTCTGGTTTTCCAAAACCTTACATAGCATGGGTTCGACCCTAATCAATAATAACTTGACAATGTAAACTCTAATAGAATATAAAGTCCTATGCAAGCAAAGCTTCAAGGTGCTTTTAAACCTGCTTGTCATAATGACAAGCAAGAATCGTACTTCGACTATCTTACACATAGTAAACCTTCAGGTTTTGTGCATGCCAGGTTCTCGGGACTTCAAAACCATCCATAGTTTCCAGTTTGTAGGTTCCTCTACCCTGAACGCTCTTGACTTTGTACGGCCCTTCCCAATTCGGGGCAAGCTTTCCTTTTTGTCCGACACCGGAAGCTTCTATCTTTCTCAAGACTAGGTCACCTTGTTTGAAAAACCTCTCTTTAACCCTTAGGTTGTAGTAGAATGAAGCCTTTTTCTGATATTCTACTATCTTTGCATGTGCCTTATCTCGCACTTCATCGATTAAATCCAGGGCCAATCTCTGCCCTTCTTCATTTTCTTCTGCATTGAAAGCTTGAATCCTTGGAGAGGAATGTGATATCTCTACCGGAACAACTGCTTCTGCCCCATATGTCAACATGAAGGGAGTTGCTCCTGTCGTGACTCTACAGGTAGTCCTGTAGGCCCATAATATTGGAAGTATTTCATCCACCCAATTATTTCTTGACTTCTCGATCCTCTTCTTTAGTCCATCCAGTATTATCCGATTTGCTACCTCCGCTTGCCCATTGGCTTGCGGGTGAGCCACAGAGGTGAACCGTAACTCAATTTCATTTTCTTCACAATACTTCTTGAATTCCTCATTGTTGAATTGTGTTCCATTGTCAGTGACGAGGATACGGGGAATTCCATATCGGCACATAATGTTTTTCCACAGGAATTGTGCAACCTGCTTAGTTGTGATTTTGGCCAAGGGCTTGGCTTCAATCCACTTGGTGAAATAATCAGTGGCTACAATCAGAAACTTCCTTTATGCCGTGGCCATAGGGAAAGGCCCTAGAATATCCATCCCCCACATAGCAAAGGGAATAGGTGAGTTGATAGAGGTCAGCATCTCGGGGGGTTGTCTTACAACTGGTGTATGCTTCTGACAGCGATCACACTTCTTCACATATTCTTTGGCATCAGCCATCATTTATGGCCAATAGAAGCCTAAACGGGTTATCTTATGAGCCAAGGCCCTGCCCCCCAAGTGTTGCCCACAAATACCTTCATGCACTTCCTCAAGAGCCAAGCATGCCTCATCGGGCCTGAGACACCTTAAGTAAGGAACCACGAAAGATCTTTTATACAGAATCCCATCTATCAAAGAGTACCTTAGTGCTCGAATAGTTAACTTCCGTGCTTCAGTTGCATCGCTTGGAAACCAACCGGTCTGAATGTGAGCCTTGATGGGATCAATCCATGACGTCCCCAGGCCTATGGGAGCCACAAGCTTAACATCTATGCTTCGTGTCTTCAAAACACGGAAGTACACACTTCCTGAACTTTCTTCAATCTCAGATGAAGCAAACTTTGATAACGCATCTGCCTTAGCATTTTCTTCCCTTGGAATGTGCTCAACATGACATTCATTAAATTGGGTCATCACAGCCCTTACTAGGCGGACATATTTAGCCATCGTCTCATCCCTTGCCTCAAATACTCCCTTTACCTGGGATATGACCAGCTTCGAGTCTCCACGGACCTTTAAGTTTTTGACTCTAAGTGTTCCAGCTAGGCCAAGGCCAGCTATCAGGGCTTCATATTCTGCCTCATTATTTGTGGTTGGAAAGTCTAGCTTCATAGCATACTCAATTAAGAACCCATCAGGGCTTTGAAAAACCAATCCTGCTCTACTGGAGTTCGTTTTTGATGCTCCATCAAAATAGAGAACCCAATATTGTTTATCATCCTTCTCTTTGCCCCCATTATCGACTCCCTTTTCTTGAGGTATGGCATCTTCCTGCCCCCCAAGTACAAGAATAAAACTTCACTCAGAACTGGCTTGGCTAACAACGGGGCCTGGGCCATATACTTCTTTTACTCTTCAAATGCCTTCTGGTTTTCCTCACTCCATACAAAGTCTTTGATGTTCTTTAGTGACTTGAAGAATGACAAGCACTTGTCTCCTGACTTGGAGATGAATCGTCCTAGCGCAGTAACCCTTCCTGTGAGCTTCTGAACATCCTTGACAGTTTTTGGTGGTTCCATGTCCAGGATCGCCTTTATTTTATCGTGGTTAGCCTCAATTCCCCTCTTTGAGACCATCAATCCCAAGAATTTTCCAGATCCTACTCCGAAAGCACACTTCGTAGGATACAACATAATCTTGTGGTACCTCAGGACCTCAAAAGCTTCCCTCAAATGGGTTATATGATCAGTCTTTACTAGACTCTTGACTAACATGTCATCAACATAGACTTCCATAGTCTTACCAATAAGATCTTTAAAAATTTTGTTTACCAACCTTTGATAGGTGGCTCCTGCATTCTTGAGACCAAACGCCATAACAAGATAACAATAAACACCAAAGTCAGTGATGAATGATACCTTTGGAATGTCATCCTTATGCATTTTGATCTGGTTATATCCGCTAAATCCATCCATGAAACTCAGCATCTCATGTCCAGCAGTGGCATCAATCAAAGTATCACTTCTTGGCAGCGGAAAACAGTCTTTAGGGCATGCATCATTCAGATCAGTAAAGTCTATACACATCCTCCACTTTCCATTAGCCTTCCTTACCATTACAGGATTTGCTAACCACTCCGGAAATTGGATCTCCTCAATGAAACCAGCCTCTAAGAGCTTTTCTACTTCCTGTTTTATAGCCTCTTGTCTTTCCGGGGAAAAATTTCTTTTCTTTTGTTTCACTGTCTTCCGGCTTGGATCCATGTTTAGCTTATGAGTAATTAACTCCGGGTCTATGCCTGGTATATCAGCTGCTGACCATGCAAACACATCACTATTTTCTTGGAAAAATTTCACTAACTTCCCTCTAAGGGGCTCCTCTAATGTGGCTCTAATGAAAGTCATCCTCTCAGGATTATCGGGGTCTAAAGGAACTGAAACCAATTCTTCTGCTGGCCTTCCTCTATTCTCGTCATTTTCTCGAACATCCATATCTTCAATAGGAAGAACCTGCCCCCCGACTCCATCTGCCCTCAAAGAGGCCATATAACAGCTTCTAGCCATTTTTTGATCTCCTCTCTCTTCTCCAATCCCGTTTCAGGTGGGAAACTTCATGACTGAATGGTAGGAAGAGGGGACTGCCTTGAAGGCATGTATCCCTGTTCTCCCCATGATAGCATTATAAGTTGAACTAGCCTTTACCACCACGAAATCCAGCATCTGCGTTGCTTGCCTTGGTTCCGTACCTATGGTGGTCGGCAATTTGGTTATCCCTTCCACAGGACATTCTACTCCAGCAAATCCATATATCGGCATGTCGGTTGGTGTCAACTGGGAGTCGTTATACCCCATCCTTAGAAAGGTGTCGTGGAGCAAGATATCCACAGAAGCACCATTATCCACAAGGACCCTCTTAACCGGGCTATTTCCTATTATCGGTGTTATGACCAGCGGGTCGTCATGGGGAAACTTCACACCCTCTAGGTCGGAATCATCAAAAGCCAATATTACTTATGTCCTGGCCCTCTTCGGGGCTTCTCCAACAATATGCATAACCTCCCTAGTATATGCCTTTCTGGAATTTTTTGACAATCCAGCAGCAGTTGAACCTCCAAAGATCGTGTTTATCACAGGTCCTCGAGGGCATCGCAGTCCTCCAAAAATTGCATTTATAATCGGCCCTCTAGGTTGGGGATTCCGCCCCTGATCGTCTTGGTCCCTCCTACGATCTTCAAAGTTCTTCCTTCCATTATTGTTTATGTCCCCTCCATCTCCAGTATACTTGTTCAATCTTCCTTTTCGAATCAAAAACTCAATTTCATCTTTCAATTGCCTACACTTATCGGTGTCTTGGCCAACATCCTTGTGAAACCTGCAATACTTGCTCTTATCTAGCTTGGCGGGATCAGCCTTCAAGGGCTTAGGCCAGCGAATATCTCTATCTTTCTCAATCTCCATCAAAATCTGACTTCTAGGAACATTCAGCTTAGCGTATTCAGTGAACTTTTGCCCAGGTCCTCCCTTCTTGGGGGTTGAATCAGGGTTTTGTTCGGTTCTAGGATATTTGTCTTTTGCAATATATTCTAAATCAGTTTTCCGCTTCTTGCCTCCAGTGGGTTCATTACTTACTACGGTCTTCCTCATACTTTCTTCAACCTTGATATACTTCCCTGCCCTCTCTTGGAGCTGCAACATGCTTTCAGGGGGACGTTTGGCCAAGGACATCTTAAAAAACTCGTCCCTAGTTCCTTATTGCAGTGCTATCATGGCTACCTTATCATCAAGGTCCGAGACTTTTAAAACCTCCTTTGTGAAACGATTCAGGTAATCTCTCAAGGATTCCTTAGCTCCCTGCACAAGACTCATAAGAGATGCTGAACTTTTCTCATGGACTCTTCCACTGATGAATTGCTTAATAAAAGCCTGACTTAATTCTCTGAACGATCCAATAGAGTTTGGGGGCAGGCGACTGTACCATCTTTGAGCCATACCCGACAGGGTTTGAGGGAAGGCCCGACACTTTATAGCATCATTCACGGGTTGCAGCAGCAGTGCATTAGAGAATGTCCTAACATGATTAGCGGGGCCTCCCGTGCCATCATAGGCTTTGATAGTGGGCATCTTGAATTTCCTTGAGATATGGGCATTCATTATCTCTTCTGTGAAGGGTGGAGTTGGATCATCAGGATCTCCAAGGGGAAGGAGATTGCTTGGATGAGTTCTTGGGACAACAGCCCTTCTTCGTACCAGACCATCCAGGTCTATGACAGGAGGATGATTTCTCCCCCTAGGAGGTATCTGGGATCTGGTGGCCTGGTGAGCCTCCAAATCACGCCTCAGCCTTTGGATTTCAGCCTCATGAGCCCTGATCCTTTCCTGCACTTCTTGGGGATTCGCCCCTGGGGTGCTTTGAGGGCGTTGCCTTCCATCAGCCATTGGCTCTTTTCCAGGACGCCTCCTTCTCGGGGCCACTTCATCATCCGAAGATTCGGAGTCTCTCTCAGTGTAAGGACCAGAAAATTCCCGATCCTCGGGGATAGGAGCCAAACCTCGTATATAGGGGGGCGACTGCCCTCGTGCTTCGCTTCGCCCAGCATATCCACTTCCTCCAACCTCAGGGTGAAGGGGCATCCCATAAGTGGGGTTAGTAGTAACAATAGTTGAATATTCATACCCGACGGGTCGAGAATTCACAGGTATATGTACTTGTTGAACTTGAGGATTCGTACCTTGAATAGTCGGGGGAGTTGTCCCTTGTGGCTGAGGTTGAGTTGCTCCTATCTGGGCTTCCCCCTGTGTAGATGCATAAGTTGAATGGGGAGGAACCTCCATGGTTGACGAAATCACCTGGGTTGTCTCTGATGGTGTTCCTTCCTCTAGAGCTCTAATTGTTCTCCATGTTCTCGCTATGGTTGTTGTTGTGCTTTCCCACAGACGGCACCAAATGTTATGGATAAAATACTAAGGTTATTATTTGCTGTATTTATTACTAAGATTCGGGAGTTCAAGGCCTTTAATGGCTGCTCTCGTGTTTCGTAGCTTAATTCTGCCTTTACGAGATGCCTACGTATCTCTGTGAATTAGAGAATCAAGACAAAAAACATAGTTCTGATCTGTGGGGTGAGGCCCCTTATATAGATGTTGGGAGTCCTTGAATTGGACTTGGTATAGGAGACTTGGTGGGCAAGTCTCATAATTAGAATGGACTTTGGAGTCCTAGATAGCAAGAAACTGATTCCTTATCCTTTTAGGTCCCCTTGAGGCTAATCTGTAAGGATTTATATCCTTATCGGGACTCTTCTCAATAGATGATTTTTCCCTTATTAATTAATTACGAAATTAATTAATAATCAGGGTTTTTGGGCCTTCTTTGTTCCATCAGGCCTGATCTGGTCCATCAGGCCTGATCAGCATGTTAACCTTTTTGCTCTGAATGTCATACATCTTCTTATTGGGCCTAGCAGTCCATACCTTGTACAATTAATGCAGTATTATACTATCATAATTTATTTATCCCTATCAATCTCGTAACTTCATATTTTGATAATGACCTGAGAATTGAGTTTCCTTGAGAGGATAAAAGCCCTCAAGAGTATTTGCGAAAATATTTTATATAAGTGTTACCTTGTAACTTCATCTTTATGATGAACTTTTGAAAACTAATTATACGTTGAACAGCAATAGTTCAAGTAGTTTTTTTAAAAAGATATATAAGTATATTGAAGTATCTTGTAACTTTATCATTTAAACTTATATCTAGTAAATGATTATCTTCTGCATGACAAAGATTTTCAGAAAAAGGTTAAGGCAAGGTTATTTACATAAGATCACCTTGTAACGTTATTTTATACAGTTTATATAATGGAACTCTGTGTATATTATGCATGGCATAGGATTTCAAATATTTATGGAAAATATATATATTGAATATTTTGCGACTTCGTCACGTTAAGATATCAAACTTGGTTCATATTTGCTTGACCAAGACTTTCCTAAATGCTATAAAAATGTACATATAGCGTTGAACAAGTATATGCTATTTTGGTGGGTTTTGTTGCTCACCGTTGCTTATTTTATCTATTACAACAACAGCTAGGCGATATGGACATGACTAAGCTCCCAATTCACGAATGGATAGGAAACTTTTCTCAGTTACCTGTAGGCGTTGATGCCGTTGTAGCTAAGGTAGGAACTACCAATAGGCTAGGCTTTCTACTTTTGATGTACCAGACTTATGTATATCTATGAATTATAATAACGGCAAGGAACATGTAAACTTATTAAGAAATCCTTTTCAGTTGTAATAACTTATAACTTGTGGATCACATGACTTGTACTTGTTTCGATTTCATCTCTGGGACTATAACTTGTTGGTGTGTGTGTATATTGTGGGGTCACCATATACAGTAGTTAGTTGTTGATTCAAGATTAAGTGTTATTATTGGAAACGGAACTCGTGACAACCCGGGTCCCCGACCCCGGATTTGGGTTGTTACAGTAAATGCTGATGACCTCACCTCTATCAAATACTGATATCAAATGTTGATTCAATAAACTCTGATAGTTTAATACTAATATCATCAATTTCTTTTAACATATCTACTCATTATGCTTAAAGCATACAAAACATCTGAACAAGTACATATCATTGCACACATTATAAATCCAATTGATAAAGCATATGGAACTTTCTCAAACGACCCTTATCATATAATTATTTATGGGGCAATTATCCTTTGAGATCACTATCCCATGAGACATCGAAACATATCCTTTCTTTGCCTCCTGCATCCTAGAATGATGCAATACTTTATCAATGTATGTACTATGACTAGGTCGATTAATCTCCTCAATCTATCTCTATAGATCTTGATCCCTAATATATAGGTAGCATCGCCTAAGTCTTTATCGGTAAACTATTTTTCAACCAAGTCTTAACAGCCTGTATAGAATGTATGTCATTCGCTATTTGTTATATGTCATCTATATATAATACTAGGAATGTCACATGGCTCCCATTTACCTTCTTGTAAACACATAGTTCATCTTTGTTCTGAATAAAGACAAAATATTTTACTATTTCATCAAAATGAATATTCCATCTCCTTGTGGCTTGCTTCGGTCTATAAATAGATAGAAGAAACTTACAGACCATCTTAGCAAACTTTGGATTGAAAAAACCCTCAGGTTGTATCATATATACATCATCTTCAAGGCTCCCATATAAGAAAGCGGTTTTGACATTCGTTTGCCAAATCTAATAGTCAAAGTAAGCAGTTATTGATAGAAAAATCCTGATGGGCTTGACCATAGCAACTGGTGAACAAGTCTCATCATAGTTTATACCATGAATTTGTTTGAAACCTTTTGCCACTAGTCGGGCTTTATAGGTTTGTACTTTACCAGCCATGTCGGTTTTCTTCTTAAAAACCCACTTGCACCCTATAGGTTGTACCCCTTCGGGTGGGTCAACTAAAGTCAATACTTTATTTTGATATATGGATTCTATCTCGAATTTCATGGCCTTTAGCCATCTCTCAGAGTCTGGACTGTTTATAGCATCTTGGTAGGTGAGAGGCTCATCATTATCCGTAAGCATCACATCACCATCTTGAGTCAAGATAAATCCATAATTTTGCTCGAGCTCATAATAAATTCTACTAAATTTACGAACAACCTGTGTTTCCTGAATATGATTACTTTCAATATTTTGATGTACATCTTAATCTTGATCCAACGTTGGTTCAATGTTATTATGTGGTTCTCGATCTTCATCGAGTTGTATTATCCTCCCACTGGTTTTCTAAGAAAGTAGTTCTCCATCAAGAAATACAACAGTCCGAGCAACAAACACTTTGTTCTTGGAAGAATTATAAAAACTATCCCTTTAGTCTCCCACAAAATAGTATCTATCTAATTTTGGTCCAAGCTTGTTAGAGGCTAAAAATTTCACAAACGTGAAGCTCCCAAATTTTCATAAATGACACGATTTGATGTTTCTCAGTTTATATCTCAGATGAAGTCTTTTCAACCACTTCAGTCAGATATCGGTTAAGTATATACAACCGTTTCTAGAGAATAACCCCAAAAGCTGATTAGAAGATCTGTTTGACTCATCATCGATCGCACCATGTCCAACAAGGTTCAATTCTCCTCTTAGAATCTCTATCACATTGAGGTGTTCCAAAAGGAGTAAGTTGTGCTACAATATCACACTCCTTCAAGAAACTCTTGAATTTGAGGCTTAAGTACTCCTCCATGATCTGATCGTAGAACTTTTATACTTTCTCTTATCTGCTATTCTACTTCGGCCTTATATTCTTTGAGCATTTCAAAAGTATCAGATTTGTTCTTCATAATATATACATACCCATATCTACTAAAGTCATCAGGAAACATTATGAAGTAGTAAAAGCCACCCCTCTCCATCATGTACATTAGACCGAACACATCACTATGTATAAGGCCTAATCATAAAATGTCCCTTTCACATTATCAGGTAAAAGAAGATTTAATCATTTTGCCAATGAGACAAGCTTCGCATCTTTCGTATGATTCAAATTAAAGTTATCCAAGTATTCATCTATATGTAACTCAGAAATGTGTTTCTCATTAATATGACTTAAACGATAATACTAGAGGTAATTGTTAGTCCTAAAGTATCGTAGAAGGGGGGGTTGAATACGATACATACAATCTTTTTCGATTTATTTACAATTTCTTCGTTATAAGTACGGAATCAAAATAGACACAAAACAATTTGAGGAATATATTGTTTTATTAATATAATCCTTGAGGTTGCTACAATCTAATCAATGAATTGATTAGCTACAATAAATTCAGCAGCACAACACTATGTTTACAAGCTTAATAAATGAGGTTATTTAATGGAGCTCCTGTAAACACTTTCTGTTGAACTGAAGAAGATAACCAACTGAATGAATACAATCAATTGCTGCTTTGTAGTCTTCAAAAACAATTGGACAGGTGGCTCATTTTAAACCACTTGTTTTTCTTGTATTTGCTGCATTTTACTTCTGAATAATCTCCAAGTGCAAACGGGCGACTGAGTACTTTGTGTAACCTGCGACTAAGAACTCAACCTGCGACTAAGTCCTCAACCTGTAAGAAGTTAACCTGCGACTGCAAAGTTGGTTTTACCTTAGAAATATTCTTCACAACTCCAACCTGCGACCATATAGCTTACCTGAGACTATATAGCTAACCTGCAACTATATAGTTTTCCTTAGTAATTTTTTCTATCTCCAATAGTTGTATCAAAGAACCATTTCTCCTGTATTGCTGAATTAAATCTTTTCTTAAATGTTGATGTTTAGTGCACTGGTCTGGTTCACAAACAACTAACATGAACTGATTTAATTCAATTCATTTTGCACAGCAAATCTAATACATCTTGGATGGATATTTCTAACGTCAACCACTGAACCCCTGATCTTCAATACTTCAAATCAAACCATGTAACTGATACCAGAAGTCCTTTGATCTCTTATTCTTCATGGATTCTTGAACATGTTAATGAACTTCTTCCCAAAACATGACTGTGGACTTAGAGAGTCATTTGAATCTTTTGATTCTTTGTATATATCATATCTTCATCTTTAGGGTTCCTGTGCTTCAAAATCTAATATTGTTTATCTGTTGCTATTTCATGTTAAGTTATAATTCCTCGATTACATGTTACATTACATTATGCTTTACAATCTCCCACTATTTAATTGTTAGAGTTCGACAAGCAAATCCCTAAGGAGAACTCAACTCACAATAAAAAAAGTTACATATTCAATTCCAGATTTCTTAAATTACAAATTACAAAGAAGTGTTCCTCTAGCCTGAACAAATTATCTAGGTCTTCTTTGTCTTTGTTTTCTTGAGCTTCTTGCCTTGACTGCCTTCTCCTTCTTGAGTGGATTGAGTCTGAACAGACTTTCTCTTGGGAGCTTTATTTTTAGGATCTGTTGATTTTGTTGATTCTGGGAGAGATGATCCTTTTCTTCTATTCAGAAGGTCATCCAGTCTAGCTTGGACCAAATCACGAGCTTCTATTTCTAGTGCATTAATAGGAGGTGGATTATTCAGTTTATTAAGCATGATTTGAAGATATTTGACTTTGGAGCACTTGGGAACAAGATCAAACAACATTGTAGATCTTTTTGACATAACAAAGACTGTTATCATTTTAGGATGTCCTTGTACTCTTTTGGTGTCGTTGATTGATTCTTCTTCCACCACCTCATCAAATATCTTTATGATTGAAATCAAAGCAATCTTGTCATTCTTACATGTGGAGAGTTTAACATCCATCAAGGCTTGATGTATTGTTTCTGATCCGCTTGTTCTGAAATCAATGATCTTAATCTTTTCTTTGTTAATCTCAAAGACCAGTTCCCCTTCACTATTAGTGCTGATAATAAGTTCACTATCTTTTAAAAGATTAATCTCTGGCTCTCCATTGGTGAACACCATCTCATGATAAGCTCTTCTAAGTTTCTTTAAGTCCTTCTCCGAGTCCCTGATCATTTTGTCATTGAGCCTATAAGCATATAGAACTTCAGCAGCTTTAAGGTCTGCTTATGATCTTTTGACTCCTGGTTCTTCCAGATTTGCTCTTTTGCTCCTGAGTTGACTTTCCAGGAAAGTGAGTTGTAGAATACGAATGGTTCTTATGTGTTGATCATACATGGTGATGTTCTGTATTCTGCCATCTGCAAATACTTTGATCATAAATGGATGAAGAAATGCTTGAGGAGATACATCCATCATCATCTTCCGAAGCTTGTCTCTGAAGTATTCATTCTCATTCGATTTCAACCAAGAGATTTTTGATGCTAAGACAAACAGTTCAACTATATTTAGCTTCTTCAGCACATTAGTAGAAATCTTGATTTGGAGTCCATCTCCGTGGTTGTCAGTAATTTTCCATCCATTCTTTAAATATTCACAGTGGTGCCAGTGATTATCCTATTGAACTGATCATAAAACTCATTAATATTTGGATAATCCGTTATGTACTTCTCTACAGTGTTTAGAAAATTCCTGTTGCCAGGGTCTAGTTTATGATAGCTTTCAGGTTCGTCCATTTTCCTTTTGATCTCTTCTTATTCCCTTCCTCTCATGTTAGCCTGAAGATATGATTTCATTGCTTCTATGGCTTCCCTTCTCTGTATTTCTCTCTGCACTCTAGCTCTTAATCTTTCAATGACTTCTTGAATTTCTTGATAGGATCGATTGAGCTTTTCTGAAAATCCATAGAACAAATAGTCATCCGAGAAAGCATCTTCATCTTTAAATTCTTCATCCTCAGACATAACCTTTCTCTCTTCCGTCATCATTTCTTCAACTCTGGGTTTAAAAACCTTTGGAACATTGCTCTCATCTATTTATCCTTCCTCCAGCTCATACTCTGAGAATAGGGGCTTTGGAGCATATATCTCCGACAGAAGATCCCTTTGAGTCGTAATGACTTTGCTTAGGAGATCTTATTTTGAAGTTGATTGCTCCCCCTGAGTTGAAGAACTCTTCTCAGCAGCATGTCTTGCTTTTAACAGCACCCTTTCATCAATCCTCTCTTCTTCTTCCTTTTCTTCCTGAATCTCATCTCCAAATTCATCATATCCAGAGTCAGCTATTTGAAAATCATCATGAATTAAGTTCACAGCTGCAGATACTTTTTCTTGCTCCACCCATTTCTCCCCCTCAGTTGTGTTATCCTTCAGAGTTGGGGTTGATTAAGCAGGCAAGATCAAGATAGGGATCTCTTGAGAAGATGGTTTTGAAAAAGACAGTTGCTTGCTAACTAAGGTCTTTGGCCCAATACTGGCAAGAGCTATTTCAGCGGAGACAGGGATTGGCGCTTGCTTGCTAACGGAGATCTTTGGCTCAGTATTGGCAATTGCTTTTCTCTTTCCAGAATGAGAGAGAGATTTCTCCATGAATTCCCGTAAACTAGCAAATGATGCTTGTTGAAGTTCAAGTTGTTCGGAAAGACGGGAAATCCGATGATCCCTTACAGATAGTTCATTCTTTATATATTGATCCTTGAGAGCCTGTTGTTCTTTGAGATAGCTATCTTTAAATGCTAACTGCTCTTCAAGGTAAGACTTTTTTACGTACAGTGACATGTCTATAGGTGTTGTTTGGGAGGTAGGTGTGTCACGGTCTTCTCGTAGTGTATCACTCAACACTCTGTCACTCGGTTTAGGGACTTGTGTTTTACTCACCCTCACGGATACACTCCACTCATAGCTCCGATATCGAGAAGATGTACCTGCAAAAAACACTGGAGCCATCCTTGAGGAGGTCAGCAGTGGTGCAATGGGAATTCGCGAGTCCCGATCCTTATTTAAGGCAAGTTTCCTGTCATCATGAGATGACTGGTCCAGAATTGGAATCTCTGGGAGGATCACTAAGGCCGTCATATTGGGCATATGTTCCTCATCTTCCTCTAGTGTCGGTGAAGACACTTTCCTCGTAGGCTCACCAGTTGAATCTGGTTCATTGCCAATGGGTTGCCAATCCGCACCTATGTCAGATCCCCTATCCGCAGATGCATCCAGGTTTATTATTACTGGAGAGGTAAGTGTCGTGATAGATGTGGCAGCAATTTCAGCACTCTCTCCTAATACATGTGAAGGTAGTTGATCCATTGAAGGACCTTGAACAGGATATTCTAACCGTAAAATGGTTGAATTCACTGTTTCTGTCAATAATTCCTCACCAAATAGTGCTCTTCTAATCGACTCATTTAAAGATACAAGAGCTTGAATATTTGAGAGTGTGTTTGACTCATTACAGGATGTCGTGGCTGACGGGCGAATTTCAATAGACCCACCCCATTGAGAAGATGGATCCAGTAACTGTTTATGTGCCTTTTCAGCCATTATATCCTTTTGGGAAGATACATGGGAGGTCACAGTTGTCTCAGGGGGTATACTGCTTTACTTCGTTGGAGATAGAGTTGTGGGTTCGCTCAACGTACCTTCCTTATTTGCTGCATCATGTGCAGTTTCTCCCTTTACACTCATAGGATCACTAAACTCCAGAGTTTGGGCTAAGAGATTTTGAGATGTGTGTATTGGCTCTTGAGGGTGGTTATGAATTTGCGGGAAAACAAACTCATTACCTCCTGATAGTAATTGCTCTTGAGCAAGTTGTGTGTGAAATTCAGCAAGATTAAGTGAATCAATATCAATTAAATCAGCAAAAATAGTACTCATTGAAGATTCGTTCATACTAGCGAAGTCTGGCTTGTAAACATTTGTTTTTGATTGATTTGGCTCAGCTTCTGCTTGATGTTCAGCAACTTCAGGTTGAGAAACCTTTTCTGGCTGTTCAGCAACTACAGGTTCTTGATCAACATTCATTGGTTGAGCATCAGGAGTAGGCTGAGGATCTGCTTATTGATCAGCTTCTTCTCCTTCAGCATCCTCATTCACAGCATCAAAGGTTTGATTCTCAAGGACTTGAGCTTCTTCAGACTCAGAGGCAGGTGCTTCAGCAATGGAGTCAAAGAATTCTTGCATGAAGTCCGTCACATAAATGGCGTTGTTGCTAGAATAGGGATTCTTTCTTATAAGGGTAGCCACCGGTTTGGAGGTCAATTCTGCAGATGGTTCCATGTCTTCACTGAGGACTATTTCTTTCTGAGCTTCTGTGAGCTTACCATTTAGAACAATCTGGAGAAACCTGACATAGAGAATGTGTTCTTGATGTTGAGCTTGGTTCTCCAGAATTTCTCTCATGAACATCCGCCCAAAGTTGATTTAAAGATTACTAGCAACAGCTACACCAACTACCCTCATGAATTGGTTTATTCCATGAAATCCACCAGTCTTGGGAGACAGACAGAAGGTTAGAATACTAAAGAATAAGTTCCAGGGTTTTGTAAGATGGCTCTTGTTGAAGTGTTTGGGAAATGTGTCATTTGGCATGGTGTTGTGGATGTCTCTGAAGAAATTAATCAGTTCCCCTTCATCTGGTGATGGATCAAAATTATCTCGAGGAAGTTGTAGATGTTCATTAAGGTCATCCTCAGTGATTTGTATTGTTTCATCACCAATGAGAAATAAGAATCCTATCTTGTTGTCATCTGCTATATCTTGTGTTGTACTGTGAATGTGTCTGAGGAGCTCAACATTCAGTTGGACATTAGTAATCAAAGCATAATGCACAATCGAATGTTCATTTAGAAAACGAATCCATTTTTCAAAATCACCTAACTGAGCTGGATCACGTTTTATAATCGAGACAAAATTTGTTTTTAAAATCTTAATATTATCTCCCATATTTTTTTTAAAAAAATGAGAATAAAATTTTGATTAAAAAATAAATTGATTTTGCATGAAAATTAAAGCAATTAACTAATATCAATCACACAAAATATTGAATAATAAAATATTACTAACAAACCCTAGAGAGCCAAATAACTAGTTAGTTAATTAAGTGATTAAAAAGTACAAGCTAAATAATGCCTTAATCAAACTGAGCACAACTGCGGATCTCCCTTTTTAACCGGTGAAAAAGCTTGATTTTATAGTCAATAAAAAGATCTAGTTATATGCAACACTAATCTGTAAGTCAAATGAAATTTGGGTAGAGTTTTGGTACTATTTTAATCAACAAAAAAACTTTATCTCTCTATTTCTATACGAACTGTTGTGTATGTATATATATAGACTAAGTAGCGACGGGAAATTACATATATATATACACGGCTTTTCTGAAAACACAAAAACAAAAAAAAATTAAGTGTTAACTTGTGACTAGTAAATGAACGTCGCAGGTTAGACACTAGAAATATTTTAAGTGCTAACCGGCGACTAGTAATTTCAACGTCGCAGGTTAAACACTAGAAATATTTTAAGTGTTAACCAACGACTAGTAATTTGAACGTCGCAGGTTAGACACTAGAAATATTCTAAGTGTAACCGGCGACTAGTAATTTGAACGTCACATGTTAGAAAATAGAATATTCCTTATTTCTAACTTGTGACCAATATAAACAACGTCACTGGTTAGGAGATAGGATATTTCTGATTTACACAAATAATTAAGTTTATTATTTTATTAAAATTCTTCTTCTCAGAAAAACATTTAATAAACTTAAAACAAATATTGTGCTGCAATTTAAAATATCAACTAAATGAATTCTTTAAATATTTAATTATTTAAAATCCATTTCATTGATAATTCATAATTTTATTCATAATCATACAATTATTATAATTTATTTGATAAAATTGTGTTTTTATGATGTAAATTATGCTACCATTATCAAATTAATTTTAATGAAGCCCTTGAAATATTGAATAATTCAGAGTTCACTAAAATTAATAAATCACAATTTCGATTTATTACTATTGAATCTTTTATCATTGAATTGATAAATTCTCAATTAGTTAGATCAAAACTATGCTGCAATATTTTACTCATAACTTAACCAATTATGATTAAATTATTTTCAAACAATTTAACAATATAAGTGTGCTAAAATATTTATCAACTAGATACAAACACACAAATATTTGAAATACGAGAAATGAATAATGACACATAAATCCACATGTTCTTAGAATATTGACATTAAATAATAAGTGGATATATTTGAGATAAATTGCAGTTATTGATTCCTAATTTGTTAATTAGAAAGATTTAACATCTTAAGTTCACTAACCAACTTAGAGAAAGTATTTTCATCAAGTAGTTTTGTGAAGATGTCTGCAATTTGATCCTCTGTGGGTACAAAATATAATTCCACAGTGCCATTTGTGACATGCTCTCTGATAAAGTGATACATGATATCAATGTGCTTAGTTCTTGAGTGCTGAACTGGGTTGTTTGAGATTGCTATGGCACTCGTATTGTCACAGAATATTGGAATCTTTGACACCAATAGACCATAATTTCGGAGTTGGTTCCTCATCCACAAGATTTGGGCACAACAGCTACCAGCAGCTATGTATTCCGCTTTAGCAGTTGATGTAGATACCGAGTGCTGCTTGCTATGCCAGGATACCAACCTTCTTCCAAGAAATTGACAGCTTCCTGATGTACTTTTCCGGTCAATCTTACAACCTGCAAAATTAGAATCTGTATAGCCAACTAGGTTAAAACTTGTACCATTAGGGTACCAAATTCCAAGATTTGGAGTCCCCTTAAGATATCTAAATATCCTCTTAACAACTAAAAGATGAGACTCTTTAGGGTCATCTTGAAATCGAGCACATAAGCATGTTGTAAACATAATATCTGGCTACTTGCTGTGAGATAAAGTAATGAGACTATCATACCTCTATAGCTTGTGATGTCAACTTTCTTACCAATTTTGTTCTGATCAAGCTTAGTGGTTGTTGGCATTGGAGTCTTTGCCAGAGTTGAATCTTCCAGATTGTACTTCTTGAGAAGTTCTCTGATGTACTTGGATTGACAGATGAATATACCATCTTTCCTTTGACTCACTTGTAATCCAAGAAAATAGTTCAACTCCCCCATCATGCTCATTTCATACTTACTCTGTATTAGCTTA
This sequence comes from Apium graveolens, assembly GCF_009905375.1. Taxonomy (NCBI): domain Eukaryota; kingdom Viridiplantae; phylum Streptophyta; class Magnoliopsida; order Apiales; family Apiaceae; genus Apium; species Apium graveolens. The sequence goes on from NC_133652.1 coordinate 100,567,341, forward strand.
GAAAATCTCTTGCAAAGATCATCATTAGTAGAACCAAATATAATGTCGTCAACATATAATTGAACTAATATCATATCAGATTTATGCATTTTTTAAAAATAAAGTTTTATCTATAACACCTCTAGTAAAAGCAATTTCAAGTAAAAACTCAGAGAGAGTGTCATACCATGTCCTTGGAGCTTGCTTAAGACCATAGAGAGCTTTAAATAGAAAGTATACAAAATCAGCCAGATTTGGATATTCAAAACCTGGAGGTTGTTCCACATACACTTCTTCTTCTAGCTCCCCATTCAGGAATGCACTCTTCACATCCATTTGATAAAAATTGAAATCTGAATGTGCTGCGAATGCCAGAAACATCCTGATTGCCTCAAGTCTAGCTACTGGTGTATAGGTTTCATCATAATCTATACCCTCTTCTTGAGAGTAACCTTTAGCTACCATTCTGGCCTTGTTTCTCATTATAATGCCATCTTCATCTAACTTATTTCTGAATACCCATTTAGTGCCTATCATTGACTTGTCCTTTGGTCGGGGTACCAGCTTCCATACATTCTGCCTCTCAAACTGATTGAGTTCCTCTTGCATAGCAATAACCCAATCTGGATCCTCAAGTGCCTCATCCACTTTCTTAGGTTCCATTTCTGAGAGAAACCCTGAAAAGTGACATTCATTCTGAGTGGCATGTCTAGTTCTCACTCCCGTGTCAAGATCACCAATGATCAATTCAAAGGGATGGTCTCTATTCCAAACTCTTTGTTGAGGTAGATAAGATCTTGATATATCCCCTTGTTCAATATGATGTTGAGTGTGAACTGTAGATCCTCTTCCTGCTCCCCCTGAGTTGCTGCCACCATGACTTGATGATTCTGATCTTTGAGTAGTAGTTCTTGAAGGTGTTCCTGTATGATTATCATTATCATTGTTTCCACCATTACCACCACTTGATCCAGAATTAGCATTGCCATGTACTATAGGTATATCACTAGCAATCTCAGGTTCTTCTATATCCAAAGGATCAATTGACAAATTTTCAAATTCCAAAGATTCAGAATCCTTTTCTCTTTACAGGCTTGCTAACTTGGTATCGTCGAATGTTACATTAAGGCTTTTAATCACCTTCTGGTTAACAATCATATAAATCCTGTAAGATTTAGATTCCAGAGAATAGCCAAGAAATATGCTTTCTTCTGCTTTAGCATCAAACTTTCCCAGATGCTCATTTCCTTCTTTTAGCACAAAACATTTAGCTCCAAACACATGAAAGTATTTCAGTGTTGGTTTCTTGTCAGCCATAATCTCATAAGGAGTCTTGTCATGATCTTTAATAATCAGGGTACGATTTTGAGTGTAACACGCTGTGTTGACAGCTTCAGCCCAGAAGTAGACAGGGAGCCTTGATTCACTTAGCATAGTCCTTGCTGCTTCAACCAAGGTTTGATTCTTCCTTTCTACTACTCTATTTTGTTGTGGAGTTCTTGGGCTGAGTACTGTCTCAAAATACCTTTCTCTGTACATAATTCATTTAGAAATGCATTCTTGAATTTTGTCTCGTTGTCTGATCTGATCTTTCTGACAGGTAATTTCGCTTCCATCTCAATCTTCTTTATATGATCCACTGTCAACTGAGGTGCTTCATCCTTAGATTATAGAAACAACACCCATGTATACTTGGAGTAATCATCGACTATCACTAAAGCATATCTTTTCCTTGATAGTGACAACACATTCACTGGACCAAATAAATCCATGTGAATTAACTGAAGAGGTTCAGTTATGCTTGTCATTTCCTTGCTTCTGTGTGATGCTTTCTTTGATTTCCCTTTTTCACATGCGTCACAGAGTTCTTCTTGACAGAATTTCATCTCTGGTAGTCCTCTCACCAATTCTCTCTTAACCAGATAGTTCATTATCTTGAAGTTCAAGTGCGAGAGCTTCTTGTGCCATAGTCAAATTTGTTATGATGAAGCTTTGTTGTAGAAATATCTCATTACTCCATCACATGTAGACTTCAAGTCAGCTACAAACAAATTACCTTTCTTTACTCCCTGTAAAGCCAGCTCTCATCTTTCCTGTGAGTGATCAAACATCTTTCTGGTCTAAAGTCAACATTGTATTCTTTGTCACAAAACTGACTGACGCTTAGAAGATTATGCTTCAATCCTTCCACAAGAGAGATGTTTTCAATGATGACATTCCTAATTTCTAAATTGCCATATCCCTTAGTAAATCATTTGTTGTCATCTCCAAAGGTAACTATAGGGCCAGCTTTCTCAACCACACCTGTGAGAAGGGACTTTTCTCCTATCATGTGCCTAGAACAACCACTGTCCAGAATCCTCATGATCTTTTCCTTTCGTACGTTACCCTGCAAACACAAATTGATTAAGAAGACTTTGGTACCCAAGTTTTATTGGGTCCTGAAGGTTTAGGGGTCGGAACAGAATTAAAAAATAAAACCTTAACAGGCTTAGCTTTCACTTTGACTGACTCCTTCTTAGTGCTAGTCTCAACAGAGTTGTCATACTTAGAGATAAGAGGTACTACAGTCTTGGCCTGTGAGTGCTCATTACTGATAAGTGGATTTTATATCTACTTGGAATGCTTCATTATAGGCTTAAGTTGGTGTTTTGGACTCAAGTTGTTGGTATTTTTGATGTGTTTTTGTGTTATTACATTTCAGGCATCGGTTAAATGAAGAAAGGAGCTTTTCAAGTCAATATGCTGAATAGAACCAAGAATCTGAAGTCATGGACACTCTCAAGTTGTAGAGAATCTCGTTAGCTTCGCGTGGGTAGTTGAATCGCCTAATTCTGACAAGTATAACTCAAGATACGGCCAAAAGAAAAAATAGTAGAAAAGTCAGGAAGTCAGGCGCGGCCGCCCCCAAAACCAGCGCGCCCGCGCTGACTTTCTGCCAAAACAGCGCGGCCGTCCCGCAATCAACGCGGCCTCCCCGCCCAATTTTTGCCTCAGAATCCTGATTTTAGTAGAAATTGAAGATATTAAGGGTCCTGGTCATCCTGGATCCTATATATATCAATAAAAAGACATTTTTAACAACAAGGAGGCCTGGGAGAGCCATAAGAAGACCTAGAGAGCACGAGACCAATTCCTCTACCTTCTCTTTCTCTTTATCTTCAGCAATCAATTCCTCATTGATTAGCAAACTTACTTCATCCAAAGATTTTGAAACAGACTCAATGAACAAATGATATACAACATCCTTAATAACATATGGTACCTTTTATGGGACAAACATGTTATCTCAGATGAACCATTATGCTTCTTACTATTCAGCTTAGAATAGTCAAGTCCTATTGAAGTCTTAGATTTAAATCTTTGACTATCTATTATCTCCTTCTGAGTCAAAGCTGCATTCTTAAAAGCCTGTAACTTCTTTTCTAAATCAGCAATTTGGGTTCTAAGAATGGCTTCTATGTCTGCGTTGCACTTAACCTTATTCTCTAGATATTCATTCTTTTGTTTAAGGTCTTCTAAGTCAACGATAAGCAATTCTAGTTCTTCATTTCTAGAGGTTAAATCCTCAGCTTTAAGAACTAACTTATCATTTTCAAGTTTATATGCAAGCATGCTTGTATGAACATTATACAATTCTAAAGTAAGTTCATGCACAGTAGATTTGTATTCAGACACAGATATATCAATAGTGGTAAGTTCAGGAACCTGAGATGATTGTGGAGATTCCTCTGCAGAGTCTGCCATAAGAGCTAGATTCACATACTCTTCCTCTTCATTCGAATCAGTATCATCCCAGCTTTTTCCTTCAATAATGTATGCTCTTCCCTTTTCCTTAACCACATAAGCATTCAACTTATGTTTCAGCTTCTCATTATTCCTCTTCAGATCTTCATAAGTTTCCTTCTTTTCATATGAATCATTTCTTTTTGCTACTTTGGGCTTTTTGCAATCAGATGCAAAGTGCCCCAACTCATTGCAGTTGTAACATCTTGTTTTGCTATTGTATACCCAACTTGACTAGTAGCCTCCTCTGGAGCTTGACCCTGATGAGTAGCTTCCTTTCTGAAATCTCCCTGATGAACCCCCTTGGTTTGTAGTTGGGTTTCCTGAACCTAACATGACTAAATTTTGCATCCATATATGCCATAGATTTGTCGTCCAACTGTTCAAGTTCTTCCTTAGTGTAGAACTCACTTTCATCCTCTGGCTCACCATGAGCAATTTCAGCTACAACAATCTCCTTGATTGTTGAGGAGGGTGTAACCTTGACTTCTTGGGTTTCAGGTTCACGAACTACAAGTGCAGTGGTTTTTGCAAGTGTCGTACTCTTACTGTCAATAGAACTAGGTCCATAGATAATAGCTCTCTACTCTTTCTCGAGTTCATGGGTTTTTAGCTTTTCATAAATCACGTCCAGGGACATGGTAATAAAATCAGCTCTTTCCCTGATTGATGTGTTCTTTTGTTCCAGGTGAACTGGGAGCATCAGCATAAACTTTCTATTAGACTCTCGTATAAGATAAACATTCCCTTGTAGCTTTAATTCGCTTAACAGTCTTGTATATCTCTCAAAGAGTGAAGACAGTGTTTCGCCGGGTTGAAGTTTGAATGCCTCATACTGAGTAGTCAAAATATCCATCCTGTTCTCTTTGAGTTCTTCTGTACCTTCCATCAAAAGCTCAATAGTATCCCACATATCCTTTGCACTATTACTTCCTAGAAGTTGATGGCTCATATCATTATTGGTCGATTCCATAATTATGAGTTGAAGGCTTGTGTCCAGATTTATCAAATCCTTGTCAGTCTCTGTATATTTAGACGGATCCCTGGGAGTAGATGAGGAAGAAATTCTTACACCAGTTGCAGTAGTGGATTCAGCAACTAATTCTATCGAGACATAAGGTCCATTCAGTAATATCCCAACATAAAGTGAATTCGAAGCTTTCATAAACAACATCATCTTTTTCGTCCCTCGTTGGCAAGTCAAACATTTGCTTACCCATTCTGCTACGTCCCTCTTCATGTTGGTCCATCAGTAATATTCCTTCAAATCCCTATACATCTTGGTGCTCCCCGGGTGAATGGAATACCTTGAACTATGGCTTTCATCCAAAATCTCGTCTTTAAGCTCCTGAACATTCAGAACCCAAATCCTATAAGAATACCTCATTATCCCCTTATCATCTCTCTCGATATGGATCTCTTCTCCAGTCATTGACTCCCTGCCTTCATTCATCATGTTTTCTTAGCACAATCTGATCTTTTCCAATAACTCTGGCTGCATCGCGATCTCAAACAGCTTTTCAGTTCCGGCTCCGGTTACCTTTACTTCTATTTCCATTTTCTCAAAATCTCTTATCAATTCCTCTGAAGACATTATCATTTTAACTCTCTCCTTCCTACTAAGGGCGTCAGCCACCACATTGGCTTTCCCTGGACGATAGAGAATCTCATAATCATAGTCCTTTATTAGCTCTAACCATCTTCTCTGGCGCATGTTGAGCTCTTTCTGCGTCAATATTTACTTGAGGTTGTTATGGTCTGTGAGAATCTCGCACTTCTCTCCATACAAGTAGTGCCTCCAAATTTTTTAAGGCAAAAACTATTTCCGCGAGCTCAAGATCATGGGTAGGATATCTAATCTCGTATTCCTTCAGTTGTCTCGACGCATACGCGATCACCTTGCCGTGCTGCATAAGCCGCACCCTCATCCCTTGTGCGACGCGTCACTATATATTACAAAATCTCATTTTTCGTCCGGCAACGCCAATATAGGTGTCGTCACCAATATTTTCTTTAATTCTTGAAAACTGTTCTCGCATTTCTCTGTCCATTCAAACTTCCCCGTCTTACGAGTAAGTCGTGTTAAAGGGGTTGTGATCTTCATAAAATCCTGTACAAATCTACAATAGTAGCCGGCCAATCCAATGAAACTCCTTATCTCTGTGGGTGTGGTTGGTTTTTCCCAATTTCAGACCGCATCTATCTTGGAGGGGTCGACCAATACTCCTTCCTTATTGATCACATGCCCTAAAAACTGTACTTCATTCCGCCAGAATTCACACTTCGAGAATTTGGCATACAACTGTTCTTCTCTGAGTATTCCTAGAGCTATCCTCAAATGCTCTGCATGTTCTACCTCGGTCTTTGAGTAGATTAAAATATCATCGATAAAAACTATCACATTAAATTTTGATTCAAAGGAAAGAAAGCACGAATTGTGAGCACTTGTCCAAGTACTTCTTGAATACTCTATTCATTAAATATATGAAAGCCTCAGGGGTGTTGGTTAATCCAAAGGACATCACCAAGAATTCATAGTGCCCATACCTAGTACGAAACGCAATTTTTGAAATATCTTTGGGTTTAATCTTTAGTTGGTGATATCCAGTTCTATGGTCAAACTTGGAAAGTTAGACAACATCCGTTAGCTGGTCAAACATATTATCTATTCTGGGTAACGAGTACCTGTTCTTTATGGTTAGTTTGTTCAACTCTCGGTAGTCGATGCACAACCTCATGATCCCATCTTTCTTCTTAACAAACAATACTAGTGCTCCCCAAGGAGACACAGTAGATCTTATCATACCCTTATCCAAAAGTTCCTGTAATTGGGTAGCTAATTCCTTTATTTCTAACGAGGCTAACCGGTAGGGTGCCTTTGAAACTGGCATCGTCCATGGGGTCAACTCAATAGCAAATTCAATTACTCTATCGGGTGGTAGTCCTGGGAGGTCTTGTGGGAATACATCTTCAAATTCGTTGACTACCGGAATGTCTTGCAAGTTGGGCACCTCCTTCTGCATGTCCACCACATAGGTTAAGTAAGCCTCATTTCCTTTTCATAACATCTTATTGGCCTGGGCCATGGTCAAAAATTTATGGGTCTGCCTCTTCCCTCTAAATATGACTCCTTTCTTTCCTCGGATATTCAACTTACCTTTCTTCCCTTTACAGTCTATCTTAGCATCATTGCTAGATAGCCAGTCCATTCCCAAAATTATGTCAAATTCCCATAATTTAAAAGGAATTAGATCAACACTAAAAGATTGTTCCCCCATGCCTAACTCACAGGCGGGGTGAATCTGGTTAACAGGGATAACTTCATGGTTGACTATTTCTACTTATAAGGGTTCTATCAAGGGTTCATCCTTAAGTCTTAATTTATATGCAAAGTCCCTCGATATAACATATTTCGTTGCTCCCGAATCAAATAAAACATTTGTACTGACTGAATTTAGAGAAAGGGTACCTGCTATCATATATGAGTCTTTCATAGCATCTTGAACTGTCATGTTAAAAGTCCTTGCAGTAGGTGGCTTATTGGAGGCAGCCATGCTTGCTCCTAAAGTCGTTGGTTTGTTCATTGGGCATTCCCTCTTCTAATGACCCGGGCGTCCACACTGATGACAAGTGGTGGTTGGAATGACGGCGGGGGTTGACGAAGGGCACTTGGTTGAATAGTGACCCTCTCGACCACACTTAAAGCAGGTCACCGGCTTCCCTTTACACTCCCCAGAATGCATCCTTCCACAAGTGTTACATGCTGGTAAAGGGGGTCGGGATTGGTTGGAATGGGATACCCTTGATTTCGGGCTGCTCTAGCTCACATTCATATTCTTGGGTTGTCTAAACCCAGCACTCATTTCTAGTAGGGACACTGCTCCTAGGTTAAACCTATTTAGGAGGTTTCCTCCTATGGAACGTCCGCCCATACTTATGCTTTTCCTCTTTATTACTTTATTCTCTCTTTCCTTCTACATCTGTTCACGTCCGGCTTTTGCAATTGTTGCCTTTTAAACCAGAGTGGCATAGTCTGTAAGCTCAAGGGTTGCCACCCTATTCTGAATCCACGGTTTCAGTCCCTACTAAAAACTCCTAGCTTTCTTCTCCTCGATATTCACAAAATCTGGTACAAACCTTGATAACTCAGTAAATTTAGCTTCGTACTCTGCTACAGATAAGTTATTCTGCTTTAGCTCCAAGAACTTGAGCTCCATCTGGTTCTCCATAGACCTCGGGAAATATTTTCGAAAAACAATTGACTAAACCTCTCCCAGGTTATGATAGCATCCGTCTCCATATTTTTCTTGGCCTCCCACCAGTAGTTGGCCTCTCCCTTCAGAAGGGATATAGCAAATACAGTCTTCTGTGCCTAATCGGTACTCAGAATCTCAAAGAATTTTTCCATTTTCTTTAGCCATGGTCTTGCCTCAACTGGGTCGGCTAATCCATGGAACTCAGGGGGCTTAAGGGACTTAAAAGCCTTGAAAGAGTTTTCCACAACATTGTTATTTTCTTGAGGAGGTGGGTTTTGTTGACATTGCAAGTTCTGCCTTAGTAGTTGCATGAACTACCCCATGGGATCCATGCCTGGGTTTGCTACCTGTTGCTCAACCTCAGCTTCTCCTTCTTCAGCCTCTATTTCAAACCCTCCAACATCAAATGTTTCCCCCTCCGCTCTATACTGGGAGTCATCCTGTCTAACATAATCCTCATCTTCCTCCTTATTATGTTCTTGGTTTCTACCATCTTGGTTATGGCTTCCCTGGTCCACAAATCCAGGGTTCTCCCTAGTTCCAATCCTTCTTGGCAGCATGATACTGATAAATTTTGGAAAATTCAACATTAGGTCACAATTATACACATAAGATTGTACCCTGCACAGTTGCTATAATGGGGAGAACGTATCTCGTAGTTCTATTATAATATGACAGTTCTAATCATGAGAAGTGCAGTAATAATAAAGATAAAAACAGTGATCTCATCACCAAGGAACTGAACTGAAAGAAAACAAATATATACATAATGCGAGAAATACATAGTTCGATCTGGTCAAAATTACAATAGTGCTATAGTCATCTACCCAAAAGTGAAATACATGAGTCTATCTGTCTAGTCAGAGAAAGGGATACTATATACAAGTCAACTATCCCGAAAAACGGGCTCTTACTATGGCCTCAAATAACTAGACGACTAGACTACCACATCACTGGTCCTGAATTAATCACGAGAGTGGGTCAACTCCCACACTCTCTCAATCGCACGATAGAAAATATAATCAACCTACCTTCTGGATATCCTACCATGTCCGTCTCCATGAAGTGATCGGAGTCTCGCATGCGCCATAAGCTCTATCCCAGTCAGCTCTCTCCTCAGAGATCGGGGTATGATAGCTCTAGCCTCATGAGAACGTGCACGTCTACCAGCTCTCTCTACATCTAGCTCTTTCCTGGCCTCATCCAACTGGGCCTCAGCAACAGCCAATCGCGAACTCAGGACGTCCTGAACATAGCCATGAGCCAACAAGGACTGCCTATGGGCAGGGTCGAGGGGTGGGGAATCTGGATCTGCTGGGGGTACCTCCTCAGTCTGTATGGGCTCCGGAGTAAGGGTCTCGGAGCCATCATCATAGGAACTCAAAGGTAGTGGTGGAGAGTAGGGGCTCTGACCACAGGGAGTGAGGGTAGGTGGGTACCAGTATACTCCACGATAGTACCAACATGCTCTTCAACATGGGCCACAACCTCCTCAGCTACTGGGATCTCATCCGGGTTCTCATCATCAAAAATCTCAATAACCTCTGTCTCTGACTCCTCCGAGGGTTCCTCCTCATCCGCAACATCCTCCTCAGGCTCATCCTAATCCTTGGCACATAGTAGTTACTCATCATACTCATGCTCGAACATCTCCGGGTCCTCTACCTCGTGTGCCTACACATTAAACGAGCTAAGTTACTATCATGATACTTATAAGAATTCCCGTAAGGGTTTCAACTGTCAGTGCTACTTTAAGTAGCCCGACTATGAACTTGGCAAAAGTTCTTATTATTTTTGTGAAATTATTATTATATCCTCGCATCATCTCTGAGGTTTATAATGCTTAGCTCTAATACCATTTATGTAACACCCCCAGATCTGGGGTCGGGGATCCGGGTCGTCACGGTCTTTCTTCCCATAAATATCACTTAACTTAATTAAAAATAAATAACCTCATGTTGTGACCCCACAATAACAAACACCACAACACGTTATAGTCTCAGATATGAAATTGAAATAAGCAAAGTCGTTGAAATCCATAATTTAAAAGTTATTATAACCCAAAATGATTACTTAATAAGTTTACCGTTTATTGCCATTATCCAACACAAGTTATGATTATACATAATTGATTCCCAAAAGTAGAATGTTGGTCTACAGATGGATCTACCTCTGCAGCTATGGTAGCTATGATATCAACGGGAAGACGCGGGATGCTTCCCACGCTCTTGGGCTAGGTCTGCTTGAGTCTGGCCATCCTTCCTAACTGTTGTTGTGTGATGAAGAAATGAAGCAAGAGTGAGCATTACAGCTCACAAGATAATATATAGTTTAATCAATGGTGCAAGTATCTGAAATGATAACTTACTGCCAACTTAATCAAATGTAAGATAATTACTAACTGAATATAAGTTTAAAAGAAGATGAAGTTACAAAATACTTCAATGTACTTATATCATTTTAGAAAACTACTTGAACTACCACTGTTCAAAGTATAATAAGTTTCAAAAGTTCATCACATAGATGAGACTACAAGGTAAGACTTGAATAGATTCAATCTTTGAAATATCATTTGAAATAAATGAATTTACGAGTACTTTATTAAGTCCCGATATATATATATATATATATATATATATATACTTATAAACATACATCTCATACACTCTTCTGCTATGAAAAGTATAAGCATAGTTGTCATTCCCAAGAAATTTGGAAAGAAAAAACTTTGGCATAAACCTGATATCTTGTTGATCAGGCAAAGATACCACTTAAGTCACCTTTTCTACTAGTAGATGGATAAATTCCCCACTGGTCATCACCCTGTCCGCATTAGGACCTTATGCTGGACTGCCACTCAGCCACTTACGCTTTGATAGACTGCCACTCAGCCACTTACACCTTGATGGACTCCCACTGAGCCCATGTCTCTTATGCCGACGTATTTCGATTGGGCTTACTTCCGGAATGTTGGGCATGTAATCAAACTCGTTTATCAAATTAGCAACTTCATTGCGCCAAAAATATACCACAGAGCCGGATCCCTTAGGTTTTGAGCGAGTATTTAGATCCCCTTTGAAAGGAAGATCTTAAATTTGAAAATGAGTTTTTGGATTCGCTCTAACTTTTAAAATCATTTTGAAGACTCGAAAAATATTTTTAAGAATGTTTGGAGTAATGATGATTTAATAAAATAAATCAGTCCCGATATGTTAGAAAATATATAAATATTATTAGTTAAAATAATATTCCAATAAAGGATAATCTTTATAAAAATAAATGAAGTAGAAGTTTTAAAACTCATACTTGAAACGTATAATAAATAACAAAACATATACTTATACGAAAGTAAAATCTTTATTTGAATAATCGAAAATAGGTTTTATTATTATTCAAAACTATTGAATATACCTTATTCGATCAATAGTTATAGAAAACTATATAATATATACTTGGGAACCTCGCCTCCCGGTTTTAGGAAAATGTTCAACTTTGGGTCTCCTATACTAAGGGTATACGCAAATAATGTCTATCTCTAGCATAGGTATTATGCAGTTTATAATAATTGAATCAACATTGAGATATCAATATTATGAAATAGGCATGCATATATATATATATCATATCAACATGCTGCAATATATCACAAGATTTACTAATAACAACCATGCACTTATCTTAAGATAATGCATCAATATATTTACTTCACAACAACAGTATAACGGGTAGAAAACTTGCTTGAGCGGCTGGGGGTGGTAAAAGGCCAGGGGCGAGTCTGGTAACTTATAAAAAATATATAAGTTGGAATTAAACTACGGTCGCTTAAGAAACTAGACTTTAACCAATTAGACCCTAATGTTCGCTTTTGCGCTTAACGATTCACATGTCACTCGAGTACCCTCGGCTCCACCATTTTTATAAAATTAACCGTTTAAATTTTTAAGGCGACCCTTTTATGAATACTCTACCAACTGACCAATTAATCTTACATAATTGTTTTGTACTCCAATTAGTCATTTAAGGGCTTTAATCAAGGTTTCAAAGTAAAGCGAGGGGTAATGGTTCGCTCGCGAAATGCCGTTACTTAATACGGTCGTTTCTCCTAAACCGTACATCGGATCTAAGTGAACCACATGCCAAAATAAAGCTTACGACACGATCTAGCTAAACATGGCAAAGTTACAGATTGGTCAGTGAGCTTTCTGTCCCGAACACTATGTACAAATAGTTAAATGAAAATGGGCATTATGACGGCTATGTTTACGAGTTTTCCCAAATTTTAACTACACTAACTTCTTACAAATTCACTACAAAACACCAACCATAATCAATACATCAAACAAAAATTAGATCCAGGCAAAATCAGTCCATACCCCATGGTTTTCCAACTCATTGAATCACAAACATGATCTACTAACCATAACTTAAGATTCATTAACCATAAACCAAGATTCATATCCAAAATCACTACAAATCCAACCGAACTTCTAACAAACATGGATCATGCTTCTTATATACTAAATCAAGAATAACAACCCCTAAATACTCAAAAATAAAGCTAGGGTATGAGGGTTTACCTTCCTTGGTGAGTAGAAGTAACTAAGAAGCTTGAAATAGCCCTTGAAAGTCCTTACAAAAGCTATATCTAACCAAAAACATAAGATCAAACAATTATAATTCTTGAAAACACTATTCACTCTCTTCTTCAATGATTTATTGAAAAAGATTGTGAAGGAATTCGTGGCTTAGATTCCTAGGATAGCCATAATTAATTACAAAGGACCTTGTATAATTACCTTATGAAATAACAATTCTTAGATCTTGAATTTTGATTTTGGTTCTTGCTTTGAAATGGAAGGGTCGAGAGCTTCTTGTTCTTGGACAAGAAGTCAATTTTGATTTGTGTGATGAATTATTTGGTTGCTTATCTTTTACTTTAATTAACCATAATTAGAATTAACCATGCTTAAAACACTTGGCTAATAATCCACCAAATCAAAATATCTTTTAGGTTGCTTATCTGTTAAACAGTTCGCTTAACTTTCGTCCTTGTTCATCGTTTGAGGGATCATATCTGGGATCCTATTACTTGGGTTCCCCTAAACCTTTCTCAATATTTTATATTCCTTTAATGATCCTCTCTTATAATCCTTGAATTTAAATCCTTTTAATCATGTTACCTTATACTCAATTCTTTGAGTATCTGGTGGATTTTCGGGAAAAATCAAAGTTTTCGAATTTGGATTCTGACAATCTTTACATACATTCATATACTCTATGGAGTACTAATAAGATCTCAGAATATCAATAAAAGAACTCCTACATAGTGTGGCATGAAAAATTTCCTTAATCAGCATAATTAGCAAAATCACTATTCATAAGAATTACAAAAAGTCCAAAAATTTGGGGTTATTACATTTAGTGCACTGGTCTGGTTCACAAACAACTAACATGAACTGATTTAATTCAATTCCTTTTGCACTGCAAAGCTAATACATATTGGATGGATATTTCTAGCTTCAACCACTGAACCCCTGATCTTCATTACTTCAAATCAAACCATGTAACTGATACTGGAAGTCCTTTGATCTCTTATTCTTCATGGATGCTTTAACATGTTAATGAACTTCTTCCCATGACATGACTTTGGACTTAGAGAGTCATTTGCATTTTTTGATTCTTTGTATATATCATGTCTTCATCTATAGGGTTCCTGTGCTTTACAATTTGATATTTTTTATCTGTTTCCGTTTCATGTTGAGTTATAATTCCTCGATTACATGTTACATTACATTATGCTTCACAGTAATGTTTGATTTGAGTTATCTTAGAACATATAAATTTTTAACTAATTGTGCAATATTATAAACTTTTTCATTGAAATAAAATAAACAAATACTGTTTATTTATTTAAAATAAAAAACCTTTCTTGTCAAGAAATTGATATAATGTCTCCGCTAAAGGCGGACACATATTAACAATTTACCAAGTTCTCAATTTTACCATATGGGCAAAACTGAGTACTGAGTTACTCCAACTAGAGCAACAACTTTTTCTCTAATAACAACCCGATACATGAAGATTGACCATTGATGGTCTTCTTCTTTAGATCTTCTAAATAAGCTCGACAGTTTAACTTCCAGTCATCCGGTTATTACCATAGAAGTGACAATTATCTTCTTTAGCAATCCCACTAATAAGCTTTAAATGCCCCCTTGGGATTGGACTCTGGTTTGGCACTAAATAAAATCAAATCTTAACCTTCCCTCCATATTTCCTTTTCCGTTTGCATTCCATGTGTACACCATCAATATTGATGTAGTTCATGCCTTTACCGTGTTGTTTTCAGCAGTTCTAAGCATGCCCGCAACTCAATGGGTGATTTGTCTATTTCATTCGTTTTGTTCATAATAAACTGAGAATATAACTTGTTCAAAGATTTCTTGATCAAATCAAGCCGAGTCTCTATACCAATCTTGAAACCCAAAATATCAAGGTACGTATACATATCATCTTTAGAACATTTGGTCAAACTGATATCATTCTCCCATTTATGCAAATATATAGTGCCTTATTATTTTCAAATATTTCTTGACGAGCTTATACTTCAAACATCCTTTGAAGGTGCTCAATCACATCATAAGCATCAATATGGTATGGTTGCTTCAAAAGCTCAGCACTCATCATTGCAAGCATGAGACATGAAACATCAATTGCATAATCAATTTGCTTCTGGTAAGCATTTTGTTTAGTACATGTTTCATTCTGAGCTAGAAGAAATAAAGGAGGGGTTTGAGTAACTTCCTTGATCCTGATGACAATTCTTAACTTTCCATGTTAGTCGAGGAAATTATTTCATGTCAGCTTGTCCTTCTCAATGACTGTTACATAGAGAAGTTATTTATGTTATTTGTCATTTGATATCTACAGATGGTCATTAAATTATGTTCAAGTGATTATTCATACATATTCACAATATATATCTCCAACTATTTTTATCAAATCAATATCCCTAGCTATTAATTCGGAAAGAATATCTCTTATATCCTTTCTAGTGAGCCAAGATCCTTATTTCACCATGCGTTAGGTCCCCTTTGTATTTTCTCCTAAAACATGATTATTTAGGTAGACAATATTTATCAATTCAATCAACTATATAACTCTTGGATAGTTTGGTGGAACAATATTTGTTCATATTTATCTAATAAATATCGCCAAACTCTATCCTTCTAAGTTCACAATCATATTATGGTGACCTAGTTAAGTCAAACCCAATAGTCAAAAAGTATCAATATACTTCAACACATCTCCCACGATAGATGTCAGTACTTTGCTTTGGCGAACCCACTCCTTATCGATCTAGGGTTAACGCACAGGACTCATTGGAAGGCATTTGATCAACTTAATATTAACTTGAGGGTGTTGTTAATTTTAAAAAGATCATGATCCCATCATAAAGAGATTTCTAATTTTTCCTTGAATAAAATACTTCAAATTAATATTCGTCAATTATTTGATTTCCAGATAGTGAGGGAGTCACAACGGTCTCGCTTAAAACACACAACCTTACAAATTCAATGAACTCGCTTTTAAAAAAATCGCCTCAAGTCACAAATAAAGAAAATTTGTATTTTATTCCGTATTTCATAAACACGAGAATCTCATAATCATTTGTTCATTTTAAAATCTTGAATCGTTACAGATTTTATCTTGTTTAGCAAGCATGACATGGGTGTCGTATCTAATACAGACATCCTTAATCTAATTAAGCATGCATAATTAAACTACTCTACACATACATTCATCATCTGAGCATATATATGTAAAGTGCAATAAAGTAAACGTGGTTGGTTATGGCTTCATCCTATATGATCTTCATTGAGCTAATGATAAAGATCTAGGTCAATTTAAGGTGGAAAATAAATACAAGCTTTCTATTATGAAAGGACATCTTCGATTAATTATTTATTTTGGTATTTGCATAATTTAACATAAAATTTAAATCACGTATATCTTCTCCAAATAGGCATGAATTTAATTGACATAATCAAAAGTGAAAATCCATATCTAGTAAAATATTTTTAAAAATGTTTTTCATAATGTATTTATATTTTAAATATAAATACAAGAGATATTCCGATTTGCTGAAAATCAAAATATATATTTTTAAAGGAATATACTCTAAAGCAATGAGATCGTAAAAGAATTGTCCGAAATATGATCTTTCTTAGACTCTCTTGCAATATTAATAAGGCAACAAGTTTGAAAAAGGAATATCAGAACTTGGATATTCTTTAGAAGACTCGTGCTAAATTTATTTCAAAACAGATATTTTTAAAAGGGATAAATTATATATCTTTCACTCCATAAACATTTATAAATCCAAAGATATATTTTTACACTCTTAGAAATTAATATTTGATAAAGGAACATTAATATCTAATTTTATCCCCCCTCCTCATATATTTCAAAGTAATTTTCTCTCGTATCTCAAGTATATTATTTATCGGAGAAAATACTTTTAAATACTTAAAAATATTTTCCACACTCTCAAAATATTTTATATTTAAGGAAATATATTCTAAGTATTTATTTTTGCCCAAACTAAGCCAACAAGGTCTATCTGCTTTCATAAAAGATCGTTCATATTTTATTTGGAAACGAACCTTGATTTAATCGTTTTAAATCCAAATAAAATACTTCCACTTGCTAAAAAATCTTGAAACTTAAGATTTATCACTTGAATGGTATTTTCTATACATGGTTAAAGTTTCGTAATTTTTGAAGAATTTTTGTCCGAGTGTAATTTTTCTAGGTGTTGACCAAGACTTTGACCGAACGTTTGACCAAGCTACCTTTGACTAAAATTGACCAAAACTTGCAGATCATTATTTTATGATATTTAAGTAATTATCATATTTTTTGTTGTATTTATTATAGGGTTTTCAAAGTCGTTATATTTAATGGTGCTAATTACTTAATTAATTAAGTAAATAATGATTAATTGAAAAAGCTAAAAACCATTATTATATAATTAATAGTTGCTGGGATTTTTCTTGTTTGTCCTATATGCAAGTTGCAAACAAACACACCTTATCCTCCATGTCATCAATCCACACCACTCTCTTCATCCATCATTCATTTTAACTCAATCTCAATCACTCCCTTCAACCAAGTCCTTCTATAAATAAACACCCACCCCCACCATTTTCAAAACAAGATAAGAGCTAATTAATTGCTGGGCATTTTTAAAAAGTATTCTATCTACACACTCTCTAAAATCCAAACCCAAATACTTTATCTCAAAAACCTTATCTCTTACAAATATATATCATATATTCAAGGTTTTTGATCTTCAAGCTTAGTTCCACCAACCAAACTCTATAATCCCAAGAAAAGCTCATCCACACCACTTTCTTGCCTCCCGAAGGACTGCCCAAGTTCGACCAACAAGCCAAAATCCGGCCAAACCTCCGGTGAATTTTTCCGGCGAACTTTTCCGTTCATCTATTAAAAGTGGTAAACCTCTTAGCTTTCATCCGAGTCTTAACCGACCACTCTTAATATTCATATAAGAAGCTTAGTAAAACCTTCTCTTCATCTCTACAAGCTCTTATATAGAATAACTTAAAGAAAAACAAATTCGTACATGGATTGTTTTCTACAAATTATACACTTCTAAGCATGAAGTGATATTTTCATACAACGCATGGTTTATATTCCTAACTATCTCCTTTAGTGTTTCGAGGGAATTAAATTACAAAGCTATCATTTTATTCTTTAAACTTAAACGCACTTATTTTGTCCATATATTGATATATTTGTTATAATTGTTTAACAAGACTTAAGCGACTTCCCTTACTAACACCTTTAGTGTTCTGTGGAAAAAACTTAAGGCTTATATTATATATATCTATATATTTATTTATTATATTTAGTTAAAAGATTTGAGTGAATTCCCTTACCAGAACCTCTAGTATTTCGTGGGAAGATCTAAAAGCTTTTAAGTAAAAATAAGTATATATATAATCGTATAATAATTAAGCGACTTCCCTTACTAGCATCTTCAGTGTTTCATGGGAAAAACTTAAAGCTTATATTGTATTATATATATACACATATAAACTGTGCTAATATGATTTAAACTCTGCTCTTACATTTTGTGATATATTGTGTTTACATTACGCACCTTTTGTTCTCTTGTCCAAATGTTTTATAAGTGTAAATAGTTAAAGAATAAGTGTAACGTTCTCGATTTATAAAAGTCTATACACGACTATATTAAACGAGAAATTATTTTATCAAAGATCCGAAAGCTATAATGCTTCACCAAGGACTTGATATATTTATTACTTCAGAAATAAGATATATTATTCAAAACGAAGTAATACCAAGTATACTGTAATATTCACTTAATCTAAAGAAAAGTATATATTATAATTCTTTTAAGAATATTTGTTCGTCATCTGGTCTAGTTAAGTATATTACTAGTCCAAACTCTTTTTATCTATAACGAGTATTGTTTCGTAGATATTATCTTCTTCTTTTTGCAGTGAGGTGAAGTATAGTGAGGTGATTCTCGTTCTAAGACCCAAGTCCTAGACGTACTAACGGGGAGTTAGTAGTCTTCGTACCGTGAGGAAGAGGAAAGAGCCAAGACCAACTACTAAGATCCAAGACCGGCAAAAGCTTAGAAGGACAAAGCCTGTAAGGCATATGTCATAGCCTATTTGTATATTCGAGGATTTAACTCAACTCAAATAAGAATGTAATAAGTAAGTAGTGAATCTACCGTCAAAGAGATCTCACAAAATAATATCTGTCAAAGGATTCAGAAACAAGGTTCATCTACAGACTTGAGGAATTAATTCACTGGAAGAAGTTCAAGAAATTGATCAAGCCTCAGTGATATAAATCAAGGTTGTGGATTTAATCAAGTGACAGAGATCTCGTTAGGGTATCAGATAATTACAAGGATTTAATCTGAAGAAAATCAAGTATCAAAGTCAAGACATGAAGAAACATCACGGAAGTTAGTCACTCATGAACCAGACAGTACATCGAGTGTCAACATTGAAGTGGTGGAATTGATTCATAATTGACTGTGATTATCAGAAGATTTTCAGAAGAATGGTTGCTGCTCAAGATTAGTATTAATTCTCTATTAATTAATTAAGTCATATAATTTAATTAAGAAAATAAATTATATCTGCAAAGATTAATTTATTGATTAATTGAATTAATTGATTAATTAATTCTGAATTAATATTAAGGATTTTCAGAAGTTTAATTGGATTAAAAATAGTCTTAAATCAGCAAGACAATTGAAAATGAACTAGCATGACAATCTGGATTGTCATACCGATTGTCATGCCAAGTCATTTCAATAGTCATACCGAAAGTTCTACTTGGAAGGAGATTGTCTTGCTAGTTCAACTGATTGTCATACCGAAAGTCATTGTAGTTCAATCAGATTGTCTTGCTAGTACAATCAATAGTCCTACCGATTGTCATACCAGCTGTTGGGATTGTCTTGCCAATTAAATTCAAGTGGGTTATTTTAATATAAAACAATAGAAGCAGTAGAAGACTAATTCATCCAAAAAAATATAGAAACCAATACAAGAACAAAAAACAGAGCAGCCGCAGAAGAAATATTTTATCCTTCATCTGCAAACTTCAAGATCATAATTTCTAGTTTGTAAAGTTAAATCCAAACCACTAGAAATCTTTATCTTGTTCTTGTGTAACTATCTAGCGGATCAAAATCCCTAGAACTTAATCTCAAATTGCGTTTAGAATTTGAATCTTTTTATTACAAAAATAGAAAAAGTTCATGTCGAATTTATTCAAGATTTGTGATAATTAATTTGAGATTAATTCCTTGTAATCGATACAGTTGTTGTAACAACTTTCAAGCTTAATAATATTCTTATTTAACTTGAATTTTGTTTCATATTTTTATTCCGCATTTAATTCGGTTATTCGGTACTGTTTGTATTCAACCCCCCTTCTACAAACACATTGGGACCTAACAAAGCCTACACCAAGGGTTCCACATCAACTTTGAAGAAATAACAAGGTGTTATTGTCTAAAATAGGTTTTGTAGGTTTGCACATTTATTTTGAGGTGGTAACCCGGAGTTACGCACCAAGACAAATATTTGTGGGATTGTAAAGGCTTCTCCGCCTACGTAAGGAGCAAGGTTATTTTAAGGGAAAAACTCGGGTCCTGGAGAGGAGCTCGTGGACTGGGTGTAAGGGTGAGCGAATCTATTAGAGGTTGCGCCATCGCGAACCAGGATAAATCTCTCGTGTTGTATTTTCTTCCTTGTCTTTTATTTCTGTATATATAATCTGCATCGGTAAAATATTTAAATCGGGTTAAATATTTTTAAAATGCCATCATAATTTTTAAATTGGTATTTAAGCTATTCAACCCCCTATCTAGCTTAAAATGAGCCCTTTTGCGGGACCTAACAATTGGTATCAGAGCAATGCTTTTTAACGTGTTTGTTAATTGATTTGCAGATTTACAGGCACAACAAAAAGTTTGAAATGACGTATCTAAATACCATTGGTTGTGGTGAAGGTCTATCTAGCTCTCGCCCTCCTCTATCTGACGGCACCAACTTTGCAACATGGAAAACGAAGTTTCGCATCTATTCTAGATCTCAAGGAGTCAGAGTTTGGATGACCATAGAAGATTGAGTCATTATTCCTACCAAAACGGTTGATGACATCATCATCGAAAATAAGGTTAGTGAATATAACGTAATAGAGGAAGAAAGAATGAATATAGCTGCTAAGGCAGAAATGGTACTCACAAGTCCACTTGTTGAAAAAGAATATAAAAGAGTAAATAATTGCAAGTCGGCACAAGAAATGTGGGATAAATTAGTGGTTACCTACGAAGGAACCATTGATATAAAAGATTCTCGAATGGACATTTTGATTCAATAATATGAGAACTTTAAAATCCAAGAAGGAGAAAATATCATCGACATGGAAACTAGATTCACTCGCATTGTCAATGAACTATCTCAACTCAGAAAGAGTGATACACAAAATGAAAAGAACCGAAGAGTTCTTAAATCATTACCTCCAAGTTGGAAGGTTAAAGTAACCACAATCATAGAGATGCACATTATCAAAGATTACAAAATAGATAATCTATTTTGAAACCTTCGTGCATATAAAGAAGATAATTTACAAGAAAAAGTCATTCCAAAAGTGGAAGACAAAAAGAAAAACATGGCTTTAAAATCTATACTAATAGATGAAGAAGAAAACGACGATGAATTAAACGAAGAAATCCAAAATCTCGATGAAAGCGAAATTGCTTTACTTACGAGACAACAACGTTGTGTGCTTCAAAGCAAAGCTAAAAGATACGGAAAAGGCTTCCTTAAATCAAATAATCAACAAAGAGTTTTTAACTCTAATAGAAGGCCAAATTACTTTCAAAATTACACTCCTAACTATAAGAGTAATTTTCCATCAATGAGCTATAATA
The DNA here is from genome assembly GCF_009905375.1 of Apium graveolens. Lineage (NCBI taxonomy): Eukaryota > Viridiplantae > Streptophyta > Magnoliopsida > Apiales > Apiaceae > Apium > Apium graveolens. Next base: position 100,588,878 of record NC_133652.1, read on the forward strand.
AAGGCAAAGGTATGCAAAATACTAATGTCTATAATAATAACACTCCTACTTACACTCCTCCCAAACAAAAAAAACAAAATACGGAGAAAATACAAGAGGTGTGTTACGAATATAAATAACCCGGTCACTTTAAACGAGAATGTCCTAAACTTATAAAAGGACGATCTCTCGTGGCTGAGAATGGGTGGGATTTAAGTGAGGATGAAGAAGCTCCGGAAGCTAGCGAAGAAATTATGAATCTATGCTTAATGGCTATTGAGGATGCATCTACTTCAAAAGAAATCTCCACTTCAAATTAAGAGGTAACCCTTTCTTCAAACTTCATTCGATTACATGAATCTAATTTAAATCTTGTAGATATAAATAATCATGATTTAATTGAACTTGTGGTAAACATCAACAACAAGTACAAAGATCTTGACAAAAGACATCATCTATTATAGTCCGAGAAAATGAAACTTGAGGAAATATATTATAATCAAAGTAAAGAGTTTACTCGGATGATGGACTCAAAAGTCCAATATGAAGATGCAATTTCATCTCTAAATAATCAAACCCATTTACTAAAAATTGAGAATAATACTCATAAGAAAAATATTCTCAAACTAGAAGTGGAAAATGTGTCATCAATTTTCCAATCTGAAGAAATGGAAAATGAGAAGCTACAAATAAATAAAATATTTGTAAACTTCATGTTGAATTGTTAAACTTAAAAATACAAAATGAATCACTCACTCAAGAAAATTCAACAACTAAATCTCATATAAACAATCTTGAAAAAGAAAAAGAGCTACTACAAACTAATGAGCCTAAAGAAAAAGATCTAGAAATAGAAACTCAACGGTTAAAACAAGAAAATTTCTCAAGTTAAGGATCAAAAAATATTCCTTAACAACAAGATTGATGCCTTAAACAAAGAAAAATAAAATCTTGAAATTGTTATTCAAAAATTTACAAAAGGCAATGAGATATTAAATAAAATGGTAAATTCTAAAAACTCCTTTAACCATGAAGGTTTAGGATATGATAAGAATGTTCAACCAAAGAAAGTTGTTCAACACCATGAACAAACTAAAAGTAATGCTCACAAATCACCTTCATTTACATGTTCTTTTTACAATAGACACGGACATACCGGTTCATATTGTAAATTTAAAAGTGGTGAATTTAAAGAAAATCATATATGGGTTCATAAAGGATATAAGTCATCCAAAAATATTGAAAAGAATGTATTCCATCCTAAGGTAGCTAATAACAATCAAAGGCAGCCTAGATCTAAATTCTTTCAACCACCTATTAGGTTTGAAGATAATAAATCAAAATATTATGGCATTTTTCCTAGAAATAATGTGTATTATCCAAATGATAGAAGCATGATATACCAACATGGAAACTCTAAAAATTATGCTAGTACAAGAAGATCAAAATTAAATACCACATATCCACGGGGAACACTTTATAATATTAGGAATAATGCATCTAGAAATCTATATATGAATAACAATGCTTATCCAATGCCTAGATTTTTCATGTAAATTCAAATGTTACTTATGATGTACTAACCCTAGGACCCTGAAGACAAAAGGGTACCTATGTATTTAATTGATCTATTTTGTAGGTTTTCCTTATTGCTAAGCAAGACATGTGGTACCTTGATAGTGGATGTTCGAGACATATGACTGGTAATAAGTCACTCTTGAACAACATTGAAAAGGTCACTGCTGGAAGTGTCACGTTCGGAGATAGCAGTAAAGGTATCATTATTGGCATCGTTGACATCGAGAACGAGCATTTCAAGATATCCGATGTACAACTAGTCACAGGATTAAAGTACAACCTTCACTCGATAAGTCAACTTTGTGATAATGGAAATAAGGTAATTTTCTATCCTACTTATTGTTCTATTCTTAACAAAGATGGAAAATTAGTTCTTACGTGACCCCGAGACAAAAATGTCTATACATGTGACATGAGTAACATATTAATATATGCCTAATCACTATTATAGATGACCCTTGGTTGTGGCATCGAAGATTAGGACACGCAAACATGAAGTTGATTAAAATTATATCAACTAAAGAACATGTACGAGGAATACAAAAATAAATTATAAAAAGGATCACATATGTGAAGCTTGTGAAATTGGCAACAAATACGAGCCTCTCACAAAGCAAAATTTATGGTATCTACCTCACGACCTCTTGAGCTTTTATATATGGATCTTATCGGTCCAGTCCCAGTATAATGTCTTGGAGGATGTTCATATACTTTGGTAGTTGTTGATGACTATTCACGATTTACGTGGACATAATTCCTCAAAACCAAAAGTGATGCTTTTGAATCTTTTTATTTTCTATGCAAAAGAATTCAAAACCAACAAATTAATACCATAGTCTATATAAGGACTGATCATGCTAAAGAATTTGAAAATTCAAACTTTACAATTTTTTGTGAAACTAACGTTATCACTCATAACTTTTCTGATCCTTATACTCTTCAATATAACGGAGTAGTTGAAAGGAAGAACAGAACATTACAAGAAATGGCAAATACAATGATAAATGAATATCGTCGTCCTAAATATTTTTGGGCCGAGGCAATGTTTACTGCATGCCATATACTAAATAGAGTCTTATTAAGACCTATAATTCAAAAGACTCCATGTGAGCTTTATTTTGGTAAAACTCCTAAAGTTAATTCCTTTAGAGTATTTGGAAGTAAATGCTATAAATTAAACTCCAAAGATTACCATAAAAAATTTGATCCAAAATCAAACGAAGGTATATTTCTTGGATATTCAACAAATAGCAAAGCTTATAGAGTATTTAATTTAAATTCTCTAGTGGTGGAAGAATCAATGAACATAGCGTTTGATGAATCAAAACCATCACCTAAATACAAAGATCATGTAGACAAAGAAGATGTCACACAAGACAATATTGAGAATATTATTCGACAATTCGAAAATGTGGAATTTGGCGCATCATCACCAACTAATCCACTAGAATTGTTAGTAACAGATATTGAACTACCTAAAGATTCCAAACATTAGAAGTCATCCCTTGGACAATGTTCTAGGAGACTTAAGTAAAGGAGTTCAAACGCAGTCACAAGTTCAAAAGGTTGTGAATCACCTTAGTTTTCTATCACAAATAGAACCTAAGACCGCTAAAGAAGCTTTGTTAGACGAAGATTGGATCTCTGCAATGCAAGAAGAATTAACCCAATTCTCTCGTAGAAAAGTTTGGGAACTCGTTTCAAAACCTAAAGATACTTCCATAATTGGAACTAAATGGGTATTTAGAAATAAGTTAAATGAAAATGGAACTGTTGTTCGAAATAAAGCTAGACTGGTTGCACAAGGCTATACTCAAATGGAAGATATAGACTTTCATGAAACATATGCATCGGTAGCACGAACTGAGTCAATTCGAATGCTATTATCTTTTGCATGTCATAAGGATTTTAAAGTATATCAAATGGATGTAAAATCTGCATTCTTAAACGGGATACTAAAAGAAGAAGTATGTGTTAAACAACCTCCCGGCTTTGAGGATGCAACACATCCAGAATATGTATACAAATTATACAAAGCTTTATATGGATTAAAACAAGCCCCAAGAGCATGGTATAAAATGTTATTCAAGTTAGAAAATTATTTTAAAATGGGAACGGCTGATAAAACCTTATTCACAAGACAAGAAACAAATGATATCTTGCTTGTACAAATATACATAGATGAAATCATATTTGGTTTAACAAATGATGCATTATGTAAAGAATTCTCTGACTATATGAGCAAAAAATTTGAGATGAGTATGATGGGTGAATTAAATTTCTTTTTGGGATTGCAAATAAGACAATCTGACGAGGGCATTCATATTTCACAGTCAAAATATTGTAATGAAATGTTAAAGAAATTTGAAATGGAAAATTGCAAACCAATTTCCACACCTATGTCAACATATGGCAAACTAATGGAGGATCCCAAAAGAATTCCCGTGGACACTAAGAAATATCGAGGAATAATTGGTACCTTATTATATATTACCGCAAGTCGACCCGATATACAATATAGTGTTTGCAAATGTGCTAGATTTCAAGTAGCACCAAAAGAATCTCACTTATCCGCAGTAAAAGGATACTGAGATATCTTAAAGGTACCACGAATATTGGTCTTTGGTATCCAAAAGGAATACCATTTGACTTGATATATTATTCTGATTCAGACTATACTGGACATTTAGTTGACAGAAAAAGTACAAGTGGTATATGTCAGTTTTTGGGTGGATGTTTAGTTTCATGATTTTCAAAGAAATAAAACACCGTGTCTATATCCACCACTGAAGCTGAGTATATAGCTGCTGTCAAATGTTGTGCACAAATACTGTGGATGAAACAAATATTGGCAGACTATAACATAAAATTTTATGTACTCTCTATTTTATGTGATAATACGAGTGCTACTGATTTAAGTAAAAATCCCGTGTTGCACTCTAGATCCAAACACATAGATGTGAGACATCATTTTTTACGTGATCATGTCAACAAAGGTGATCTAAAATGACTCATATTGAAACTGAGTATAACATCACCGACATCTTTACAAAACCGTTAAATTCTGACAGATTCATTAAACTTCGTTTGGATTTAGGAATCTTGGAATATTTAAAATAAATAATATGTTCTCTAAATATATTATTTATATTATGGGTAAACATTTATATATATCTATTTAAAAAAAATCATTTCTACTATCTGTTAGTTATCTCAATAATTCAGATTTATCAATATTACATATTGATCGGATTTTGAGAAATTAAATGGACCAAGTGCATTGAAAAGAAATTTATTTTAAAAATAAATTAAATATTATTACTCATTAAAATATCAAAATTATTCTCTAAATATATACATATATAAAAATATATATATATATATATATAAATTCGAAAATAGTTTTTAATTATTTTCTAAAAACAAAAATTATTTTCTATTTTATTTAGTCACAAGCCCAACCCATTTGAAAAATAAATCTATAACCCTTTAAAAATATTCGGGCTTCAAATTTGTTTTCAGCCCATTTAAACAATGGTTAGGTCACACAACACTATAGAAGGGGGTTGAATATAGTGTTTTTACAATCAAATCGATTTAGAACACAAAGTAGTAGTTTATTCAATTGTAATAAACTCTGTTACAGTAGGTTAAACTACTCTCTCAGTGATGAACAATATCACTAAGAATTTCTAGGGTTACAATGAATAATATTCTCGAGAGTGATAACACATATAGTGTAAAACCTAAGATGTATTTATATAGTACACAGTTACAAGATATCTTCTAATTAATATAGAATATAATTATGTCTCCTAAAATATATCAATCAGATATTATCTTTTTACAAGTCTTCTAGTCTTCCAACTCTAAAGCATATCTTCCAGTGTTTTAGTCCAGATCCTCTCCTAGAAATCAGCCGCACTTTACTCCTGAAGCATATCTTTCTTAAGTTCTGATATCACAAGTTCTGATATCTTCCCTGTCTTCACTAAATCCTGATTTTCAGTAAGTCCTGATAAGTCCTGATATTAAGTTCTGAAACTAAACACATCAGATCAGTGATGACATCACAAATATATCTAACAATCTCCCCCAACTTGTAAATTATGAAAAATATACAAGTTAATAGATTTGATGATGTCAAAAACATTTAAGTACAAATGCAATGAGAGTTTATTTAGACAACTAACTATAACTTACAGTCCTTGCAGCTTTTACCAATCTTACTGAATCAATCTGAATCCAAAGTGATTCTTGACAAAATTTGATATCAGCTTCTCTTTTGCATTTCTCAGGACTTGAGCTAATGTAGCCTTGACTTGCTTCATTTCTTCATCTTGGCTTCCAATCTGGTAGATTGCAAAATATGATTTATTTCCAAACCATCACCAAGTCTTATTACCCTTGGATGAGTGGAATCTTCATTATAGCATAGACATTTCTCTTTCAAAATAACTTCTATCTTAGAAGAATTCTTCTTCATTGAAATTTCTCTTCCATCATCTTCAACTATCTTTGGAATAAATTATGCAACCCTTGATCCAGAGATTCTGGCTTTATCCCTTATGGTCTTCATCATGAAATTTGACCATCTTCTGGTAACCTCAGACTTTATCTCCAAAAGATAATTAAAGAATTGAAGTTCTTTAAGAGATTTGTTCAGCACATCTGATTCTGACATTCTATATGTTCTTCCATCTTTAAGAAACAGAATCAACTTTTCCTTGACATTACTCTTATCATGAGTATCCAGTACCACTTGAACAGATATAACCTTGTCAAGGTGTTCTCGTGTAACTTCCTCAAGTGGTTTGTCAGTTAATAAGAATGGATCTTTAATAGTTACTTCAACTCTTGTTTTGATCTTGGCTTCACTTGATCCTAACCCTGATATGTCTCTTGCTTCTCTGGCATTTAATCCAACAGTCAAGAAATCAGATAGTAGTTGACTTTTCTTAGGATCTGATGGTTTAACATTTTTCCATAGAAGTTTCTTCTTATCAGCAACTGTCATCTTGTTCAAATCAACTTGAGCTTTCTCAGAGGTTGATGTCTTGATGACTTGTTCAGGATTTACAGATTCTTTTGTAACTTGCTGTTCTGAAATTTCTTCACTCTGAACAACTTGAGCTATGTCAGAGGTTGTCTTAGATTCTTCTATCATCTTTCTTTCTTTCAGAGTTTCAACAGTTTCATCTTCAGGAGCAGCATATCAAAAACCTGAACCATCTTGCACACATGATCCATCAGAATTTGAGGAATCTTCATATTCTGTTTGTTGACTGTCTCCCCAACTATTCCTTTTCCTTGTCTTTGGGATCAGTAGTAGTTTGAGATCTAGTACTTGATCTTGGAATCTCTGTGGCAGATCTTTCTTTTATCATAATGCCTTTTTCCTTAGGCCTTGGACGTTTCTTTGCATTAGAAGCTTTAGACTTAGGATTTGCCTTCTCAGCTGTAAATCTAGATTCTTCCTCCTTTAGAGTCTCTAAATCCATTCCAGGATTATCCTTGAGAAATAATCTTTTAGCAAATTCTTCATCAAGAGTCTGAATCTTGGGATCCTTATAGTAGACAGTAGTCTTCATTCCCTTAAGCTTCAGAGTTTGTAAAAACTTCTGAGAGTCTTGACTTCTAGACTGAATCAGAATATCAGAACTTGATATCAGAGTTTGAGCATTCATAGCTTCAGAAGTTATATTCTTCTGTGTAGAAGATTTTCTAGAATCAGAAATTAGAATCTGTGAAAAAACTTTGCTGCTTTGCTTGCCTTGACTTTGACCTTTGCCCTTGCTAGGATTTCCCTGGTCATCTTCAGAATCATCCTTTTTCTTCAGTGATTCTTCAGAATCATCCTTTTTCTTCAGTGATTTGCTAATTGAGCATTTGGATTTAACTACATTCTCCTCCTTTTTGGCATCATCTGGCAGGATAGAGAAAGAAGGAGTTCCACTGAAGATTGGATTTCATTGAGTTGTTTTTGTTGAGATGCTTGATTCTGCAAGACCTCATCCAGTTGGGCCTGCTGCTTTTCTTGAACTTGCTCAATAACTACCACTTTCTCTTGAATAGGTCTGATAAATCTCTTTTTGTCTAGTTTAATCTCCATGTCCATCTTATCAGCTGTTTCCTGAAGTTTATCAACCTTTCCATGAGTAATGAAGTGTTGACCTTGAAGATTTTTAGTACTGAGAGCAGTGACTTTAAGTTGAGATTTGAAGTCAGGATTTGTCAACAACTCATCAGCTTTTGCAACATGATCTTTCAGAACATTTAAACTGGGAACGAAGTCAGGTACATTCCACTTCTTGGTCCATTCAACCCCTCTGTGAGTTTCCTCCCATGGAACAGGAGCATCTTCTTCAACAAATTTAAGCAGTGCCTCATTGCTAAGAATTGGAGCACTGATTGGAGCACTTGCTGGAGCATTGTCTCCAAAATTTGATAAATTCTCATCATCTTCTGATAACACCAGAGTGTGTGTAACTGAAGGAGATTCTGGAACAACTTCATCTGTTTCAGGTTCCAAATCCAGAATTGGAGTAGTAGGAATTTCAGCATTTAATGGAGAAACAGGTGGAGTTGACACTTGTGCTGGTGGTGCTTCAAGAAACAAGACAATTGGAATATTCAGCCCGTGAATGTCAATTTCAGGACTTAATCTTGAATCTTAAATTGTAGCAATTTCTTTGAGTGGAGAGATAGGAGGTGTGATCACTGTGTCATGAACAGTGTCTCCAGGTGCTGGAAGGGCTTTAATTATAATAGGTACTGATGAGATTAGAGATTCATGATCCCCTTCCTCAGCATCTTCATATTGAGATTGTGTAATTTTCACACCTTCTCTGGTCTTTCTTGATCTTCTAGATGGAGGAGTGACTTTATATGTATCAGAACTTGAAGGTCTTTTCCTTTTCAAAATTTCAGAACCCTCAGCTTCATTCTCTTTCTAAAGAGTTGACTCTTCAGCTTCTACTGTCACAGGTTCTGATGTAGGAGCCTGGACCTGTTCATCCTAATCAGATTCATCCCTCAGAATAATCCTCCTTCTTCTCCTTGGGCCTAGAGGATTTGTCAGATTTTACAACTGGCACCTTTTGAGAAGTACCAGAGGTTTTGGATTTGATAGGCGAGGTTCCGATTATAGGTGCTGATGGTTGTGGTTGAGAGGATTGTGTTGGTTGAGTATTGGTAGGCTGGGTTGGTGGAGGTTGTGCTGGTGCAACATCAGGATATATAGTTGTGTATATGTGAGGATCAGAATTTACTAAGAACTGTTTTACAGATTGAGGATTTTGGAGTGGTCTTAGTACATTCTTCTTATTATCAGCAGATAATAAGTCTGTGAAAGCCCTTTTGTGAAGTTTAAAGGGTTCAATTGTCTCACTAAAGTTTTGAGGTGCATCAGAACAACAAAAATTATATATAAGCTGACAGAATCTATTAAAATAAACTATGTTGCTATCTTCTTTCATTCTATCTCCTATAAAACCCAAAATTGCAGTAGTATAATCAAGATGAGTTTGATTAATAAGAGCATACCCAATTTGCTGACTCAGGATTGGTATAGCATCAAAGTTGGAGCATTTGTTGGCAAAGGCTTTGGTAATGGAACCGAAAAAGAAGCTCCACTCCCTCCTGATGTAGGGCCTCTTCAGTTGTCCCAACTTGGACAAAGATTTCTCATAGCCAAGATTTGCCATCGTATTTTGAAGTACTGACTCTCCAACTTGTGAACTGTAAGTACAGTTTTCTGGCAGATGAAATGCTTGTCGTACAGTAGACAAGGTAACCAGATGCTCATCTTCCCCAGTTGTGAAAATGATACTTGGGGACCCATCTTTACCACCATCATCATAGACTCCAGACCTCCAAAACTCCAGAATTTGTTTGCTTGAGAGAAGCTGTGGTTGGGTCAGAACATACCCAATTTCACTTTGAGCGAAAAAATCTTGAATAAAGTGAAGTTCTGAAGGAGCCTCGTTCTTGTTGAGAATAGCCATGTAGTTGTTGGGAACAAACTTGGCTCCATCATAGATAAGATCCTTAGGTGCCATTTCTGTGAAAAAATAAGTGAAAAGTTATGTGTGTATAGAGTGTTTGATAAAATGCCTGTGAGAAAATAGCTTCAGAGAATAATAGAGAGTGAAAGAGAATAAGAGAGAGTCGAAAGGAATAAAAGCAGGTAAAAGATTGTAAAATCTTTTAACTTTGCTATTTATACTCTCCACATGACAACGACTATATTTGTGAAGCTGAACAAACATCTTACACCTGGCAGCATGTAAACAGTCAAAACGTTATTAGTGGGCACGGTAAACGTGCAGTAATTATTGCTCACATGCGGTTACCAAAACAAACACGCAGCCCATTAACCAAATGATTATCACTGTTTTTATCTCATTTAATTATTTTTGATAAATATGACCGTTACAGTAAAAACTACAAATAAGTCAAGTAAATAAATAATGCCACGTAAGCATCAGGATTTATATCAGAACTTGACTATTATAAGAAATTAATGGTCATCAGAACATGGCTCCTGTACTCAAAAAAATGAATGACTGTTTATGTGATTCTTCACACAAATACTGACTAGTTTCTTCAGAGTTTAATCATCAGAACTTTTATTAGAACTTGTCCTCAGAATTTATGTAAATAATACTTAACTATTTGTCAGAAACAACTTAATCACCACAGTTATTTTCATCATTCATATGGAGTGATAGTGTATGTTTGTGCAAATGATCAGATAAAGATTAAAGTCTGATAAACTTCAGTATATCTTAGAAATAAGGCATAACTAAGAAAAGTGCTTAAAATCTGTCTTGAATTGTGAAGTCTACTGTAGAATAAAGTTATTTAAGAATCCACCTCAACTGTTTGTGCTTATTTTATGCATCTTTTGAAATTCTTTAGACAGTGGCTTCTCAGTGTAAGTGAGTTACAACTGCCATCAGAATTTATGTTGTTATCAGAATATTTCTCCAGTAATCAGAAAATGTCAAAAGTCACCAAGAAAAATTAATTTGCTTTTCTAATATATATTACTTAATACCAGCAATGCACTTGGATCTTCCCTTTCACATATTTACTCTAGATCTCAAAGGAGTACCTGATTTCAATTTTTTTCTTTTCTTTTATTTTCTTCAGATATGTGAGTCTTATCAAGCATGTAGTTCATCCTTAAGATTTACTGACATCAGAATTTGATAGATAAGAAGCAATAATCTAATTTGTGAGTTGGTAATAAGATACACAAAGTAAATTTGACTAAGATCAAAATCAGAATTTGCTTGTGTTATTGATTTCCACATAAATAACTGATTCAAACATGGGATTCATAGTTTGTTAAAGACTACAAAGTCAGAATCTAACAAAATAATCCTCATTGGATTGAATAGTCACAGAACATTCAAAACACTTTCAGAGTTTATAGAATCACATCAGATAACAAGCAGTGTTTAATATGTAACAATTTAAGCACATATTACATTGAGATAAGAAAATCTGTAAACACTGATCATAAAGTCTGATGTATGAGAACAAAAACTAAATAGATTTTGAGAAAGAACCTGAAACCATTCCAAGTTCATTTACTAGTCTTGTAAAGGTAGCTTTATATAGTGGTTTTGTGAAGATATCTTCTAGTTGTTGATCTTTTGGAACAAAATACAATTCCACTATACCTTCCATCACATGTTCCCTTATGAAATGGTACCTAATGTTGATGTGCTTTGTCATTGAGTGTTGAACTGGATTTCCTGTCATAGCAATAGCACTTTGATTATCACAGTAAATAGGTATTTTAGAAAATTCTAACCCATAGTCTAGTAGCTGATTCTTCATCCAAAGAATCTGTGCACAACAGCTTCCTGCAGCAATATATTCTACTTCTGCAGTTGATGTGGAAATTGATTTATATTTCTTGCTAAACCCAGAAACCAATCTGCCTCCAAGAAATTGGCAGCTTCCACTTTCTTTGGTTCAGTCTGAGATAGAAAGGAATGATAGAGACATTCATTTATTATTGTTGTTCTAGTTTTGACACCTGCTTCAGGATCTCCAATTATTAATCAGGTGTGTGTGATTTAGTCCACTTCCTTGCAGATGGAAGTTGATCTCTAGAACTGGATCCTCCCCCATGATCCATGCTATCTCCATCAGCATTGTCTGATGCTCCCCCTGAAGTTATGCTCTATGAGATTCTAGAATTTGAGTTGGATCCTTGAGGTATTGAAGAATCAGAGTTTCCAGAATTATCAGAATTTGGCTCATCAGAACTTGATGAATCAAAACTTAAAGAGCCAGTGACTGGTTCTGATGCTTCTTGAGAATCTTGAGATGTGGTATGTTCATCAGCTTGCTCCCCCTGAACAGGTGCATTTTCCTTTGGAGTAGTTACAACAGTTTCAATGACATCAGAATTTAACCCGTCAAAACTTACAGGATCAGGATTTAGGTCATCAGAATTTATAGAATCAGAATTTACATCTTCATTTTCAAATCTCGGCTGATCATGATCATTGAAATCTTCAAGTCCAGTAATCTTTTTATCATCAAAAGATACATTGATAGATTTCATGACAACCCTTGTTCTTAAATTGTAGACTCTGAAGGCTTTTGTGGAAAGTGGATATCCAACAAAAATTCCTTCATCAGCTTTTAGATCAAATTTTGACAGCTGTTCAAGATGAGTCTTAAGAACAAAACACTTGCATCCAAATACATGAAAGTATTTTAGATTTGGCTTCTTTTTCTTCACCATCTCATATGGTGTTTTTCCATTTATGAGTGTAGCATTCTGTGTAAAACAAGCAGTCTGCACAGCTTCAGCCCAAAAATAGTTTGGTAGCTTTGCTTCATCAAGCATAGTTCGTGCAGCTTCAATAAGAGTCATGTTCTTTCTTTCTACAACTCCATTCTGCTGTGGAGTTCCAGGTGCGGAAAATTCCTGCTTTATTCCTTGCTCTTTGCAGAACTTTTCCATGATTGAATTCTTGAACTCAGTGCCATTATCACTTCTTATTATTTTAACAGAATCTTTGACTAACTTATCCAGCTGTCTGAGATGATCAGTTAGAGTAGATGCAGTTTCATTCTTCTTGTGCAAGAAATACACCCAAGTGTATCTTGTGAACTCATCCACTATAACCATAGCATATTTATTCTTTACAATGGACATGACATTGACTGGACCAAATAGATCAACATGCAGTAAGTGATAAGGCTCAAGAATTGAGGATTCAATTTTGTTCTTGAATGAAGATTTTCTTTGTTTTGCCTTTTGACATGAGTCACAAAGACCATCAGGAGCAAATATAGATTTTGGCAGTCCTCTCACAAGATCTTTCTTTACTAGCATATTTATTTTGTTGAAATTTAAATGAGAGAGTCTCTTGTGCCAATTCCAGCTTTCTTTAATTGATGCTCTGCTTAATAGACAGATTGCAGAACCATCAGAATTTGTTGAAAGTATGGCTTCATAAATGTTACCATGTCTGTAACCTTTTAGAGCAACTTTGCCTGTAGATTTGCTTACAACTTCACAGTGTTCTTCAAAGAAATCCACATGATTACCTATGTCACAGATTTGACTAACACTTAGCAGATTGTGTTTAAGTCCTGAGACAAGAGCTACTGATTCAATTATGACATTCCCAAGATTGATATTTCCATATCCCAAAGTCTTCCCCATGTTGCCATCTCCATAAGAAACTCCTGGGCAAGCTATCTCCACAAAGTCTGATAGCAGGGCTTTATTTCCAGTCATATGTCCTGAACATCCATTGTCCAGAGCAGGATGTTTTTCCTGTTGCCCTACAATCACAAAGACCACTATTGGTTAGTTTTAAGGACCCAGACTTGCTTGGAACCTTTGGCCTTTTTATGTTTGTTAGCATTTGCAGCGGATTTAGTTTCAGAGTTTATGCTAACATGCTTTTCATTAGACTTTATATCAGACTTTGCATCAGAATTTACACTAGAGGGAATTACACTAACTTTCTTTAAAGAAGGTTTTATTTGATAATAATCATAGTACAAACTATAATATTCCTTACAATTATAAATAGAATGACATAAACTACCATAATGAAAATAAGGATTTTGTGGTTTAAACCTAACAGACTGACTCTTAACTCCTGATCTAGGAGGTAAAGAGTTTATATCTTTATTTTTCCTGCAAAAAGAAGCAAGATGGTTAGAGTTTCCATAATTATAGCATTTCTTTCTAGGAGCAATAGGAACAGGCATATAATTATTGCTTTTATTCACATCTTCCTTTCCATTCCTATTTTTCCTAGCTTTCTTTACCTTGTTCACATTTTTAATCTTTTTCAGCTTATACTTAAGCTGCTTCTTTGTCATTAAGCCAATGTTTACTAAAGCTGGTTTATCCTGTTTTATTTTGTTAGAAGTTGACTTTTCTTTGACTTCTAATTTAGAGACTTTCATCTTTTCAGATTTTGACTTGTCTGAATTTGACAAAACTTGACAGGATTAACTTTAGGCTTTTCAGCTTTCTTGGTAAAGTTTGGTTTAGATGACACAGTTTCCTTTTCTTCTTTATCATCTAGGTAACCTAGTCCTTCTTTCCAATTTCCATTTTCTAATATTTTCTGAATTGTTCTTCAAGAGTTAGTCCAAGTTTTGATTATCTCCTTTTTCTTTTCCAGTTCAGATTTAAGGAATTTATTCAATTTTAGCAATTCATCTTTAACATATAAAGCCTCATCTCTTTCTTTCTGAGCTTGATGAAATATAACTAACTCTTTTTCTAAGTACTCATTTCTGTTTCTAAGAGCAAGACTTTCAGATTTTAATCTTTCATTTTCTAAAGTATGATCTCTAAAACTAATGAACATGGTTTTAAGATATAATCTTAGCTCAGAAATATCATCAGTATGAAAAGCAAGAGTTGAATGAGGTACCTTCAATTCAGCAGTTCCAGAATTGCTATCAGCATTTACCATCAAAGCATAGTTCACCTCTTCTTCAGAATCTGAAATGTCTGCCCAGTTTTTCTTCTTTGTGATAAGTGCCTGGCCTTTATCACCTTTTCCTTTCTTGCAGTCAGGAGAGATGTGGCCTCTTTCACCATAATTGTAGTATTTGACATTTGAGTTGTCTCCTCTGTCAGACTATCCTCCTTTGCCTTCAGTCTTTCTGAACCCTTTCTTTTCAGAACTTCCACCTTTCCTGGAATAGTTCTTACCCTTTCTGAATTTCTTGTAGGCTATCTTTGTGATACCCTTCACCATAAGAGCACACAATTGCATCATCTCTGCATTAACATCCACTTCAGATAAATTTTCAGATTCTAAATTATCACAATTAGAATATGATGACTCTGAATCAGACTGTATGATGAGAGCCTTTTCTTTGCCCCTCTTAGAGAAAACCACTTTAGGAGATTCCTCCTTAGCTTTAAGTGCAACTATCTTTGACTTTCTTCCATGCCTTTTGCTCCTTTGATCCATCTCAAGTTTATGAGTTTTGAGCATACCATAAATTTCATCAAGATTAGTTTCAGCAAGGTCATAGTTGTCTCTTATGGTAGTAGACTTCAAATCCCAATTTTCAGGAAGAACTAAAAGGACTTTTAGATTTGAATCTTCAAGATCATATTCCTTGTCCAGCAGTGACAGATCATTCAAGAGTTTGGAAAATCTGTCATATAAATTAGATAGTGACTCATCAGATTTTGAGTCAAAGTCCTCATACTCTTGTGTGAGTATGGTCTTCCTGTTCTTTTTGATGGCTTCAGTTCCCTGGCATCTTGTCTCCAAAGCATCCCATATTTCATTTTTAGTCTTGCATCCAATTACCCTGTTTGACATGACATTGTCAATTGCACTATGAAGTAAATGTCTTACCCTTGCATCCTTGGCAATAGATGAGATATCTTCAGGTGTGTAATCACCTTTCTCCTTTGGTATCATCTTTGTTGGTTGATCAGCAACTGCAACAGAAAGCTTGGTAGGCTTATATGGTCCATCATTAATTCTATCAAGGTATTCTGGATCTGTGGCTTCCAGAAACATGGCCATCTTTACCTTCCATATAGGATACTCAGATGCTCTCAGTATGGGAACCCTAATACTTACATATCGACTGTAAGTTTGATTGTTTTGAGTATCTTGAGTTTTGGTGGGCTTAGGTGGAGTTTGTGTTTCGTTAGACATGATTGTAAACTGGATCTCACTGTTTGTATATCAACAGAGATGGCTCTGATACCACTTGTAAGGTCACACAACACTATAGAAGGGGTTGAATATAGTGTTTATATAATCAAATCAATTTAGAACACAAAGTAGTAGTTTAGTCAATCATAATAAACTCTGTTATAATAGATTAAACTACTCTCTCAGTGATGAACAATATCACTAAGAGCTGCTAGGGTTACAATAAATAATATTCTCGAGAGTGAAAACACATATAGTGTAAACCCAAAGTTGTGTTTATATAGTACACAGTTACAAGATATCTTCTAATTGATATGGAATATAATTATGTCTCCTAAAATATATCAATCAGATATTATCTTTTTACAAGTCTTATAGTCTTCCAACTCTAAAGCATATCTTCCAGTGTTTTAATCCAGATCCTCTCCTAGAAATCAGCCGCACTTTACTCCTGAAGCATATCTTTCTTAAGTTCTGATATCACAAGTTCTGATACCTTAAGTTCTGATATCTTCCTGTCTTCAGTAAATCCTGATTTCCAGTAAGTCTTGATAAGTCCTGATATTAAGTTCTGAAACTAGACACATCGGATTAGTCATGACTTCACAAATATATCTAACAACAACCCAGCCCAGTTTTTAATCCTAAAATATATACCGTTCAATCCAATCAAGATCTAATCCTAACCGTTAAAATACATAAATATATATACACCAATTTGGGGCGTACACTGTTCACTCAGTATCTCCTCTCGCCTCTTTCTCTCTCATTTTTCTCTCAGAAACCCTAGCTGTCGTTCTCACTTTTCCGATGAGTTCATCGACTTCTTTCACTCAAAACACAATCAAACCTCATTTTTCAGATGCTATACATATATTCTTAAATGATTTAACCATAAATTGATTAAATTGAAGTTTAGGGTTGGGCAAATCGAAGTGATTTCGATTAATATACTCGAGTTCAAATCGATTGAACTAGGGTTTTGAATCGAAATATAAATGCACACACTTTTATATATATACACCTTTTTAATTTGACTGACATTGGTGAATTTTCAAACCCTAACTCGATGTTTTGAGCACTTTTTGCAGGATAAACGAAGAACAAGAACAGAAGAGTGATAAATCGAGGAGAAAAGTAAAGTTTGGTGAAGGAATCGGCTCGACTCAGTTGAGTCAACTCGGACGAGTTACCGAGTTAACTCACTGAGTCACTCAACTCGGGGTCAGACGAGTTGAGTCGAGTAAGTATCCATGAATGCTTCAAGGCCATGGACTCAGGTATATCTTTTAATTCGAAGCTGATTATTGCGTGACTATTTGTATTATTCGAAATAAACTGTTTTGATGATTGAACTTTGGATTGCTTGGTTGTTTGAGTTCTGATTCGATGTTTTAATTAAATTAAACAAAGTTATTTTTGGTTTAAATGATTTTAGTCCCTGTGCATGAACTGGTTTAGTGTTTATCTGAGTTATCAACTGTGTATTGATGAAATCTTTTTCATTCATTCGATTAAATTCGATTTTGTTGGATTATCTGAGATATCAGTTATGTATTTATGGGATCATTTGTACTTAATTTGATTAAGTGATGAATCAGTTTGTTTTTTTAAAAAAAAGGGTCAGAAGTTATTTGCTATTAATTCTGGTGCATGAAATTTTCATGGACTAAATCACTAAACCAGTTTGACTTAATCTGAATTCTTTGCATCAAGGCTATGGACTGTTGAAATTAACATGATCATTTGTTAATCATTTAAACATATATGATGAGTCTTACTTACTTAAAAAGATAAATTAAAAATATGAATCAAGATACTATGATTGTTTGATGGTTGATTAGTAGATTCTTAACAACTGTGAATTAATAATACTTATGGTATGAACTTTAATCAGATCAGTTGTTAGGTCACACACACTGTATAAGGGGGTTGAGTACAGTGTTTACTACAATCAAATCAAATATAAGAACTCAAGTAACAGAACACAAATTTTATTCAACACAATAAACTCTGTTGCAAAGAACTGTTCTCTCTCAGTGATGAACAAATTATTACGAGAGCTGCTAGGGTTACAATGAATAATATTTTCAATTAAGATAACACATATAGTGTAAACCCTATGCTGTGTTCATATAGACACACATTTACAAGATAATCTTCTAATTGATATTGAATATGATTTTGCTTCCTAAAATATATCAATCAGTTATCTTTTCTTCCAAGTATTCTATTCTTCATATAATTCTTCTGCATGCATATTTCTTTCTGTTTTAGTCTCGATCTTCTTTCCTTTCAATCAGCCGCCTTCCTTCTCTGAAAGTCACTTTAAGTCCTGATATTATCTCCTGATAAATATCTCCTGATAACTTAAGTTCTGACAACTTAAGTCCTGACTTCAGTATAAGTACTGATTTCCAGTTAAGTACTGATTTGTCCTGTTAAGTAAGATCTGAAAATTAAATACAAATCATATTAGTCATGACATCACAAATATATCTAACAATCTCCCCCAACTTGTAAATTAACATAATATACAAGTTCAACAGATATTTGATGATGTCAAAAACATTAAGTACAAATGTATGAGAATTTGACTAGATAACTACAACTTACAGTCCTTATAGCTTTACCATCCTCAAAGTCTGTTTTCGCTTCAGTCTGTATATCCTTCAGAATTTAAGCAGTTGTAGATATTTGACTTGGCTTCAATTTCTGATCTCTTTGATGTCAGGAGTTGTTCTGAGATAGTTCTTTAACAGACATCTCTCAGCATATTCAAGTTCATTGACCATCCTCCTTTTAGCATTTTTCAATTCAACTGTATCTTCACCAGTTTGAAAGATAGCAGCCCTGATATCATTTATTTTAGCTTTCCTTATATCCTGATCTAGTCTGATTATAAAGGCTTTATCAGACTCTAGATTGAATTCAAGTCACTTAATACCAGAAAATGTAGTGATGATCTTTGCGGTATTAGGCTTCATTTCAACAATTTCTCCACTGTGAGATCTGTACTTAGGACAGTATGGGCTCTCAGACTTTACAGAGTAAAGCCTCTTCTGTCTTTGAATATTTGATTTTAAATAACCTGCAGCACCATCTGTTGATCTGTTTTTCACTTGAAGTAGAAATAGAACATGTTCCAGTTCTTCAAAATACTTCAATGGAATATCATTCTTCTTGATCTGGAATACCCTCCCATTTCTCATAAAGTATAACATAACATCTTCTTTCAAAATAGAGTGATAAACCATTTGTACATATTCAAGTTGATTCAATCTCTCGGGAGTTGTTTCTACTTCTGGTTCACTCAAGGAAGTTGGATCATTGATAGTATTGTTTACTCTCCATTCTTTAGAACTACCCAATCCTGATTTGTCTCTTGCTTCCTTTCTTGTAACAACTCTTGCTTCAAAACCACTTGATGTAGTCTTCAAAGGTTGAGTCTGTTGAGCTTTTGTGAATCCAGTTAGCAGCATCCTTGAAGGTTTAACATGAGCAATGTCAGAGGTTTCCTTTTCTTTATCTTCTGATATCATGCCAACTTGAGCTATGTCAAAGGTTGTTTGCTTCACTGTCATATCAGAACTTACTACATCTTGACTCTAAACAACTTGAGCCATGTCAGAGGTTGATTGAGAAATTTTCTTTTTCATCAGAGTAAGACTGGTATCGGCAGGTAGAAGAAGAGAGACATGGTCAAGTACTGAAGGGTAAGGATGATGGAAAAGAAGTAAGACTAGTATCAGCAGGTAGAAGAAGAGAGACATGGTCAATGAGATCCAATCCTCAGTGGAATTGCTTGTCTCTCTTCTTCTACCTGCAGTGTAATTGTTTGTCTCTCTCCTTTTGCAGTTGATGTGGAAATTGACTTTTGTTTCTTGCTAAACCAAGAAACCAATTTGCCTCCAAGAAATTGGCAGCTTCCACTTGTGCTTTTCTTGTCAATTTTGCATCCTGCAAAATCTGCATCTGAGTAACCTATTAGCTTAAAGTCTGATTCTCTAGGATACCACAATCCCAGATCAGCTGTACCCTTTAAGTACATGAAAATTCTTTTCACAGCTGTTAAGTGAGGTTCTCTTGGATCTGCTTGAAATCTTGCACAAAGACAGGTAGCATACATGATATCAGGTCTACTTGTAGTTAGATAGAGTAGTGAGCCAATCATACCTCTGTAATCAGTAATATCTACTGATGTACCAGTATCCTTATCCAATTTTGTTACAGTGGCCATAGGAGTGGATGCACTTGAACAGTCTTGCATTCCAAATTTCTTCAACAAATTTCTGGTGTACTTAGATTGACAAATAAAAGTTCCTTCTTCCTTCTGCTTGACTTGAAGGCCCAAAAAATAGCTAAGTTCTCCCATCATACTCATTTGATATCTTGACTGCATTAACTTGGCAAACTTCTTACAAAGTCGGTCATTTGTAGAACTAAAAATGATATCATCAACATATATCTGCACCAAAAGTAAGTCCTTTCCATGGTTGCGATAAAACAATTTTTTGTCAATAGTCCCTCTGTTAAATCCACTTTCCAGAAAAAACTGAGCTAAGGTCTCATACAATGCTCTTGGAGCTTGCTTAAGGCCATAAAGTGCTTTATCAAGTCTGTAGACATGATTAGGAAATTTTGAATCTACAAAACCTGGAGGTTGTTCAACATATACTTCTTCTTCCAATTCTCCATTAAGAAAAGCACTTTTTACATCCATTTGAAGACTGTAAACTTTTTTTGAGCAGCATAAGCCAAAAATATCCTTATGGCTTCCAATCTAGCAACTAGTGCAAATGTTTCATCATAATCAATTCCCTCATGTTGAGAGTATCCTTTTGCAACCAGCCTTGCTTTATTCCTTGTAATTATACCATCAATATCAGTTTTGTTTCTGAACACTCACTTTGTACCAACAACAGATCTGTTCTTTGGTCTTGGCACTAGGGTCTAGACTTTATTTCTTTCAAATTCATTTAACTCTTCCTGCATTGCTTGCACCCAATCAGCATCTTGAAGAGCTTATTCCACTTTCTTTAGTTCAGTCTGAGAAAGAAAAGAGTGATAGAGACATTCATTTGATGTTGTTGTTCTAGATCTTATACCTGCTTCAGGATCTCCAATAATCAAGTCAGGTATATGTGGTTTAGTCCACTTTCTTGCAGATGGAAGATTATCTCTAGAACTGGATGCTCCCCCATGATCCATGTTGTCTCCATCAACATTTTTTGATGCTCCCCCTAAAATTATGCTCTCTGAGTTGGATCATTCAGAATTTGAGTTTTCAGAAATATCAGAACTTGAGCTTCCAAAATTATCAGAACTTGAAGAGCCTGTTCTCGATTCTGATGCTTCTTGAGATGTGGTTGGATCTTCAATATACTCCCTCTGCACAGGTGCATTTTCCTTTGGCAGAGTTACCACAGTTTCAGTAACATCAGAGTTTAACCCATCAGAGTTTGCAGTATCGGGATTTAGACTGTCAGGATTTAAACTGTCAGGATTTACAGAATCAGAATTTAAAACTTCATTCTCAAACAGCTGATCATGATCATTGAAATCTTCAATTCCTGTAATCTTCTTATCATCAAAAGAGGCATTGATAGATTCCATGACAACCATTATTCTTAAGTTGTAGACTTTGAAGGCTTTTGTGGAAAGTGGATATCCAACAAAAATTCCTTCATCAGCTTTTAGATCAAATTTGGATAGTTGTTCAGGATGAGTCTTAAGAACAAAACACTTGCATCCAAATACATGAAAATACTTCAAATTTGGCTTCTTTTTCTTCACCATCTCATATGGTGTCTTTCCATGCTTGTTGGTAAGAGTTGCATTCTGAGTAAAACAAACAGTCTACACAGCTTCAGCCCAAAAATAGGTTGGTAACTTTGCTTCATCAAGCATATTTCGTGCAGCTTCAATAAGAGTTCTATTCTTTCTTTCAACAACTCCATTTTGCTGTGGAGTTCCCGGAGCAGAAAATTCCTGCTTAATTCCTTGGTCTTTGCAGAACTCTTCCATGTTCAAATTCTTGAACTCAGTGCCATTATCACTTCTTATGATCTTCACAGAGTCTTTGACCAATTTATCCAGTTGTTTGACATCATCAATCAAGATAGATACAGTTTCACTTTTTGTGTGCAAGAAATACACCCATGTGTATCTGGTGAACTCATCCACCATGACCATAGCATATTTCTTCTTTGCAATAGACGTGATATTCACTGGACCAAATAGATCAACATGTAGTAGGTGATAAGGCTCAAGAATTGAAGATTCAGTCTTGCTCTTGAATGAAGATTTTCTTTGTTTTGCCTTTTGACAGGAATCACAAAGGCCATCAGGAGCAAATACTGATTTTGGCAGTCCTTGTTACGACCGGTATCTTCGTGTAATATTATTTGTGGATTTGGTATAATATTAAAGCCGAATGAAAATATATTCAATGATTGTACGTTTGTGTGAGTGCAAATTTCTACATTATAAATTTGCTTTATGTAGTATATGATTTTTCAAAGAAAGAGTTTATTTAATTTCTTTATTTTTGATTTATAAGGAATATTCTAAGCCTTGGAAAAAATTTCTTTTAAAAGGTATTTTGTTCACAAATATTGAAAATGATTTTATAAAGTCTCTAAAAATCCAAGTTATTTTATGGTATAAATTTTATAATTTTTGAACTTGTATTTTATTTTACAAAAATAAATCATTATAAATTTTAAATGTCATATTTAGAAAATTACAAGAAAGCCCTTGCATGCAAACCACCATCTCATTCTTTTCAAGGACAAAGAGGATAATTCCAACCCCACTAACTCTTATTTTTCTAGCCAATTTCCTTCTTTACCCTTGCATGCAAATTGAACCAAGTTCAAGTGGAAGGCTAATCATGTCAATTCCTAATTCCACTCACTTTTGCCAATACAAGAAATATAAAACAAGCAAAGACATGATCATTTCACTTCACTCACCACTACACTTTCTCCTCCCTCCCTCCTCCCTCTCTCACTCTCGGCTTTTAGCCGAAACCCCCCTCCCTATTTTTTTTCTTCATTCCTCAACCAAGCTTCTACTCTTTACATAAGTAAATGTTACTTCCCATACCATGATCACTCATATTTCAAAGAGTTTTGAGTAGAAAGTTTAAGTTTAAAGGTTGCATGTAAAGGTTTTAGTGAAACTCAAAATACAACCTTGATTCTTGTGAGTTTAGGGTTGTTTTGAGAGGACTACAAGGAATGGATAAGTGCCAAGTCTTGAGAAGGAAATTCTTGATGATTAAATGGCCCTTCCCATCCATTTCATTCGGCCATGACCATATGGGAGCCGAATGAATGGTCCTTGAGATCATTCTTGTTGTTTTGCTCAAATTTTGCATGTTTATGTGATAATGACTTGAATTTTGTGGTGAAAATTTGATAAAACTCCTTGCATGATAAGTGATCATCTAGGTATAGCTCATGCTAGGCTTGCATGTCAATTTTATGGTAGAATATATGTAGAAAATATGTTGTTTTGGTTTGCAAAACCCGAGGACATGCATGCATGTGGATTTCTCTTAGAATGTTATAAGATTTTGATCATTTGGAAAGATTTTGTTAGTGAGCCTTAATTGCAGTAGGAATAATGTGTTAATATTGATTTATGCTTCTTGTTGCATGGTAATAATTCATGGTTATCTTTTATAAAATGCATATCTTGTGGTTTCAAAAACTTAATGATTGGTGAGTTGAGAAATGTGATCTCTTTTGTTTTGACTTAATTGTACCTTAGGTAAGGATGATCTCACCCAAGGATATTTTGAGAATAAGGGAGTTAGTTCAGTAGATTACCATGTATAAGTCTTGGTTTAAGTATTGGGATGTTGGTAGTTGAGTTTGTCAAGTCAAAACCTTGGAGTAATGAGAGTTATAGTTTCTGCAGAAAATCAGTTTAGTACCCTGAGGTTTAGAGTGAGTTTTGACCATGTCATTGATGTGCACTTTGAGGTTCAAGCCACCAGAAGTTAGTATTGGGAGTATATAAAAGGTTTTAGGAGTTGGTTGGAGGTTTGCATGTCTTTTGGTTAGGTGCACAAGTAGAATAACAAAATCTGTCCAGCAGGGGACAGTTTTGTTGCAACTTAGAAATAGGAAGATTTGACCATGTCATGGGTAGGCCCTCATTAGGCCCTATTGGGCCTTAGTTAGAGGGAGTGTCAGAGAAGTTTTTCCAACCATAGTTCATAGGATATGAGTTAGAACCATGTGTCACAAGTTAATTCAAGTCAGGACGTTTTTTGCCCAGAAAAATAGGGGAACCTTGGACTTTTAGCTTAGGCCCAAGAAGGCCCAAGCCAGGTCCTTGAGCCACATCAAGTTTGTGAGACGCCCTTAGGTCAGGAGAGTCTTGTGTAAAAGTTTTGAAGGAAAACTTGTAGTTTAAGAGTGCCTAATGCACTCAAGAAACTATAGTTGTCATTCTGAAATTTGTACCAATGAGCGATTTCACTTATCACATAGTTTTACAACACTTAGAAGTGAGTATTAGGTCGACCACCATAGTTGTAAAATGGTATAAGGTCAGTAGAGCTAAAGGCACAAGTGAGGGTCAATAGATTTTGGATAATTTAGGAAAGGCACATCGAGTTAGGAAGCCAAAATTAGAAGACCTTGTCTAGTTTAGCGACCAAGTGACTTAAGATGTGAGTCGAGATCATCCAAGCCTAGTGTTGCATTATGGTATATATGGTATTATTTGGTGTTAATATATGATATATGAGTATATGTGGCTATGTGTCTGCAATTATATTTATAAGGTGAATATAAAATTAAGTGCGTATAGGCCTAAGTGCCATCCGTGTTTAATTTCAAGTTGTAAATAGGTTAAGATGGTAAGAATATATTATAATAAGGATTATTATTATTATGTAGGATCTCGAGACGAGGGAAAACTTGCCATAAAAGTCGAGTGAAGCTCCAGTTGTTGCTCCTACCAGTCAGACCAGACCAGCCTTTCTCAAGGCAAGTGATTCAACTTGACCTTCGTATTTACTATAAATAGTTCATATATATATATATATTGATGCAATTATCCTGAGTCATTTGATATGTTTTAAATCAAGCGTATCTTTCGTTTATCTTTGAATTATATAGAAATGCCATGAACCCTCGAGTATGTATTGCAAGTAGTTCAAAAGCCTTTTCATGATAGTTAAATGCCATGATAAAATGAGGAGTTGATATATTACTTGATTGATCCTCTTGATTAACATGCTGATGATTCCTAAGTATTGATATATCATCCTGATACTTGAATCCCTATAGAACCTTACCTTGAACCCTGAAAGTCAGAAACTTATCAAAGTGATCCCTCATTGATTGATACCCCTCTTTCTTATCCTAAAGCTTGACAACTCTGATATATCCTGAGCTAAAGAATCATTTCTTCATACCTTAACACCCATAGTATTCATGAAGCTTATCTTCTTGATGATCCAACACCTGTACCTTGACGAGAAACCATTTCTTTAAGCCCAGTTTGGCATTACCCCTTTATATTATCCATTAGTCTCACTAAATTTTCCTGTCCAAGTTCTGACATATGAAAACCTTTTGGTTACCCTAATACAGTAAAATTTTGTAAATCATGGCCCTGAGATTTAGTACCATATTTCCCGTGTCTCGAGTTGATCTATAATCCCTTAATAAAAATGTTTACTGTTAAAAGAGATTTTGTTATAATTCGGCATCAGTTTTTGAAATAAATAAAATATGGGTTTTCAGTCCCAAAGGGGGATAAATGTTTTCCTTGAATATTGGATCTGGACTGAGACGCGAGTCATTTCCACACTTTTATTAGGCTTAAAAGTTGCCTAGGTATTCCCGTTAATGTTTTAGAACCCAGAGAGGTTCGGGATTACTTCGCGGATGATCACCGGCTGTAATCTGTAGCGTCATAAAATGATTTTGATTAAGACATGATTTTAAAATTGTTTTGATACAAGCAAAATGATGCCATCTCACATAGTTTTATCTCTCGTTACCATTGGTTATGTCTTTCCATTGTCATTCTTTAATGTATATCTCGATTTATGTTTTGTGTCGTACTGTTAGCACTTGTTGAGCATTTGGTCCACTCCTTGATTTACCCTGATATTACAGCTAGCAGCTATGGTTAGATTCAAGCAGACTGCCCGTAAGACCTGTGATGCTGATGCTTATGTTCGAGCTCAGGTAGAATAAGTAATAATAGTTTGTGTGAGGACTCGGTACTTTTAATCAGATGTAATAGTTGGTAGTGTTGGGCTGTTCCAAACCCTAAACTGTAAGATCTTGGAGTTGGTTGTGTATTCTTCTTTTAAAATGTTGTAATAGTTATATTTAATTTGCTATTTAAGTTGGGGGCGTGACAGTCCTCTCACAAGATCTTTCTTGACAAGTTCATTTATATTGTTAAAATTTAAATGAGAGAGTTTCTTGTGCCAATCTCAGCTTTCTTCAATTGATGATCTGCTTAACAGATAGATTGCAGAACCATCAAAACTTGTTGAAAGCTTGGCTTCATAAATGTTACCATGCATGTATCCTTTCAGAACAACTTTTCCCGTAGATTTGCTTACAACTTCACAGTGTTCTTCAAAGAAATCCACATGATAACCTCTGTCACAGATTTGACTAACACTTAGCAGATTGTGTTTAAGTCCTGAGACTAGAGCTACTTTTTCAATGATGACATTCCCAAGATTGATATTGCCATATCCCAGAGTTTTTCCCATGTTGCCATCTCCATAAGAAACATCTGGGCCAGCCTTCTCCATAAAGTCTGATAGCAGGGCTTTATTACCAGTCATATGTCCTGAACATCCACTGTCCAGAACTAGGATGTTTTTCCTGTTACCCTGCAATCACAAAGACCACTAATGATTAGTTTTAAGGACCCAGACTTGCTTCGATCCTTTGGCCTTATTAAGTTTGTTAACATTTACAGCGGATTTAACATCAGAGTTTATGTTAACATTTTTCTTATCAGAATTTACAGTATCAGACTTTGAATCAGAACTTACACTAGAAGGAATAATGCTAATTTTCTTTAAAGAAGGTTTTATTTGATAATAATCATAGTACAAACTATGATATTCCTTACAAGTATAAATGGAATGCCATAAACTACCACAAGGAAAACAAGGATTTTGTGGCCTATATCTAACAGACTGACTCTTAACTCCTGATTTTGAAGGTAAGGAGTTTATGTTCTTATTCTTCCTGCAAAAAGAAGCCAGATGGTTAGAATTTCCACAGTTATAACATTTCTTTCTAGGAGCATTAGGAACAGGCTTATAATCATTGCTTTTTTTCACACCTTCCTTTCCATCCCTATTTTTCCTTGGTGGTTTTACCTTGTTTACATTCTTAACTTCTTTCAGCTTATGCTTAAGCTGCTTCTTTATCATTAAGCCTATGTTAACTTCAGTTGGCTTATCCTGTTTTGGTTTATCAGAAGTTAATTTCTCTTTAACTTCTGATTTATCAGTATCAGACTTTACAGCTACAAACTTAACAGGATTTACCTTTGGCTTTTGTTTAACAACTATATGCTCAATTTCTATAGTTCCTTTATTATTCTTATCATCTCCATAACCTAAGCCCTCTTTCCAGTTTCCACTACTTAACAAATTCTGAGTTGTTCTGCTAGAATTAGTTCAAGTCCTGATAATCTCTCTTTCCCTTTCTAACTCAGTTTTTAGAGATTCATTCATTTTAAGCACTTCATCTCTAACATAGAAACCATTATCTCTATCTTTCTGAGTTTGATGGAATATAACTAACTCTTTTTCTAAATAATCATTCCTCTTTTTATAAGCAATATTTTCAGAAGTTAATCTTTCACATGTTAAAGTTTGATCTCTATAAGTAATGAACATGGTTTTAAGATATCTTCTCAACTCAGTAATATCATCAGTATAAAAAGCATAAGTTGTTTGAGGTACCTTTAACTCAACAGCTTCAGAACTGCTATCAGCATTTGCCATCAAGGCATAGTTCACCTCACTGTCAGAATCTGGAGTGTCTGTCCAGCTTTTCTTCTTTGTGACAAGAGCCTTGCCTTTGTCACTTTTTCCTTTCTTGTAGTCAGGAGATATGTGGCCTTTCTCACCACAATTGTAGCATTTAACATTTGAGTAATCTCCTATGTCAGACTTTCCAGCTTTGCCTTCAGATTTTCTGAAACCTTTCTTATCAGAACTTGCATCTTTCCTAGAAAACTTCTTTCCCCTTCTGAATTTCCTGTATGCAATCTTTGTGATTCCTTTCACCATAAGAGCATATAGCTTCATCATCTCTTCATCAGCATCCATCTCAGATAGACTTTCAGTTTCTGAATCCTCATCACTATCAGAACTTGATGACTCAGTATTAGACTTTGTGATGAGAGCTTTTCCTTTGCCTTTCTTTGAGATAGCCACTTTAGGGGATTCCTCCTCAGCCGTAAGGGCAACTGTCCTTGACTTTCTCCCATTCCTCTTGCTTCTTTGTTCCATCTCATGTTCATGAGTCTTGAGCATACCATAAATTTCATCAAGAGTAGTTTCATCAAGAGCATAGTTATCTCTTATAGTAGTTGCCTTTAAGTCCCAACTTTCAGGAAGAGCTAAAAGGAATTTAAGATTAGTATCTTCAAGATTATATTCCTTATCCACCAGTGACAGATCATTCAAGAGTTTAACAAATATGTCATATAAACCAGTTAATGACTCATCAGGTTTTGAGTCAAAGTGCTCATACTCTTGAGTGAGTATAGTCTTCATGTTCTTCTTAATTGAATCAGTTCCCAGAAATCTTGTCTCCAAGGCATCCCATATCCCCTTTGCAGTCTTGCAGTTGATTACCTGTTTGACATGACATTATCAATGGCACTATGCAACAAATGTCTTACCTTTGCATCCTTTGCAATAGATGAGATATCTTCAGCTATATATTCACTTTTCTCCTTTGGTACAGACTGTGCTGGCCGATCTGCAACTACAACAGAGAGCTTGGTTGGCTTATGTGGTCCTTCATTAATTCTGTCAAGGTATTCTGGATCTGTAGCTTCCAGAAACATAGACATCCTCACCTTCCATATGGGATACTCAGAAGGTTTCAATATGGGAACCCTAATAGTCTCATATAGATTATGGATTTGAGTCTTTGGAGTTTCTTCAGTTTTGGTGGGCTTGGTTGGAGTTTGTGCTTCTTCAGACATGATTGTTTTTGGATCTTTATTGTATGTATGTTAACAGATAGCTCTGATACCACGTGTTAGGTCACACACACTGTAGAAGGGGGTTGAATACAGTGTTTACTACAATCAAATCGAATATAAGAACTCAAGTAACAGAACACAGATTTTATTCAACACAATAAACTCTGTTACAAAGAACTGTTCTCTCTCAGTGATGAACAAATTATCACGAGAGCTGCTAGGGTTACAATGAATAATATTTTCGATTAAGATAACACATATAGTGTAAACCCTATGTTGTGTTTTTATAGACATACAGTTAGAAGATAATCTTCTAATTGATATCGAATATGATTCTGCTTCCTAAAATATATCAATCAGTTATCTTTTCTTCCAAGTATTCTATTCTTCATAGAATTCTTCTCCATGCATATTTCTTTCTGTTTTAGTCTCGATCTTCTTTCCTTTCAATCAGCCACCTTCCTTATCTGAAAGTCACTTTAAGTCCTGATATTATCTCCTGATAAATATCTCCTAATAACTTAAGTTCTGACAACTTAAGTCCTGACTTCAGTATAAGTACTGATTTCCAGTTAAGTATTGATTTGTCCTGTTAAGTAAGATCTGAAAACTTAACACATATTAGTCATGACATCACAAATATATCTAACATCAGTGACTGTCTATCTTAACTGCTCATTTAAAATAAGATAATTATAAGTGTTCTCTGTGATGTGTTATATATCTGAACTACTGCTTCATGACTCTGTGAATTACAACAGTTTATAACATGTCTTGATGAAATACAATAAGTAGTACACTAATATAAAAGTTAAACTTAAGTGATTGATTGTTTTGAATAAATCAAATGTCAATTTGTGATAACACAGTGGAATGATAATTAACTTAAAATAGATATGTGCAGTACTCAAAGTTTTTGCTATATGTCATAAGTTTTTGTTTACTTGGCTGAGTAGACTTGTTAAAATTATTTGCTGATTTATCAAGAATGATTATTGTATTCCTCATGTAGTATAAATCATACACACACAATGCCCTGATACTAAGACCTAGCTGGTAATCCCTTAGAGAATCCCAGTATCTGGATCACTGGTGAAACAGCCACAAATAGAAACTAAGATCATTTTTGCATCTTTTACTTATGAGAAGCTGGTTATGGCTTTATTTGGTTGCTGACATCTTCTATATAAGTGTATAAATGTTTACAATTGTTATTTGGTTGATGATGTTTATATGAGTGGAAATTAAATGGTCTAAAAGAATCCAAAATCAGTCACATCAATCATGAACAGTTGAGTCTTGGTCATTTCATTCACAATTTTATAAAGTGACTGCACCTATTTAATGAACCTTTTTCCCTTTGTATAATATCTATTCTTTTTAGCATGCTTTCGTTTATAAAATGAATATATTAATGAACACTCGTGGTTCTTTAATGCATACTTCATTAAATGCATATGCACAGCCTTGAGAGTTCTATTTCTTGAACTCTCTGCACAGACCTCGAATACATAAGCACCGCATATCTTCTTGCATAAATGCTATCATATAAAAAACCAAAATGCAGTCAGTAGAAGTCAACATAATCTTTAAATAAAATTAGAAGTAAGTGTCTAAGTAAGACAGTGTCTGTGTTTTCTGTGCTTATTATTTGAGTAGCTTGTTTACAAACATACATGAGGTCATCCATATCTACTTTGCATTTAAAATTTATACTATGCATTTGCCTTCCATGCATACACATACATAGGCTAATTCATTAATATAATCCACTATGCTACCACAGGAGTTCTTTGAACTCTTTATAAGTCTACTGATATGCATGCATTGTATCACACACATACACAAACGCAAATTGCACTTCATTTCTTCTCTGTGCATTCACTTTCCTCTTGCATGGACTCTAGACACTCTCACTTTCACCTTAGTAGAACACCAATGCTTCTCCCTCTCATTGATACCATTGATGGGAGATCATTAACCAACTCTCTTCATCAGTCACATGAATCACTTTTCCCAAATTACAATCATCACTATCCTCACCATAAAAAAGCAAAAACACAACAACATCACACACCAAACACCTTTATATCATAGCACTCATGAAAACACACAAAGAGTTAGGAACTCTAACTCAAACCAAGTGATAAATGCCACTCCTCTAAACCTTGCACCACCATCACTGCCATATACACACATAACACCACCCATACCTACATTGGTCAAACTGACCAATTCTGGTAAACTCAACAGAATGTTGAAGAACATTATTGAGTGGCATTTATGACACTTTATTACACTCTGTAAAGCTTTGAATTGGTGTATTTATATTCGGGTTATTGGTGTTTTAATATGTTTTCTAGTGTTTTTGCATTTTCAGGCATTATCCAGGTAATCAGGTGAATTAGCATTATTTTGGTGCTAATTTGATGTTAGGGAGGTGTTGGAATAAAAGTTCTTGGAAATCCGGCTCAAATCAGCAAGGAAAAATGAAGAAGTCAGAAATTTCATCAGGAGCTCAGCGCGCACAGTGCGGCCGTGCCCAAATTCCAGAAGCTCAGCGCGCCCGCGCTGGTCAAGCGCGCGCCCGCGCCAGGTCGAGAAAATAAATCATGGTTCTGTTGGGCTTTTAATCCAGAAGACTTCTACTCTGTATGGGGCTACTATATATACATAAATAAGCTCATTTTTTATAAAGAGACATACCAGAGCACAAGAAGAAGGCATAAGAAGACCGTTTTAGCACAATTCAACCAAGGCAAAGAAGATCTAGTTTTAACTTGTGATTCTTTGTTTAAGTTTTAATGTTGGATGCTAGTTTTCTTATTCTTGAATCTATACTCTTGTTTTATACTTTGTTTATTATTCGTTTATTAAGGCTACATTTATTATACCATGCTTTCATCGGAATCCATGTTTATGATGAGCCCGATTATGGGCTAATCATTATCGTGGGGTTCTAGCGGATTTAGTTATGGATTTCTTTAACTGAATTGTTTCGATGCCTTAGTGTGTGGTAATTGTATGATAACCTAGTATTGGTTGTGCTTATTCGTCTTATGAGTGTCGCGAACTTATAAGATAGTGTGTTAATTCTTAATAAAGTGAAAGTTAATTTAAAGGTTTAGAACTTGCCATGCTAGCATAGGTTCATGTGTTATTGTTATGCATGATTCGTAGGTAATTTTAACCATCTTACTTGCCCTATGTAATCACGATAGATAAATTGCGCATTAAACCGTTATGTTGTCAAATTCTATAGACATATAGGGTCTCAATATAATTGGTGTCTATTC
Source organism: Apium graveolens (assembly GCF_009905375.1). Lineage (NCBI taxonomy): Eukaryota > Viridiplantae > Streptophyta > Magnoliopsida > Apiales > Apiaceae > Apium > Apium graveolens. The sequence goes on from NC_133652.1 coordinate 100,621,150, forward strand.
AGCTTCTATCCCTTTTGTGGATGTGTGGTAGTAGGGTAATCGTACAACGAAAGTTGGCGTTTACTAGTTTCGTGTTATTTGATTAGTTGTCATCACCATTACATGCTAAGGTTAAGAACAAAAAGGCTATTGAATGAAGTATTTAATGAAGTTGGAATCCCATGTTTGTGTTATATAAGTAAATCAACCTTAATTCTCTTAGTTAATATTAGTTAGTATAATGTCGTAGTTATAAACAATCTCAACTTGTTATCATCTTATCATTGAATAATAACCATATCATTGTTGCACAAGTGTATAAATTGAAGTTAACTTAAAAGATTCTCTGTGGGAATGAACTAGAAATAATTCTATATTACTTGCGAACGCGTATACTTGCGTGTAATATTAGCGCGTATTTTCGTCCTAACAGCTACATATACTGGTTTTATGATGAATTTTATGTCTTCCGATCAATCTATCTTTTAGTAGCCGATATTATAGCAACATAAATGCTAAATGAACAAATATAATAAGACAAAAGATAAGACTCGAGATGAAATGGAATAAAACCTAGCTAGTATGGTAAAGTACATGTGCAGTAGGTAGTATATAATCTGAGTACCAGTGTGTGTTGGACAACTACAAGAAACGAAAAAGATAAAACACATGCACAAGGTGAAGGGAGAGCTGAGAAAAAACTTCATGACATCCCCCTTCACTTACACGAAATATCGTGTTTTTATTAGACTCACTTGATCTACCAAGCATATGAATAAAGTGCACCTGATATGGCAACGACCATACTTACATACATAGGCCATAATCGTTATTTTATAAACGATAATCATGATATCTTTCTCTATGTGTGAGTAGGAGAGTGACATAAGGTGTCACCCTTTACAAAATTTAGGTGGTGACCAGATTCTGGAAAACTTGACACATGCCAAATAACTTTTGACCTTGTTAGGCTGAAGGCAAAACCTAGCGTTTACTTAATTTGTATAAAATGAAGTTATGTCTTGCTACAAATCCTGGGTCCTTTGTAAGAAAATAACTCAGCTTCTATCTTGAGAGTGTACAAGAAAATTTAGATCTATTTTGTTTCTCCTAAAAACAAAAAAAGGATCAGTGTTTACTTTATAGATCAATAAATACAGGTTTACAAAACATGCAATAAAATGTACTAAACCCTAATTTATGTTATCTCTAAAGCTTTCCATTTCTGGATTAATGAATCCTTGCAAATCTTGTAGGTATGTGACCTTCCTTTGTCTGTTAATCTTGGCCCTTGATCTTGCACTGTTCAAGCTGCAAAGGGATTAAAATAGCCCAGTTTATAAAGGCCTCTTCTGGTTTGAAAAACCTCTTCTGACCTTTCTTTTCGATTATAAATGATGGAATCGCCCATTACGATACATAAAAAATAATAGATTTGAAAGGACTGCAAGAAAAGAAATGTCACAATCTTTTTTTATACATGCCGAAGTGATGGAAAAGAAAGAATCTCTTTTACGTATCCGCCTAGCTTGTCAACTTTTGGAGAAATGATACAAAGAAGGATGTCCCTGCCCACACTAGAAAAACTCTCTTCGGTTATTACTTATTAGTATAGTTTAAACGAAAACAAACCGATTGAAGGAACTCCCATAATTTTATATTTCTAGGATCAAGCAACTCGTGTTTTGTCGTTCTAGAACATGAGATTTTATAGAAGCAATAAAAAATAGATATGAGTAGAATCCAAAAAGAAAAAAAATATATATATATATATATATATAAATACAAAAATTTATAATTTATATCAGAATTACGACCCCCTTCTATTTCTTTAATTTCCTTAATTCAATTTTGTTTGATTAGGACCAAGTTACTTAAAAACCTCCGCCTTTTTTAAAAGATCCCGAACAGTTCTTGTGGGCTGAGCGCCCTTTTCAAGGAAATTGAGAATAGCAGGAACGTTTAAATAACTTTGATTCTTTATCGGATCATAAAAACCTACGTTCCGAAGATCTCTTCCTTCTCTTCGGGATCGAACATCAATTGCAATTATTCGATAGACGGCTCATTGGGATAGATCTAAGTAAATGAACAAGACCCCCCCTAGAAATGTATAGGAAGTTTTCTCCTTGTACGGCTCGAGAAACAATGATTTGGGCATTTACTTAGGGCAAACATTCTCCCTAAACCAAAACAAGATAGAGTTTTTGATTTTGTTGATCTTAAGGTAATGTTTCAACTAGTAACTAATAAGGTTGAGTTTAACTTAAGCTATGTCATAATTTTAAACATGATAAATGGGTTTTATGAAGAATTCATGCCATATGCCTTGCTTATAACCTCTCTGTTTGAAATTAATCAAGTTAAACTAATCAAAACCTTTGCTAAGCAAACTGAATACTTTAATGTTGAAACTCTTTACCGAGATAAGGTCCCCTTGAGTGTGTGTAAGCCCCAGCCTGTGAATCTGATTAAAATGCCTAAAATTGTTAATCTTGAGAAAACCAACAATGAGATTAAATTGCTAAAAGTTGAAATAAACAGTCTTAAAGAAATCAGTCTTAAGTTGGTTAATAGGATTAATTACTTAGAAAAAAAGATTCTTAGGAAAGAGGCTTTACTTGAGGATTATAAAGCAACCTCAAGAAGGCATGTGAGTGAGGAGGCAATTGAGCCTTTGAGTGTTTTTGTTGGTGAAAAGAAAGATAAGTCTGCTGGTGTTAGTCAGAAGGATGATGAATTTATTAGTTTGGCAGATATTACTATTCTTGCATAGATGCACCAATATTGTTGTATCTGTGTTATTTTGTTTTTGATGTTGTTAGTAAATCAGGTTCTTTTTTAGTTCTTTTGCTTTGGGAACTTTGTTATGTCTGCTGTATTTCAGTTTGGTTTGTTATTGATCCTTTAAATGTCAAGACTGTTGCTGACATGCTGTTGAATCCTGATATAATCCAGTTTTTCAGTTAAATCTCTCTGCTATAAGATTTTTAGAGTGTTTTAGTTTACAAACTGGTTGACACTATAAACTTGAAAATTAAGTTTGATTGTCTTTGGCTTGACTAATATCATTAAATGTCACCTGCTGCAACTCATGTTTAAGCCTTTAAGAAATGATTAATTGGTATACTGTAATTCAGTCTGCTCATTACTATCATGTTAATAATAATAAAAAACAAAAAACTGTTGTCATGCTGTCAAATCTATATGTACATCCAGTTGAATAAAAATCAAAAATAGATTGAGAAGGAAAATTACCTATAAAACAATTTCTCACTTGAATAAAAATCAAAAATAGATTGAGAAGGAAAATTACCTATAAAACAATTTCGAGTACATCCAGTTTTATCACTCAAAAATCAGTCCTATTTACATAGGAACAAGATAAAAATGGTAATCAAAGTATGTGTATTATCTCAAGTATGTACAAAAAATTGTTGAATTATGTTTAAAAGGGAAGAAATATTGAGTTTAAATTGGATATTATTTCTAAAAATGTGAACTATGATAAAGGGAAGAAATTAGCTAACAAGAAATTGGTTTATAATACATTAAGGGGAAGCAATTCAATGCACTTTTGAAACCTCTTTTTTTATTATACCAAATAAAAGGGGAAGAAGAAACTAGACCCACAATTTGAAAATTTTAAAATATTCTTGCTAAAATTCTACATCAAAATTTATTCATCTAATAAATTGTTCAATTTTGCAGGAATTAAATTCAAGGGATATAGAACAAGACTTTCTCTGTTATATATTTATGTGAAAAATATTTTTCAAAATACATGCATACATTTAGGAGGAAGCACACCCTTAGAAAATTTTAAATTTTATGTTTTATTTGGCAAATACCAAAAAGGGGAAGATTGAAAGGACATCTTCGATTAATTATTTATTTTGGTATTTGCATAATTTAACATAAAATTTAAATCACGTATATCCTCTCCAAATAGACATGAATTTAATTGACATAATCAAAAGTGAAAAGCCATATCTAGCTAAATGTTTTCAAAAATGTTTATCAAAATGTATTTATAATTTTAAATATAAATACAAGAGATATTCCAATTTGCTGAAAATCAAAATATATATTTTTATAGGAATATACTCCAAAGTAATGAGATCGTAAAAGAATTACCAGAAATATGATCTTTCTTAGGCTCTCTGGCAATATTAATAAGGCAACAAGTTTGAAAAAGGAATATCAGAACTTGGATATTCTTTAGAAGGCTCGTGCTAAATTTATTTCAAAATTATATGTTTTTAAAAGGGATAAAATATATATCTTTCACTCCATAAACATTTTTAAATCCAAAGATATATTTTTAAACTCTTAGAAATTAATATTTGAAAAAGGAATATTAATATCTCATTTTATCCCCCTCCTCATATATTTCAAAGTAATTTTCTGTCGTATCTCAAATATATTATTTATCGGAGAAAATACTTTTAAATACTTAAAAATATTTTCCACACTATCAAAATATTTTATATTTAAGTAAATATATTCTAAGTATTTATTTTAGCCCAAACTGAGCCAACAAGGTCTATCTGCTTTCATAAAAGATCGTTCATATTAAATTTGGAACCGAACCCTGATTTAATCGTTTTAAATCCAAATAAAATACTTCCACTTGCTAGAAAATCTTGAAACTTAATATTTGTCACATAAATGGTATTTTATATGCATGCTTAAAGTTTTGTAATTTTCGAAGAATTTTTGTTCGGGTGTGATTTTTCTGGGTGTTGACCAAGACTTTGACCGAGCGTTTGACCAAGCTACCTTTGACTAAAATTGACCAAAAATTGCCGATCATCATTTTATGATATTTAGGTAATTATTATAGTTTTTTTTGTATTTATTAAAGGGTTTTCAAAGTCATTATATTTAATGGTGCTAATTACTTAATTAATTATGTAATTAATGATTAATTGAAAAAGCTAAAAACCATTATTATATAATTAATAGTTGCTGGGATTTTTCTTGTTTGTCCTATATACAAGTTGCAAACAAACACACCTTAGCCTCCATGTCATCAATCCACACCACTCTCTTCATCCAGCATTCATTTTAACTCAATCTCAATCACTCCCTTCAACCAAGTCCTTCTATAAATAAACACCCACCCCCACCATTTTCAAAACAAGATAAGAGCTAATTAATTGCTGGGCATTTTTAAAAAGTATTCTATCTACACACTCTCTAAAATCCAAACCCAAATACTTTATCTCAAAAACCTTATCTCTTACAAATATATATCATATATTCAAGGTTTTTGATCTTCAAGCTTAGTTCCACCAACCAAACTCTATAATCCCAAGAAAAGCTCATCCACACCACTTTCTTGCCTCCCGAAGGACTGCCCAAGTTCGACCAACAAGCCAAAATCCGGCCAAACCTCCGGCGAACTTTTCCGGCAAACTTTTTCGTTCATCTCTTAAAAGTGGTAAACCTCTTAGCTTTCTTCCGAATCTTAACCGACCACTCTTAATATTCCTATAAGAATCTTAGTAACACCTTCTCTTCATCTCTACAAGCTCTTATATAGAATAACTTAAAGAAAAATAAATCTGTACAAGGATTGTTTTCTACAAATTATACACTTCTAAGCACGAAGTGATAATTTCATACAACGCTTGGTTTATATTCCTAACTAGCACCTTTAGTGTTTCGTGGGAATTAAATTACAAAGCTAGCATTTTATTCTTTAAACTTAAACGCACTTATTTTGGCCATATATTGATATATTTTTTATAATTGTTTAACAAGACTTAAGCGACTTCCCTTACGAACACCTTTAGTGTTCCGTGGGAAAAACTTAAGGCTTATATTATATATATCTATATATATATATTATATTTAGTTAAAAGATTTGAGTGAATTCCCTTACCAACACCTCTAGTGTTTCGTGGGAAGATCTTAAAGCTTTTAAGTAAAAATTAGTATATATATAATCGTATAAGAATTAAGCGACTTCCCTTACTAGCATATTCAGTATTTCGTGGGAAAAACTTAAAGCTTATATTGTATTATATATATACACATATAATCTGTGCTAATATAATTTAAACTTTGCTCTTACATTTTGTGATATATTGTGTTCAGATTACGCACCTTTTATTCTCTCGGCCAAATATTTTATAAGTGCAAATAGTTAAAGAATAAGTGTAACGTTCTCGATTTATAAAGTCTACACACGACTATATTAAACAAGAAATTCTTTTATCAAAGATCCGAAATCTATAACTCTTCACCAAGGACTTGATATGTTTATTACTTCGGAAATAAGATATATTATTCAAAATGAAGTAATACCAAGTATACTCTAACATTCACTTAATCTAAAGAAAAGTATACATTAATGTTCTTTTAAGAATATTTGTTCGTCATCTGGTCTAGTTAAGTATATTACTAGTCTAAACTCTTTTTATCTATAACGGGTATTGTTTCGTAGATATTGTCTTCTTCGTTTTGCAGTGAGGTGAAGTATAGTGAGGTGATTCTCATTCTAAGACCTAAGTCCTAGACGTACTAACGGGGAATTAGTAGTCTTCGCACCGTGAGGAAGAGGAAAGACCCAAGATCAACTACTAAGATACAAGATCGGCAAAAGATTAGAAGGACAAAGACTATACCAAGGGTTCTACATCAACTTTGAAGAAATAACAGGGTGTTATTGTCTAAGATAGGTTGTGTGACGCCCTCGATCTCGGGGTTAGGAAATGAGGACCCACACACCTTTAATCTATGAATTAAATAAGCATATACCCCGATTAGCTACTAACTAGATCAAACAGGATAAAGTATAAGACAAGATTACAAATACCAACCATAGAATATAATTTACAACCCAAAATAAAACCAAATTTACATAATCGATTCTGACATGGAACCGACAGATAACCCATTGTATCTTTACAACTTTCTGGCTAAGCGCCTACTCACACATAACCTGTACTACCTGCTCTAGCAACTGGAAGCCCTCAACACGATAGGGACCACCAGGTACGCTCTTACGAGCAGTGCGTCTAAGCCTGGCCATCTTCTTGCTTAACTGCCATGGTTAGATTAAGACAAAACATATGAGTATAAAACTCAGCAAGTAACTATAAAACAATTCTATGATATAAAATCCATAATACACCATTACCGATCTCAGGCCATTTTACTTTATCATTTCTAGGTGGCAGATTTTTATCTTTTGGGCTATAAAAGGGTTACGAAGAAAAGCTTTGGGCTTTCAAGGAAGGCTCAATATAGGGTGAAAGCCGACATTCATTACAATCATTAACAGAATCACAAGTGATCTTTCAAATGGAAAGCGAGAATCTTTTCATCATTGGGAATCAATTATACGATTGATAACAGAATCAAAATCAGGGTTCACAAGCTGTAAGCTAATCAATATCACAATCAACTCTTTTCAAAACATTATATACCATTTCATTTTCAAAGAATCATTCACTGAATAAAATTTAATAATTATGGAACCCTTGATTGGACTACTTTAACTTTTCAATTCATAATAATACGGGTGATCAGCCCGTACCGACCTCCATCCGGTCTTTATGGTACCTATGGCATAATTTCAGCCTTAAACTGGACTAGCCCCGCTAGCCTCTTATATGATTGGACTAGTCCCACTAGTCTCTTACATCTCAAATCCAATCCATCAGGAATTCGTTTGGAAAATCTTGTGTTGGAAAAGAAGGGTTTACTAAATTCATTTTATCATTACCAAGAATATGAAATCATTCAGACTCTTTCAAGTCGAAACTCATTCTTAATTTCAATTTTAAGAATTCAAAGGAAGTGAATAAACCAAAGATAAGCAAAATTCAATGCTAAGGATGTTGATCAAATGATAACAAGGTATTCAAGTTAGGGAATCAAAACCGTTTCAAGGTTCATTAGGGAATAAGGTAAGCAAAGGAATAAAGGATCATCACAGAAGGGGTTTGCAAAGGTTTTTATAGGGTTTACAAGAATTCAAGGTATTAACAAGTGATCAAGATAAGAAAAGGTTACTTAGAAAGGAATGAACAATAATCTTATCAATGAAAAAGTTCACAAGGACAATGACAGGGCATCTCAAGAATCAATAACAGGGGTATATCACTATAACGTTTCAATACTCTACATGGAATGAACAACATCCTCTCTATAATAATTTCACAAGTAGATTTACTTGCCTGAATTCGCTTTCCTGTTTCACAAAGGTTAAACTACTGCCAACTAGTATACCTTTCCCTTTCCTAGTCTGAATGCCCTCACGCTCCGAATCTACAATCAAAAACCAAAACCTTAATTAGATTCCCACTTGACGTTCCCAGAACGCTTAACTTTTCCCTTAATCACCATACTCTAAGAGTATATATATATATATATATACTCAATTATAAATACAAGCACGTTTATACCAAAACCCGTATACTTTAACCATATAGACTTTGGATCACGTATTGCGATGCAAATACGACATATAACATTTAATCCTTGTGTTTCAAACTCTACACTCGAGTTATTATATCACTTATATAGCCTTATATCAAGACAATTCAATCCTTCCCTTTTCATCATTCAATTCAAACCAAAACACACATATAAATCACATAATTTCTAAAAATTACTCATGCATTCACTTAGCATCAAATCAATCCCTTTTGTACCTATATTCCATTCGGCCCTTACAACCAAACACAACCAAGAATCAGGCATTAACATGCAAACACCAAAATTGCATAAAAACTTGAGTTCAAGTCACTACTATTTCTTTAAATCATCTTTTGGCCTAGCCGCTTACATGCAAAACTCTATCTCGACATGCATCCAAATACTCATGTCGATTCTCGCTGGTAACTAATTTAATTAGCACATAAACTCACAAAATTAACCTAATTTTCTTTTAACCATAAGATCCATTCGGATTTTTCAAAAGAAATACACATGCATAGATAAATTTGACATGCACTTTCTAGAACCAAATCGAAATCACACCTATAGTTCGTTTAAACACATAAATCAACTTCAATCCCTTAAGATCAAGCAAGAACACCTGAATTTTCCATTAATCAAGACATGCATGCATCATTTGGAATTCTTAAACCACATCTCAATCCACTTATTCAATAATCTCTACAATCAATCAATCAACAAATCATTTTCATCATAAAATTAACTTAATAAGCAAGAACCATTCTGTTTTCAAGTAAAACATCACATGCAACTTCTATTTCGATTCCTTAAATCATCAACTAATCAAATTTCTCAATTACTTCTAAGAATATTCATTAACAAGTCATTTCCATCCAAGAAACAATCAAATTCATTTTCTCAAAATCAAGGACTCATTCGGGTTTTTATGAAATCACCATATGCAAACTTTGAAAATAGATTTTATGATTAGTAGAGCTCAGTAATAACATCATCACTCACCACCGGTTCACCGGAGTTCATCATCGGTGGTGGTGGCTTCACGGTGGTGCCCTCATTCGAGGGTGTCCAACCACAAAACCCCCGATTTTCCTTAAAAACTACAGCAACAAACACATTCAAGACATAATCATCATAAAATCACATCATCTTGGTTTCATAAAATAAGAACTAGGAAAAACCCGAACCTAAACACACACACACTCGCATGCAAGTACCAAACCACACATGCAAGTGAATCAAAGCTTATATATGTAACAAGGATAAAGTTTTATGGAAGAATCCATAAAAATTAAGTGAAGAAGAGAGATGTACCGAGAGGAAAAAGAGAGAGAGACTTCGAGAGTGATAGAGAAAAAGAGAGAGAAATGAGAGAATGTGAGAGATGAGGGAGTGGCCGGGTGAAGAGAAAGAAAATGGGGAGGTGAGGGAGTGTTTATATTGACTTGGGAGGGTACTGTGGTCATTGTACCACACTTTTACATTTCTTTTCCTTTTCTCTCTTATTTTCAATCAAAAAACGAATTTAATCAAGAAATAGCTCTCCGGAAAAAGATGAGAATGAAATGACTAATAATTTTAGAGTGTAGATCTCGAAATTAGCTTTTCATCCATATTTCGGAATAATTTTTGAGCGAACGGTTGATTAAATACGGATTTTTCAAGATTATGCTGAAAATAACATTTTAACTCCATAAAATCATTTTAAAACGCAACAATCATGAAATAAATCCGTCTATCACTTTTAGAAAGTCTCTAGGACGATTTTGAAGATAACACAACTAGTCGCATGCCTTGTACCTACTCGAATAATTTTATAAAAATGCATAAAGGTCCAATAATCCTTATTTTAAATCAAATAATTCCTTAAATCCGTTTTAAAAAAAATTAACAGATCACGTAATCATGTATACAGAAAAACAAGCACATATATTCACACATCAAAACTCATATCTGATCATAAAATTTCCCTTTTTTATTATTATTCCTCTTTTCGCGTATCGGGTCACGTTCTGCCTGACGGCCCGACGCTCAGCGTTTCAATTACGCTTCACAATTACCTTTACCAACCGACACGTCATTAGAACGTAATAGTTACTTAAACATCCCATTTCACATAAACACACATATTTCACATTTAAACATTTTAATCCCTTTTTAAGATGGGTTCCGTTCTACCTGACGGCCCGACAACACAGCTTAACCCCTAAGCTGACTCATTAAATTGGAACGCATCTATCTACGCTCCCGGATACTAATATATAATAAAGGCAATTAATCATCACTTAATCACATAATTTATATTCATACCACTGAAATCATACTTTATTCTCTTAATTACGTCGCGAAATTCCCAGTCGTTACAGGTTGTGTAGGTTTGCACATTTATTTTGAGGTGGTAACCCGGAGTTACGCACCAAGAAAAATATTTGTGGGATTGTAAAGGCTTCTCCGCCTATGTAAGGAGCAAGGTTACTTTAAGGGAAAAACTCGGGTCTTGGAGAGGAGCTCGGGGACTGGACGTAGGGGTGAGCGAATCTATTAGAGGTTGCGCCATCGCGAACCAGGATAAATCTCTCGTGTGGTATTTTCTTCCTTGTCTTTTATTTTCGCATATATAATATGCATCGGTATAATATTTAAAATGGGAAAAATATTTTTAAAATTCCATAATAATTTTTAAATTGGTATTTAAGTTATTCAACCCCCCCCCCTTCTAGCTTAAAATAAGCCCTTTAACGGGACCTAACATATTACATGTCTTTTTTCTTAAGTTTTCTATTCTTTGGATGGCCTCCATGTAAGATTATCCTTCCTTGATCTTTAAATCTTCATGTCTTTATGTACATTCCAAGAATAAAATATAAAAACTATTATAATGAGTTACATTCGAGATTTAATAATTACAAGATCAAACGACATGCAAGCCGTATTTCGAAAAAAACAAAACCATTAACATAAGGTCATAAGCCATAACCATCCACATGCTCAATTAACACATAAGAACATATTAGATTACATGATCTGATCTTAACATTTCATACCCATCATGATCTAATCATAAAACCCAAATATGATAAAAAATCAGAAAATTCGAAATTAAATCTGATAACATTAAATCGCAGATTACATGGCCTAAACGACGTCAAATGCCTTATAGACGAGTCGATGATGGATTTAGCCATCTTTTTTTTTTGGACGCACGTTTTTCTTTCCGAAAAGGTACTCGTTTGCGAAAATCGTACACCAGACCCATATTTCAGCAAATCTGCTGTATCCGATTCAAAATTGTATCAAATAAGATTTTCATAATAAGAATAAAAATAAATCATATACATATATCAGCATATATACAGATTATATAATCATCATATAGTTATACAACTCTCATGAATATCATATATTCAAATGTATATATATAGTTGGGTTGGAGAATAACTTAATTGGAAAACACCAGAGAACACTTCATTTTTTGTAAAAAAAATTGTCTCTTATTCAAAATGCATGTGTTATATTAATGAAAACAAAATTTTGTATATAGAAAAAAATATGAGGAAATTTTTACATAACATATACTTATGTTATGCACAAATTACAGTACATACTATACTTTAATATTTAGTGTTATGTATTAATTATGACATTCTTTATTTAAATTTTAAATGTGTTATGTAAAACTAAAATGTGTTTATTAGATTTTTTGATGCAGTTGAAGAAAAAATATTAAAACAAATATGTGCAGAACACATAAATATAATTACAAAACATACTAGTTCTCCAGGAAACTAGTTCTCATCTGAGTCTAGCCCCATATATATATATAAACATAACAGCGTGTAGAACATTCAACATCACATAAATAACAGTCATGGATGATTGTACAGATGATATCATCGTAAAACTAGTAACACATAAACGAAATAAACACTTTTCTCAAGTTCCTCTAATACCATTGAAGAATTTTGAGACATAAAACGCACCAGAAACTGTAATTAAAATCGTGAAAAAATAGAATTTTCGAAACCCACCATAGGATTCATGCAAAAAATAGATATTTAATTCGTAGATCAGATTGTTTACCTTAAGAAGCTTTACAAATTGGTCGAATAATGAAGATCCAAAGCTTGTTCAATCACCACGCAACCCGCTCTCGCGATATACGCTCTATCGATATCCACACGAATGCATGAACGCAAGAATTGAATGTTTACTAGCACAAAATCGTTTCTTCTTGCTCTCCTCATCTTCTCTCTTGGTGGCTAGGGTTTTTTAATCAAAGTCTTGCATCCAAAATCATCCACACAAGATATATTATATAGAGCGCAGAAAAATTAATTATAACTCTTAACTAATTTTGAGTTGTTAATAATTCAAAATTCCTATTTGTATAATAATTAAATCTCACTTAATTATTTAACAACTGTATTTCATACTTAATATTGGTAAATTCGAATATCATTATTTATATAATTAATTAAGTTAAACTTAATTAATATTATAAATCATTTGAATTACTTTAATTTAATTAAAATCCAATATAAATTAAATAATCCTTCAAACATTCTTTGTGTGTGATCCTATAGGTTATTATTGCATTGGCAATGAATTTTAAATTTAATTTAAAATTATAAACAATGAGCGGCATCTAGTAATACATCATTGCTACCCAAGTAATAATAATTAAATCGGTGATTGGTTAAACCTTTCTTAAATAATGTACAATGTAATATAATCCCTCTAACCACATATTATAGATTAAAATAAAGGCATGTAATGTGTCATCCTCATCATAGTTTAATCCAGATTTTCTTGATCAATGAGTAGACTATCACATCAAATCAACATTTGAGCGCGATCATGCATTTCATAGTCTAGCTCACACAAGAGACCAATAATATCACTCCTAAAATTAGGAGGGTTAAATCATTTTTATATTAGTCACATTTCTCATATGATTCGTAATAACCCGAAATACACTTTTATCATTACCCGATCAAATGTAACTTTTAATATAATCAAAGTACATTAATTCTCGTATAAAAATATAATGATTTCAAGTCTAAAGACCATTACATCATTATCACAGTGACTTATGACACAACAAACATGTAGAATCTTACATTGGGTCTGTCCAACACTATGTACATTTACATCTGCCTGTGTTTTTTACTTTAGTATCACTATAGCTATGATCAATAAGATGTGATCATCAGTCAATAAACACACTAGTCTTAATACATTATTATTGTCCCTTAATAATAATACTCGACTAGGGACCTTTAGAAATATTGATACTGTTATCATAATCTCTTTCCAAGTCACATACTTAGAGATATAAAATTCTTATCATATTCCAAGGACATTTATTGATATAACATTTATATTATAGTAAATTAAAATATAATAAAATATATAGAGAATAATCGATAGAACATAAACATTAGTAATCCAAATGCCTTAAAGTAAAACATTATAGTGTTGTCTATAGGGCACAAACATTAACACTTACTGTTTTACATCAAAGTCATACACATGATTTAGTCCCATTACCGCCAGAAAATATGCAATTGGTTGTCATTGGGTATATAAAATTAAGACAAAATCAAATGAATATGTTGATCATTATAAGGCTCGACTTGTTGCTAAATGTTACTCTTAATAGTATGGCTTGGACTATGAAGAAACTTTTGTTCATGTTGCAAAAATGACGAGTGTTCGTACTTTGATTGCAGTGGCTTCTGTTCGCAAGTGAAAAATATTTCAGATGGATGTTAATAATGTATTCTTATATGGTGATCTTCACGAGAAATTATATATGACACCTCCTTTCGGTCATCCGCATAAACCAGGTTATATCTGTAGACTTTGTAAATATATTTATGGTCTTCGTCAATCATCTCGTTGTTGGTTTGAGAAGTTTTCTACTATACTTTATTCACTTGGTTTTTGTAACGCCTTCCAAATTCGGGGTCTAGATCTGGGGGTTACTTGCTAATCAGCAATATAATACCAACATGTATAACAATTATACAAATATATAACTAACCTATTTTTCATTTATCCATAATCTTTTAAGATTGAGGTATGAAAATAAGAACAACACACTATCTTTATTACAAACCCAAATATGAAATCTCTTATAACTCTCTTTATTACAAACCATTATCTAAAAAAGTTTTAAATTAAATTCATTTTATCCAAAACACACCATATCTATCTACACTACACCTGCTCGGGTGGCTCAAATGTAATATCTGAGATATATCGTGTAATTATTTTTGCTATTATATAATTATTATGTGTGTTCAGTATCTATTCTGTGAGTTAATTGTTAAGTGTTATCTGTACTTGAATATTCAAAAATAATATTAATTGAGTATTTTAATTTTTATATGTCCAAAATAAAATATAGATAATTGTCATATCTTCCTAATTATTTTTATGTTGGTTTATGGATTTATAAGAATCATATGAAATTTCTAAAATCTTTTTCCGGGTAATTAAAATCTATTTTATAAAAACGGGAACCAACCGACGTCAACCGTTGTTACGTTTTTTGAACCCGAAACTCTTTCGAGAACTCCTTCCTAACCGAATTGTAATATTCCGAGCATATTCCATGTTTCGACTTTTTCGATCCGGCGTACGGTTTGTCGTGCGCGGGTCCCGGCGCAACATTTTCGATACAATATTCGTTTCGGTAAATCAATAAAACCCGTATTTTCGATAAAAGGGAGCTTTTTATTAAACTATCACAATTATCACTTCGTAATACGTGTAACCAGGCGCTGAGACCAAGACCGCAGTACAAATTGTACTGATTTGGATAATTATCCCGAAAACTGATTCCGTTTGGATCAGTTTTTACAAATAAACGTACCGTTTTATATCCGGAATGATCCAACGGGATACTAATTTTCCATAATTATAAATAGCCTTTTACCGTAATTTATTTCGTATCAAAATCATTTGCAGACAGATAATTATATAATTTTCAGAGAAAAACCCTAATTTCCTAAACCTGTTCTAAGAATCAAACAAGCATTTGGAGGTGTTATTGAATTCGGTTTGGAAAGTTCGAGTAACCAATCTGAAGGTCTTGAAGAGCTCTACCAGATTCTGTAATCCATACACCTGCAGAAATCAAGGTTATTTTTCTAAAAATTTATTTATTTTCGAATTTATTTTATTAAAAATATGAATTTTTGTTCGGATGATTGTTTGTATGATTTGATGATTGCATGTTGTAGAGCTTGTTTTCCTGATGATCTTCATATGTCATACGTCTGATTTGGAGTTCAATAACATGTTCAAATTTGAGTTTGATTTTCGAATTTTAAAATTAGGGTTTATAACCCGTATGAATGTTCTTAATTGAAATTTGGGGGTTTCTTATTCTGTGATAGATTGATGTTGTGTTATAGTGGGTTGTGTTCTCTGTGAAATTTGCAATCTAGTCGTATAAGTTTCATGAACCAACGAGGTCTGTAGAGAAGGGAGTTGTGTTTTGAAGTTTTCCGATGTTCGCCGGAAACTGGAAAATTTCACGGCCAAATTACGGCCAATTCAGGGATTGTTAGGTTGTTTTGATTGCATGGTTGTGTTCCTGGTAACCTGTAGATGTGATCTGGAGGTGTTGGCGGGGTGAGGACGCCGGGAACGTGTTCTCCGGCCATCCCCGACTGTTTTCCGGCGACCCCCTGGAAAATTACAGTTTAGTACCTATAGTTTTGAAAACGATGCAGTTTGGTCCCTGTAGTTTCCAGACTTTGCAAAAGTTGGATTTCTGTTTTAAAAATATTTAAAAATCATATTTCCTATTTATTTTTATTATAAAAATTCATTTTTAATTTCTGAAAATTCTAAAAATTATTATTTTAATTCTGAAAATTATTTTTAATTCACAAATAAATCTAAATTAATTAGTTAATTAATTTCAGTTAATTTCTAATTGATTAATTGGTCAATTAATTCGAAAATTAATTGATTAATTGATTTAATTAATTATTAATTGATTTTAATTAATTATTTAATTAGATTTAATTATTTAAAAATGATTTAAAAATTATGAAAAATAGTTTCGAGCTTTAAAATATTATTCTAAATATTATTCCAAGGCTCGATAATTATTCTAAAATTATTTTGGAGCCAGAATTGGCCAACCGAACCCTGTTTATTAACCCGAAATTGATCCAACGACCCGTTTTAATTCCGAAAAATGTTTTAAAAATCATTTTAAATACCAAAAAGCCTATTTATGACCCGAGACTTCTTTATAAATGATATATCATTGATTACGTGATGTATTATATGCTATATGTGACTTGTTAATTGACTATCGGTCTATATATTCTGTGTTTACTTGATTATTGCATAACTTTCAATCCGTTAATCGGATTTGGGTAAAACGAAGGGTAGATAGAAGTATGTGTTGAATAGAATTCCATGAGTAAATTATTGATAGATGCTTATGATATGTGAGCAGAAGAGGTAAGACGTAGGAAAGGGAAACAGAGAGTTAAGGAGTAAGACGGTTGTGATTGGAAGCGAGTGCAGTGTAGTAAGCTAATATCAGGCAAGTATCCCGAACTTTCTCGAAATATTGTAATACGTGATAGTCTTGTTGATATTGCAAGTGCTTTGAAGCACTGAAACCTAAACCTTGATTCCAGTTATTGTTCTTGAGCCATGAACCTTATTCTTTCTAGACCATTGATTGTTGTATACCCAAACACGAACGTCAAGTATACGATACTACTCCACAAATACATGCAAACAAAATCCCAAACACTGAACTGAATTACTTGTACATTCAATCATTGTATCCTATGCATTGAAAGCCCAAATCTTTGAAACCCTGAAATGTTGATTTCTTTGTTATCCAATTCTTTCATTACCCAGCACCCAAGCTTTTAAATTACCTTATTGATCCGTACAAGGATTGAAACCCTTTCAATGTTAAACACTCATTATTGTTAATGATTCTGGTTATTGTTTATTATTGCATATTCTATTATTATGTAATAATTGGATTGTTTTTATAAAATTGTGGACCAGATTCGTGGTCAGACCATATAATGGTCAAGTTAGGCCAATGTGTGCCTTGGATCCAGTAGTTAGAGCAATGCTGTGTGCCTTGCTCGGGGTTAGTGCGTGACTGATCAGCAGCCTAACCTTGGTTTTTAAATTAAAAGTATAATATCCAATTCTAAATCATAATCCAATGTTCACTTGATATCATAATCATATTCACCTGATGATCATTATTCTCAGTTTTGTCATTGTGACTTGCTGAGCTAGTTAGCTCATTTGTGCGATGTTGTTTATATTCTTTCCAGTTAAAAAGGAACCAGTTGGTAGCGAGGATCCCCAGTCTAGCGCGAGAGCTAGGGGTTCAGGTTGAGAAAGCTGAGCTAGTAGGCTTCTTTTGGGATAATTTAAGTTTGTAAAAGTTTGTAATAATGTTTAATACTCAGTTTGAGTTTGAAATAGTTGGGATTTGAACGGTTTGTAATATATTAGTGTGTGTGGCTTGTGTGCATACTTTAACCTGTTGCGGTCCGTGATGGTTGGTAAGTAGGGTCACTGCATATATTATTATTATCTTTATTATTGTTATAAGCAGGTTATAAATAAGGTGTGTGTGTGGACCCCAAACTTTTGACCCGGGTTTGGAGGGCGCCACAGGTTTGGTATCAGAGCTACAGGTTATAAGTCACTGACACAAGCCTAGGTTGACGGGAATGGGTAGAGGGATAGGATTAGAAGTAAGGTATAGGATGATAGAACGTCGAGAGGTTGAGTGTTATGGTATAACCGGTATTAGTATAGTTTGCGTCGTGGTACGAGATTCTTATATTACGATATGATTTTAGATAGCAGAGATGGCTGACTCTTTTATTCCCGTATCAGCTGATCACTCAGAGCCTTCAGTTGGAGCACCGGCATCGGATCCATGACCTGTTATTCCACCAGCATTGGTTATTCTACCTCCACCAGTGTTACAGCCCGTACCATTGCAGGCTATTCCACCTCCAAGCATGAGGCCACCTGTCAGAGGACCCCCACCAGCTGATTCAGATTCCACTGGGCATTCAGTAGCGAGTGCCCCATTCCATTCTACATTGCCCCCAGTTCCTTATTACCGGTATGAGGCTCTTCTATTGGAGCGTGATTCCTTGTTGGCTCAGATTAGAGAGTTTCAGCATATCATCAGGACTACAGATGTTGATCGTGGTGTGAGGGAGCTTCGAGAGGAGATTCATGTGACACAGAGGGTTCTTAAGGCTAGGCTACATGGAGCTACACTACCTGTCAGAGGCCCTGATGCACTGCTGGGCTGGGCTACTGAGGTAATGAAGGACTTTGAGAGGCTGGCAGGACCAGAGTTTCCTTGGAGCTGAGTTAGAGATTCTGAGATGGAGATGCTGAGTAGTGTTGTTATGATTATGTAGTATGTACAGTAGTGTGTAGTGTGTATCAGTAGACTTTTGAGTTGTATTTATAGACTAGCGATGTTGACTAGTGAGTAGGTTATTGTACCCTTTTGCTTTTACTTTCGAAGCGTCTTTACGCTTGTACTACCTAAAACTTTTGATCTATATATATATCAGTACCTTTTTCCTTTCCAACACTATCATTTACTTTATCGCACCTATTTTACTTTACCTTATTTATTGCACCAGTATACCCTGTGATACCATGTACCCTGTTTTCCATAACTGTTTATATTCTGTAAAGAAGCATGCAATTTACTTAGTTACAACTATTTTCAAAAAGAGATATTCCTGTTTTACAAAACCTTTCTTTTATACAAAGATTTGATTCAAAAGCTAAATAAATTGATTGATTCTTTACAGAAAATGCCTCCCAGAAGAAATACCCGCACCAACACCCAGAATGAAGAACCCAACAACAACAACAATAACAACCAAGATGATACAAACTAGAATGTGAACCCAGGACCCATGGACCCAGCAATAGCCCAGATTCTTCAAATCTTGGCCCAACAAACAGTTCACCTGGCACAATAACAGCAGAGACAGACCAATCCCCGGGTAACTTTCAAAACTTTTCAGGCAGTAAACCCACCAGAATTTAAGGATTCCTTAGAGCCAATTGAAGAAAATGTGTGGTTAAAGGAAATAGAGAAAGCATTTGCCTTGGTAAAAGTGAAAGAGGAGCAGAAGGTTGAATTTGCAAGTTACCATCTGAAGAATGAGGCCACCTATTGGTGGGAGATGGCTGAAGACATTGGAAAGCACATATGTTATTACTTGGGAAAGGTTTAAGGAATTGTTTTTAGAAAAGTATTTTCCTCAGTTTGTTCAGGATCAAATGGAGCTGAAGTTATTAGAATTAAAGCAAGGGAACATGTCGGTAACAGATTATGAGGGGAAGTTTGAGGAATTGTCAAGGTATGTGCCGTCGGATGTTGATACTGATAGAAAGAAAGCTAAGAGATTCCAGCAAGGCTTGAAGCCATGGATCAGAGGGAAGGTAGCTATTTTTGAATTGGATACCTATGCCGGGGTTGTACAGAAAGCTATGATCGCAGAGACAGAAAGTGAGATGTTCCAGAAAGAAAAGGAAAGCAAGAAAAGGAAAGTTGAGGGAAGTGAGGGTCAGTCACAAACAGGGAAGTTTCCAAATTTTAAGAAGGGCAAGTTTCATCCAGGGAGAAATTTTAATTTCAGGAGACAAAATGCAGGAGACGGAGGTCAGGGCAATCGTCCAGCTAATGTGAATCAGCCGAATCAGTTGAGATTAACTTTTCCAAATTGTTAAGTATGTGGAAAGAAGCATGGAGGAGTTTGTAACAAGTTGAATGTGGTATGTTTTAAATGCAACCAGAAAGGGCACTACTCGAGGGAGTGCCGAAATCAGCCAGCAAATAAGGATCAGCCTATCCGGAATACAGCAGTGAAGGTTCCAGTCATTGGATTTACATGCTTTAAATGTGGGAAGCCAGGACATATGGCCAGGGATTGCAAGACACCAGCCCCAGTCAGTAATGCATTGAGGATTATGGGATCTACCCCAACAGTGAATGAGACTCCGAGGGCTAGAGTTTTTGACATGTCGGTGAAGGATGCGATCCAGGATGCGGATGTCGTGGCAGGTACGCTTAATGTGAATTCTTTATATGCCAAAGTGTTAATAGATTCAGGAGCAACTCGATCGTTTGTTTCACAAGATTTTGTTAGTAAGTTAAATTGTCCAGTTGGATATTTAAATGAAATAATGACTGTGGAATTAGTAAATCAAGAACGTGTAACTGTTAACCAAGTTTGTGGGAATTGTGAGATTGAGATTTCTGGTAGTAAGTTTTGTGTAGATTTGATACCGTTTAAGTTAGGAGAATTTGACGTTATATTAGGAATGGATTGGTTATCCAAGCATGATGCTCAGATAGATTGTCGAAATAAGAAAGTAATGGTAAAAACGCCAGATGAAAGGATAGTAACGTTCAAGGGACAGAAGCAGGTAAAGAAGTTCTTAACGATGATTCAAGCCAAGAAGTTACTACGACAAGGATGTGAGCATTTCGTAGCATATGTGATCGACAGAAGTCAGGAGCCAGCAAAACTTGAAGATATTCCAGTTGTGAAGGAATTTCCAGACGTGTTTCCCGACGAGTTACCAGGACTTCCTCCAGATAGAGAAATTGAATTTGCAATCGACTTAGCACCTGGAACCGAACCAGTATCCAAGGCCCCGTATAGAATGGCGCCCGTTGAGATGAAAGAGTTAGCAAAGCAATTACAAGAGCTGTTAGAGAAAGGAGTAATCAGACCCAGCGTATCCCCGTGGGGTGCACCGGTATTATTTGTCAAGAAGAAAGAAGGAAGCATGAGACTGTGCATCGACTATAAGGAGCTCAACAAGTTGACAATCAAGAATAAGTATCCGTTACCCAGAATTGATGATTTGTTTGACCAATTGAAGGGAGCCAAGTATTTCTCCAAGATCGATTTAAGATCGGGATATCATCAACTGAAGATCAAACCAGAAGATATACCAAAGACAGCTTTCAGAACAAGGTATGGACATTACGAGTTTTTAGTAATGTCTTTTGGATTGACCAACGCCCCAGCAGCGTTTATGGACCTGATGAACAAAATTTTCAAGGAATATTTGGACAAGTTCGTTATAGTATTTATAGACGATATTTTGATCTATTCAAAGACGAAGGAGGATCATGCGGAACATTTAAGGACAACTTTGGAGATTTTAAGGAAAAAGAAGTTATATGCTAAATTGTCGAAGTGTGAGTTTTGGCTACAGGAAGTTCAGTTCTTAGGACACATAGTCAGTAATGAAGGGATCAAAGTGGACCCAGCAAAGATCGAGGCAATTACGAATTGGGAAAGACCGAGAACACCCACTGAGGTAAGAAGTTTCTTGGGATTGGCAGGATATTATCGATGATTCGTTCAGAATTTCTCAAGAATTGCAACACCATTGACAAAGCTTACACGAAAGAATGAAAAGTTTATATGGAATGACAAGTGCGAAGAAAGTTTTCAGGAATTGAAGCGGAGATTAATCACGGCACCTGTTTTGTCACTTCCAGACGATCAAGGGAATTTCGTAATTTATAGCGATGCTTCTTACAAAGGATTAGGATGTGTTCTTATGCAGCACGACAAGGTGATTGCGTATGCGTCAAGGCAATTGAAACCACACGAACAGAAGTACCCTACTCATGATTTGGAGTTAGCAGCTATAGTTTTCGCTTTGAAGATTTGGAGACATTATTTGTATAGAGAAAAGTATGAGATTTTCACGGATCACAAAAGTTTGAAATATATATTTACCCAGAAGGAACTTAATATGAGACAAAGGAGATGGTTAGAATTGATCAAGGATTATGATTGCTCGATTAATTATCATCCCGGTAAGGCGAACGTTGTAGCAGATGCGTTAAGTCAGAAGGAAAGGTTAAATGTGTTATCCGTACCTGAAGAGATATATAAAGAATTTCAAAAATTGGAATTGGAGATTAGAATTTTCAAGCCTGAGGAAGCAAAAGTGTACAGTATGATTTTCCAACCGGAGTTATTGGAGAAAATAAAGAAATGCCAGAAAGAGGTAATGGATCAAGATATAAATAGTTTGGTAGGTGAGGAATTATGCGCGCAACAAGATGATCAAGGTATTCTTAGGTTTTCTTCAAGAATTTGGATTCCACCAGTAATGGAGCTGAAAAATGAAATTTTACAAGAGGCACATAGTTCAAGATATTCCATCCATCCAGGGAGTACCAAAATGTACAGAGATTTAAAGAAGAATTATTGGTGGCCAGATATGAAGAGGGAAATTGTGGAATGGGTTAGCAAATTCTATACCTGTCAGAGAGTTAAAGCAGAGCATCAGAGACCAAGCGGATTGCTACAGCCATTGGAGATTCCAGAGTGGAAGTGGGAATATATTACCATGGATTTCATAGTCTGATTACCAAGGACAAGGGCTAATAATGATGCCATTTGGGTTATAGTAGATAGACTTACCAAGTCAGCTCATTTTCTGCCTATAAATGAAAGATTTTCGCTCGACAAGTTAGTTCATATGTACTTGAAAGAGATCGTAGTTCGTCATGGAGTTCCAGTGTCTATCGTATCTGATAGAGATCCAAGGTTTAATTCAAGATTCTAGAAGAGTTTTCAAGAATGTTTGGGAACAAGATTGAATATGAGTACGACCTATCACCCCCAAACGGATGGCCAAAGTGAAAGAACGATCCAGACAATCGAGGACATGCTACGTGTTTGTGCTATTGATTTCAAAGGAAGTTGGGACGAACATTTACCCCTGGTAGAGTTTGCCTATAACAACAGTTATCACGCCAGCATTGGGATGCCACCTTATGAAGCCCTTTATGGATGCAAATGTAGATCTCCAGTATATTGGGACGAAGTAGGAGAACGCAAAATACTCGGACCCGAATTGGTGCAGGAGACAAAGGAAGTTGTTGAAATTATCCAGAAAAGATTAATAGCCGCACAAGATCGTCAAAGGAAATATGCAGACCAGTCAAGAAAGACATGGAATTTGAAGAATGAAGCTTGGTATTATTGAAAGTATCACCGTGGAAAGGACTAACGAGGTTTGGGGAGAAAGGGAAGCTAAACCCAAGATATGTCGGACCTTTTTAAAATCCTAAAGCGTATTGGCAAAGTAGCTTACGAATTGGCGTTACCTCCGCACATGGAGCACATTCACAATGTTTTTCACATATCAATGCTTAAGAAATAAAATCCAGACTCCAGGCATGTAATAGAATATGAGCCAATAGAACTTCAAACAGATTTATCATATGTAGAGAGTCCGATAGAGATTCTAGAGGAAAGAGAGAAAGTATTGAGAAATAAAGTGGTAAAGTTAGTAAGAGTATTGTGGAGAAACCCAAAGGTTGAAGAGTCAACCTGGGAGTTAGAAAGTGATATAAGAGAAAAGTACCCTCATTTGTTTTCTTAGAGATTCTGAGGACAGAATCCTTTTAAGGGGGAAGGATGTAATATCCGGGATATATCGTGTAATTATTTTTGCTATTATATAATTATTATGTGTGTTCAGTATATATTCTGTGAGTTAATTGTTAAGTGTTATCTGTACTTGAATATTCAAAAATAATATTAATTGAGTATTTTAATTTTTATATGTCCAAAATAAAATATAGATAATTGTCATATCTTCCTAATTATTTTTATGTTGGTTTATGGATTTATAAGAATCATATGAAATTTCTAAAATCTTTTTTCGGGTAATTAAAATATATTTTATTAAACGGGAACCAACCGACGTCAACCGTTGTTACGTTTTTGGAACCCGAAACTCGTTCGAGAACTCCTTCCTAACCTAATTGTAATATTCCGAGCATATTCCATGTTTCGACTTTTTCGATCCGGCGTACGGTTTGTCCTGCGCGGGTCCCGGCGTAACATTTTCGATACAATATTCGTTTCGGTAAATCAATAAAACCCGTATTTTCGATAAACGGGAGCTTTTTATTAAACTATCACAATTATCACTTCGTAATACGTGTAACCAGGCGCTGAGACCAAGACCGCAGTACAAATTGTACTGATTTGGATAATTATCCCGAAAACCGATACCGTTTGGATCAGTTTTTACAAATAAACGTATCATTTTATATCCGGAATGATCCAACGGGATACTAGTTTTCCGTAATTATAAATAGCCTTTTACCGTAATTTATTTCGTATCAAAATCATTTGCAGACAGATAATTATATAATTTTCAGAGAAAAACCCTAATTTCCTAAAACTGTTCTAAGAATCAAACAAGCATTTGGAGGTGTTATTGAATTCGGTTTGGAAAGCTCGAGTAACCAATATGAAGGTCTTGAAGAGCTCTACCAGATTCTGTAATCCATACACCTACAGAAATCAAGGTTAATTTTCTAAAAATTTATTTATTTTCGAATTTATTTTATTAAAAATATGAATTTTTGTTCGGATGATTGTTTGTATGATTTGATGATTGCATGTTGTAGAGCTTGTTTTCCTGATGATCTTCATATGTCATACGTCTGATTTGGAGTTCAAAAACATGTTCAAATTTGAGTTTGATTTTCGAATTTTAAAATTAGGGTTTATAACCCGTATGAATGTTCTTAATTGAAATTTGGGGGTTTCTTATTCTGTGATAGATTGATGTTGTGTTATAGTGGGTTGTGTTCTCTGTGAAATTTGCAATCTAGTCGTATAAGTTTCATGAACCAACGAGGTCTGTAGAGAAGGGAGTTGTGTTTTGAAGTTTTTCGATGTTCGCCGGAAACTGGAAAATTTCACCGCCAAATTCCGGCCAACTCAGGGATTGTTAGGTTGTTTTGATTGCATGGTTGTGTTCCTGGTAACCTGTAGATGTGATCTGGAGGTGCTGGTGGGGTGAGGACGCCGGGAACGTGTTCTCCGGCCATCCCCGACTGTTTTCCGGCGACCCCCCTGGAAAATTACAGTTTAGTACCTATAGTTTTGAAAACGATGCAGTTTGGTCCCTGTAGTTTCCAGACTTTGCAAAAATTGGATTTCTGTTTTAAAAATGTTTAAAAATCATATTTCCTATTTATTTTTATTATAAAAATTCGTTTTTAATTTCTGAAAATTCTAAAAATTATTATTTTAATTTTGAAAATTATTTTTAATTCACAAATAAATCTAAATTAATTAGTTAATTAATTTCAGTTAATTTCTAATTGATTAATTGGTCAATTAATTCGAAAATTAATTGATTAATTGATTTAATTATTTATTAATTGATTTTAATTAATTATTTAATTAGATTTAATTATTTAAAAATGATTTAAAAATTCTGAAAAATAGTTTTGAGCTTTAAAATATTATTCTAAATATTATTCCAAGGCTCGATAATTATTCTAAAATTATTTCGGAGCCAGAATTGGCCAACCGAACCCTGTTTATTAACCCGAAATTGATCCAACGACCCGTTTTAATTCCGAAAAATGTTTTAAAAATCATTTTAAATACCAGAAAGCCTATTTATGACCCGAGACTTCTTTATAAATGATATATCATTGATTACGTGATGTATTATATGCTATATGTGACTTGTTAATTGACTATCGGTCTATATATTCTGTGTTTACTTGATTATTTTGTCTATGTTAACCCAAGAGAATAGAATGGCATATCTAACTTCCTCTTTCACGGAGGTGCATTCAAAACCTGCAATTGCTCTACTTTAAAGCACTCCTCTTTAGCTGTGGGTAACTTTATTTCCTTGAACACATTAAAAGTGACCTTTTGATCGTAAACCTTTATCGAAAGCTCTCCTTTTTGTACATCGATCATAGTTCGGCCTGTAGCCAAGAATGGTCTTCCCAAGATAATAGGAATCTTCTTATCTTCCTCGAAATCAAGAATTGCAAAGTCAGCAGGGAAGATGAGTTTATCCACCTTGACCTACACATCCTCCACTATACCTCGTGGATAAGCGATGGAACGGTCAGCTAGTTGCAATGACTTGTATGTTGGTTTCGGATCAGGCAGACCAAGCTTCATAAAGATAGATAAGGGCATCATATTGATGCTAGCTCCTAAATCACATAAACACTTATCGAATGACAAGTTTTCGATGGTATAAGGAATAGTGAAGCTTCTAGGATCTTTAAGCTTCGGAGGCAACTTCTGTTGCAGTACAACACTGCATTCCTCTGTTAGAGAAATGGTCTCTAAGTCATCGAGCTTCACTTTCCAAGAGAAAATACCTTTCATAAACCTCGCATAGCTAGGCATCTGTTCAAGAGCTTCAGCGAAAGGTATGTTGATATGAAGTTTCTTGAACACCTCAAAAAACTTCTCAAACTGCTTATCCAGCCTTTTCTTCTGCATCCTCTTAGGAAAAGGAGGTCGAGGATAGATCTGTTTCTCCCCGATATTACCCTCAGGAGGAGTATGTTCCACAGTAGTCTTCCTTGGTTCCACCTCTGCTTCCTTCTCCACTTCTTCTTCAGCCACAACTGCATTTTCTGAAACTTGAGATTTTTAGGCTCTTCGTCTTGCTGAATTTGGGGGCTTGCGACCTTTCCAAACCTCAAGGTGATGGCGTTCACATCTTCATTAACTTCCCTCTTGTCTGCATTGGCTTCTGTAGCATTAAAAAGCGTTCCTGGTGGTCGATTCAATAAGGCATTAGCAATTTGCCCTATTTGGTTCTCCAGAGTCTTGATAGAAACAACCTGGCTTTGGCATATTAGCCGCAACTCCTCCAATTCAGATTTTTTATTAAAAGATAGACACGCACCATGAGTTTGTTGTTGAATTTGGAGTTGTTTTCTTGGTGCAATTTGTTGCTGAAAACCAGGAGGGTTGAATAGGTTATTTCCAAATTGCTGGAACGGTTGTTGCATCGCATTCTGATTGTTGCTCCATCTGAAGTTAGGATGATTCCAGTTGTCAGGATGATAAGTGTTTGGAACTGGTTGCTGCGATCTCTGAAAGTTGCTCACAAACTGAGCTGAGTCACTAGATATAGCGCATTGCTCTGTCACATGCGGACCTGCACACAGCTCACAAAAACTAATTATCTGCTTAACACCATAGTTAGCCAGAGAATCGATCTTCATAGACAATGCCTTTAGTTGAGCAGTGATACCCGTAGCTGTATCCACTTCAAGAACTCCTGCTACCTTGCCCTGTGGACATCTCTGGGATGGATACTGATATTCATTAGCAGCCATCAGTTCAATTAGATCATAAGCTTCCTCATAGCTCTTTTCCCATAATGCTGCACCTGATGTTGCATCGAGCATGGGTCTGGACTGTGCTCCCAAACCATTATAAAAACAACTGATGATCATCCAATCAGGAATTCCATGATGAGGACACTTCTTAAGCATCTCCTTGTAGCGCTCTCATGCTTCATATAAAGATTCTCCTGATTGCTGCGTAAATTGAGTAATAGCATTCCTGATTGCAGCTGTCTTCGCCATAGGGAAGAATTTAGTAAGAAACTTCTGAGCAAGATCTTCCCAAGTAGTAATCGAACCAACTGGTAGAGAGTGTAACCAGCTCTTAGCCTTGTCCCTCAGAGAGAATATGAACAGTCTTCACAGCATCTTCAGAAATACTGTTGAACTTGAAGGTGTCGCATATCTCAATGAAATCCCTAATCTGCATATTGGGATCTTCCGTTGAAGAACCCCCAAAATGGATTGAATTCTGCACCCATTGAATTATGCCAGGCTTGATCTCAAAGGTATTAGCTGTGATAGCTGGCCTGACAATGCTAGATTGAATATCATTGATCTTGGGTTGAAAAAAAACCATCAAGGCTCTCGTTCGTGCTGCTGGATCTCCCATTATAATGAGTACCTAAAACACAAACAAATAAATCGTGAAAGGAAAAGAATCTGAGTCAGTGAACTTTAACGACCACTGATGACAAGCACATAAACTAAAAATTAACACCGAGTCCCCGGCAGCGGCGCCAAAAACTTGTTAGGGCGAAAACACGCGCTAATATTCATGCAAGTATACGCGTTCGCAAGTAGTATAAGATATAAATCAGATTCGTTCCCACAGAGACTGGTTTAGGTTAAGTTCAATTTATGCACCTATGCAACAATGTATGGTTATCGCTCAATGCTAAGACAAATAACAAACCGGGTTTTGATTAAACTAAGAGATTAAACTAACAATTATAACTAAGAGAACAAGAATGGTTGAATTAATATATATATGACAAACATGGGATTCTAACTTCATTAAATACTTCATTCAATAGGCTTATTGTTCTTAATCTTAGCATGTGATAGTGATGACACTAATCAGATAACACGAAACTGATAAACGCCAACTTTCGTTGCACGAGTACCATTCTACCAGACATCCACGACTACCATAATAACACGACAATATAAACTAATAAAATACTTATTAAAACCAGAGTACGTCATAAGAGTATTAAGGTTCAAAGTAAAGAAAACTAGCATCCACTGTTACAATGAATAAAAGAATCACAAGATAATGTATGCTTCCTCTTCTTTGTTGCGGTGTGCTAAAAACGGTCTTCTTAATCTTCTCTCATTGCTCCTTACTTGATTAATACTTGTTGCTTCTTATTGTGAAACGTCTCTAAATATTACTTATATAGAAGTCCACAAGAATCAGCAGTCTCAGAAGTCCAGTAGGATACAAATTAATAAAAAGCATAATCAGAAAATCCGACTCCAGGCGGCCACCCCAGCTTCCAGGCGGGCGCCTCAGCTCCCAAGCGACCGCCCCAAATCCCAGGCGGGCCTCTGGCATGCTTCTGAAAAAATGAACTTCTTGCTCCTGATTTTGCTGATTTCTTCGCACATCTCCCCGAGACTGATCCCAAGTACTTCCTTAGGCTTATTTTGATGAATTCTTCCTATTTACGCAAGCTATACCCTGAAATGCAAAAACACTCGAAAACGCATCAAATACACAAAATACCTGATTTTAAAACATCAATTCAAGCCATTTTAAGACGTTCTAAGTGGTATAAAATGCCACTTATCAGAAAGCTCCATTTTTTTCTAAGGCCCATCCTCCTAACCTCGCCTAACTTGGCAGGGTTAAGAGCATAGCCCATAGACAGAAGCATGGCACTAACATCTGTGTCTGTATCTGGAACTAGTGTATTGTTTTCAGGCAATTGTAAGCATGCTTGAATTGCATCACAGTTAATACTATACTCATTACTTTTGAGAGTGAAGGGAGTGGTTTTGTCTTTGGAGTTGTACACTGCTGTAGTCCATATCTCCTCCACAACCTCACAGTAGATTACTGGTGATGCCAACATTGCATAGCTCAGTTTGTAGCCTTAAATGAAGTCCATCATTTTGTGATAGGCTTCAGATGCAGCAATATCCTTGTTCATAAGTGCTACAAAGTTGTTCTTTTCATACACAAATCCAGATTGAGACATTATCTTGACTACAGGTGCCATTGTTGTGAATGAAAACAGTTACAGAAAAGAGGGGTTTTGGTTTGAAGATGAAGAGAGAGTAGAAATTGCTTTGAGAAAGATAAAAGTAAATCAGAAAATGAAATGGGACTTATATACTTTCTCAGAAATATACAAGAAAAAATTATAAAGTAAAATAAAGTACCCAATGAAATTTGCCCAAAATAGTCGTTTAAAAATAATAAATTATAGAATTTCTAAAAGATATCCATCGAAATATACTTACAGACTGTAAGTAAATTCGACGGATAAGGAATAAAATTAACGGCTATGATTAAAGCAATTCAACGGATATAGATTAAACAGACATCCGTCGAGATTTAACGTACCCAGAAAAATATTTGATTTTCAAAAGATAATGAAATTCAATGTATATTCATTTTCGACGGATAATGAACATCCGTCGAGATGTTAATTTTGACTTAGCCAAAATTTTATCTTAATAAGAAAAATTAAATTTGATTCTGGCTGCATTTCAAATTGCTTAGACATCAAAACAATTTAGGAATAATTAAGCATACCTAACTCACTTACCAACCTAGTAAAGGTGGACTCATCAAGTGGCTTGGTAAAGATGTCTGCAAGTTGCTTCTCACTTGAAACAAAATAAAGTTCCACAGTACCATTCATGACATGTTCTCTAATAAAATGGTACTTGATGTCAATGTGCTTTGTCCTTGAATGCTGCACAGGATTTTCAGTTATGGCAATGGCACTTGTGTTGTCACAGAAGATTAGGATCTTGTCTACATGAAGACCATAGTCCAATAGTTGATTTTTCATCCATAAAATATGTGCACAACAACTGCCAGCAGCAATATATTCAGCCTCAGCTGTAGAAGTAGAGACTAAATTTTGTTTCTTACTAATACAAGACACTAGCTTGTTTCCTAGAAATTGACAGGTTCCTGTTGTACTTTTTCTATCAATTTTACAACCTGCATAATCTGCATCTGAATAACCAATTATATCAAAACCAGATCTCTAGGATACCAAATGCCAAGTTTTGATGTTCCTTTGAGATATCTAGAAATTCTCTTAATAGCTACTAAATGAGATTCTCTAGGATCAGCTTAGAATCTAGCACAAAGACAAGTAGCAAAAATTTTATCTGGCCTAGTAGCTGTTAAATATAAAAGTGAGTCAACCATGCATCTATAACTTGAATTGTCCACAGACTTTTCAGTAGTGTTCAGTTCAAGTTTAGTGGCAGTGGCCATGGGAGTTTTTGCAGATGTGCAATCCATTAAGTCAAAGTGTTTTAAAAGATCATAAATATATTTGGTTTGACTAATGAATATATCATCACTAACTTGCTTAACTTGTAAACCAAGAAAATAAGTTAGTTCTCCCATCATGCTCATTTCATATTTACTTTCATCAATTCGGCAAACTTTTTGCAAAGTTTCTAATCTGTAGAGCCAAATAAAATATCATCTACATAAATCTGAACAAGTATGCTAGAGACATTAACATTTCTAAAGAAAAGAGTTTTATCAACAGTACCTCTTGTGAAATGATTTTCTAAAAGAAACTTTGACAAAGTATCATATCAGGCTCTAGGTGCTTGCTTCAAACCATAAAGTGCTTTCAAAAAATAGTTGACATAATCCGGAAAATTGGGGTCTTCAAAACCAGGAGGCTGACTGACATAGAGTTCCTCTTCCAAATCTCCATTCAGAAATGCACTTTTGACATCCATTTGATAGACTTTGAAATAGGCATGGGGCTGCATGGGCTACAAAGATTCTGATGGCTTCAAGTCTTGCAACAGGAGCAAATGTCTCATCGAAATCTATTCCTTCATATTGACAATAGTCCTTAGCAACCAATCTAGCTTTGTTCCTAACCAATATGCCATTTTCATCCATCTTGTTTCTGAATACCCACTTGGCGTCAATAAGATTTTTTCCTTTAGGTTTGGATACCAGCTTTTAGATTTTATTCCTTTTAAATTGGTTTAGCTCTTCCTGCATAGCTAAAACCCAATCAGGATCCAACAAAGCTTCTTCTACCTTCTTTGGTTCTTCCTGAGATAGGAAGCTGCTGTATAGACATTTTTCTTGAGTTGCTTTCCTTGTTTGCACTCTAGAAGATGCATCACTAATAATTAGTTCAAATGGGTGATCTCTAGTCCATTTTCTCTATTATGGTAGATTAGCTCTAGATGAAGAGGCCGCATAGTTGTCTTAATGTGTGATTGAGTTTTGATTAGAAGAAACTCCCCTTGAGTTTGTGGATCTTTG
This sequence comes from Apium graveolens, assembly GCF_009905375.1. Taxonomy (NCBI): domain Eukaryota; kingdom Viridiplantae; phylum Streptophyta; class Magnoliopsida; order Apiales; family Apiaceae; genus Apium; species Apium graveolens. The sequence continues at coordinate 100,653,288 of NC_133652.1, forward strand.
CCTTGAAGTTGGGGTCCTTTCTGTGTGTGATCTATATTGACTTTCAACTCCTATTGATGGCTCAACAGATGTTGATCTTTGTCTTTCAACGAATGATGCAGTTTTCCTCTCAACGGATGATTTACTTAGTCTCTCGACGGATGTTGAATTATGTGCTTCATTTGTTGCTGACTTTTCTGCATAATCCTTAGAAATTATTTCTTGATCACTTTCATCTTTACTAGCATCACAAATCATTTCAACATTTTCAAACTTGAGGCTTTCATGGAAACCTTCATCTTGCAGTCCTTCAATCTTCTTATCATCAAACACAATATATACAGATTCTATAATAATGTTGGTTATGAGATTGTAGACTCTGTATGCTTTTCCAACTGCATAACCAACAAAAATTCCATCATCTGGTTTGGCATCAAACTTTCCATGCTGTTCAGTTTGATTTCTTAGAATATAGCATTTACAGCCAAAGACATGAAGAAAGTTTTAGTGTTGGCTTCCTATTCTTGAACAATTATTAAGGAGTCATGCATTTTGCTTGATTGACCAAAGACATATTATGAGTGTAGCATGCAGTATTTACTATAACACCCTCCAAATCCGGGGTATAGATTTGGGGCATTATTAACAACAACTACAACTAAACCTGCACAAGCGGAATATAAATATAATAATTACCCCGAACTAATACTACTCGGGATCTTTTAAGGGTTGAGTTGAAAACAAGAACCACATACTACACTTTATTACAAACCCAAATAAATAAAACCTGTCTCAAAAACTCTCTTTGTTACAAAACTTTATTCTATCTACCATCTCACCACACAACTTTTATTCAAACTACACAACACTTTTATTCAATCCAACATTGCTACTTATCCTGTTACACTTGATCTGGCAATTCAAAGCTCTCTTCGGGAATGGGAAGGAACACTCTTGGTATAAGAGGGTCCCGCTGCTTGACTCGCTTCTTGACTATGCGGGTCCTGATGGGTTTCATTCTCTACCTTAACTGTAAAACAATAGGAATAATAATAAAAGGGGATGAGCCAAAATTGCTCAACAAGCCTGAAATAATATATATAGTATAAAGAGAGAGAAATAAGTGAACCAATAAGCTGCTGGTTGGAACAACCATCTGAATCTGTATAGGATAGTAATTTGCCAATGCTGGCGAGTACCAAATGAACAAGACTGGAAACAAGAACCTACATATGCACTATAACCCGCTGATCAGTCAGGATATAGTGCGGATCTATACCCAACTGCATAGACCCAACCAACATAAAGAGTACTCAGGCAACTATGGCCTATTAAATAATGGTCTGGGAAAAACCCAGCCCGTATAGTAACCATCCAGTCCAAGGCTTAGCATCCGGAACAATCGGAATACTTTTGATATATCCCAACACCAGGATATACCAGAGTATATGTAACAAGGGTAAAAACGATTAAAATATGAATAGGGAATTCAATAAATTGGGAGAAGTCAAGAATCGAAATGAAATTGAAACAAGCATTAATAAATGGGTAACAGTGTATAAGAACAATGATTATCAAAGGTAACTGATTTGATAAAAGGAAATATAATTCACTATTCTGAATTTAGAATAGGGGAAAAACTTGCCTTGCGCGTACTTAACCTGGTTCAACTCACCGCCTTCTGACCCTAGCTTGCTCTGCCTTGCTAACACTGAACCAATCATGGAAAGATAGTCGTTTAGATAACTTACTATATACGTGTATCTTAAATTGATATCACGCAACCTTATCAGTCTACCCATGCGTTTCTATCTGACTCGCATATATACACATACATTATATAGCACATAGATTCACATAATCACGTAAATCATGTAGCACATAAAGCATATAATCAATTTTTAGACTTATAATTATTTTTAGAATTGATTCAAGACTCATACATGCATTAACTAGTCCTATCTGATTTTATTATAATTTTTTGAGATTTATTCGACTCAATTATACCCCTATTATTACCTGTGAACTATTAATTATCACCAAACCACTCTCTTTCGGAAGAAATTATAACTTACAACTAATTTTATTGGATTCGCCTCATTTTTCTGAGTCTAGGGGTCTTCGTTTCGCTCAAATCGGACTAACGGTTGAATTATTATGAATTAAACAAGATTTAATTAATTAATAATTTAATTATAAATAATTAATTATAATTAAACAATCCTTAATTACATTTTTAAATAATTAATTAATAATTATTGTATTTTAAAATAATTAATCCCTAATTATTAGGAATTATTACTATTTATTACAAATTATTATTACTTATTCGAACAGATCGATTATTTACAAATAATCAATCGATTTAATTAACTGATACGCTATTTATCGAATAACTATGAATTATTCGAATTATAAACCAACTTAACGATTAATCACTCGTATATCTACGAGCTACTCGCAATTCTCGCATAATTATCGAACTATTGTATTATTATTGAAACTCATACGATTCGCTAATTAATTAGTTACTGATATCTAATTATACGATACGAATAATTACCGCAATATTATTCGAATAACTAACGCTCGAATAATAATTCTAATTAGTGAATCACTATTCGCATTATTAACTAATTATTAGATTATTAATCATATCACTTAATTATTTCTAATTCTTATTTATTAATTAATTATCTAATTATTAATTAATTAGATAATTAATAAATAATTAGATAAATAATTAAATAATTAATTAAATAATTAATTTCGAATTTATAATTTAGTAAAAAAAATTAAAAATTAATAATACTATTTTTCAGAATTTAAAACTAATTTTTAATTAATTTTTAGAATTATTAAAAACTGATTTTAATTACTAAAATATAAATAAATAATTAATTACTCAAAAACACAAAATCAGAACAGAGTTTGGGTTCTGAAGGATCAAACCCGGGTCGTTTCCGGGTTGCAAACCGGGTCGACCTCGAGTTAACGGGTCACGAAGAACGAACCCTGCAACCCAGAACCCGACGCCGGCAACGATTCCCGGCGAGAATCCGGCGAACCAAAACACTCGATTCCAGTCGATTCTTCTACGTTTTCAAAGCACAGCAACACAACGACGCTCCCCTTCTGTTCCCAGGCCTTTCTCTGTCCTCCTTCCTCGTCGAACACCGCCGGAGACGAAGAACAACGGCGGCGTCGCCGTTTTTCCGACGAACACGAAACGGACACCAACAAACACAAACCCGGTGCCAATCGATTCCAAATTCAATGATCTAAACGTCTATACTAACAGAATCATCAAACAATACACAGAAATTCAAACCCGAATTCAAGAATTAAAACCAAAAATAACAACTTTCAATTCGATCAATCAAACAACAAAAACAGTTATATAATCATAAACTACGATTCTTGGGCTTCAAAACGGATACTTACACTAACGATTTGGACTCCGGAATCACGATGAAATCCGACTTTGATCCTCCTCCTCTGTTCTTCACAAACCCTAACCCTAATTCCCTTTCTAATTTCCTTTTTATTTTTCTGATTTTTAATTATAATTAACTGAAAAATTAATAGTAAATCAGGTTTTTATATTTATGAAAATAATACCCCTAAGTAAAATTAAGGGTCTAATTACACTCCTAATAAAAATATTTGGCCCCAATTTTTATAATTTTTGGGTATCAATATTGAATTTTTAAATATCCAATAAATACAAAATAAATGCTAAAAATTTCCAAAAATTGTGAATATTACAAAAATACAAAGAAAAATGATATATGATAATTTCATGATCATATAAAAATAAAAATGTAATTTTTGTGGGGTTTTTGGTACCCGAAGGGGTCCGGAAAAGTCGTTTTTCGCGAAAAAGGTCAATTTGTAAAACGTCTAGGGGTTCAGAATAGCGATATGGTATAGGGCATTTTTAATATAATAGGGCCAATGATTTTGTTTGAAATACGGGCTTTTAAAACATAGTTTTGAGCTGTACAGGTTTTGATATAAAACATATAACGAACGATAAAACGCTCGATAAATATCCAAAACATGTTTGAATCAAAACAGCCAACACGTAACACATAGCAGTTAGGGTTTATTGACTGAACACATTTTATCACATAATAATACACATAATTTATCATTATTATAATATAATACAAGCGTAATTTCTCGGTCGTTACATTTTCAGCTTCAGCCCAAAAGTAAGTTGGTAGCTTTGATTCTTCTAGCATTGTCCTTGCAGCTTCAATACAGGATTTGTTCTTCCTTTTAACCACTCCATTTTGTTGTGGAGTTCTTGCTACTGAGAATTCATGCATGTTCCCATTTTCTTCACACAAAAACCTCATAATGGAATTCTTGAACTCAGTTCCATTGTCACTCCTTATTCTTCTAACCTTGAGATCAGGATGGTTGTTGACTTGCCTTATATGATTGATAATGATTTCACTAGCTTCATCTTTAGATTTGAGAAAATATGTCCAAGTGAACTTTGAGAAATAATCAACAATCACTAGGCAGTATCTTTTCTTTGAGATTGACAACACATTGACTGGTCTAAACAAATCCATATACAGTAGTTGTAGAGGTTCTTCAATTATAGATTCAAGCTTCTTTTTGAATGATGCTTTGATATACTTTCCCTTTCGACATGCATCACACAGTCCATCCTTTGAGAACTCAACTTGAGGAATGCTTTTAACAAGATCTTTCCTGACTAATTCATTCATAGTCTTGAAATTCAGATGTGACAGTTTCTTGTGCCATAGCCAACTTTCATCTTGACTTGCTTTGCTGAAAAGACAGGTAATAGAATTTGCACTTGATGAGTTGAAGTCAGCTAAATACATATTTCCTTTTCTTACTCCACTGAGAACTACTTTGTTGTCCTTTTTGTTTGTAACAATACAGGCTTCAGAATTGAATGTTACTGAGTTGCCCTTATCACAAAGTTGGCTGATACTCAAAAGATTATGTTTGAGTCCATCCACTAGAGCAACTTCTTTAATAATGACATTGTCTTTAACAATCAAGCCATATCCCACAGTATACCCTTTGCTGTCATCTCCAAAAGTAATACTTAGGCCATCTCTCTCTGTGAACACAGTGAGCAGGGTAGAATCTCCAGTCATGTGCCTTGAGCAACCACTATCCAAATACCCAAGATTCTTTATGTTTCCCTACACACATCAAAACCAAATCAAGTTAATTTTCGTACCCAAGTTTCCTTGGGTTCTACCTTGTTAGCCTTCTTTTTAGGTTTCTTAGGCTTGTCCTCATTTGACTTAGGTGATTGAGATTCAACCTTGGTCAATAGAGTAGGGCTTTGAAAACCATCATAATTTCAGAATTATCATGCACGTGTTGATTAACATGAAATATCATATTATGTGTGTTAGTCGCTAAATACGCGCTAATATTACACACAAGTATACGAGTTTGCAAATAGTATATAATCTTTTCTAGTTCATTCCCATGGAGACTGTATTAGTTAACTAATTAATTCATGCACCTAAGCAACAATATATGGTTATTATTCAATGCTAAGATAATAACAAATTGAGTTTGATTATAACTAAGATTTAAACTAATAATTATAACTACGAGAATAAGATTGATTGAATTAAAATAAATGATAGATATGGGATTCTAACTTCATTAAGTAGTTCATTCAATAGCCTTATCTTTCTTAACCTTATCATGCAATGGAGATGTTACTAATCAGACAACACGAAACTGATAACCGCCAACTTTCGTTGCACGAGTACCATACTACCAGACATCCACAAAAGAGATAGAAGTTGAATAGACACCAATTATATTGAGACCCTATATGTCTATAGAATTTGACAATATAACGGTTTAAGTACAAGTTATCTATCTTGATTACATAGGGCAAGTTAGATGGTTACAATTACCTACGAATCATGCATAAAAATACAGGAATCTATGCTAGCATGGCAAGTTCTAAATCCTTAAATTCACTTTCGCTTCATTAAGAATTAACACCCTATCTTATAAGTACGCGATGCTCACAAGAAGAATAAGCACAACCAATACTAGGATATCAAACAATCACCACATACTAAGGCATCAAACAATTAACTAGAGAAATCCATAAATAAATCCGCTAGAACTCCATGATAACGATTAGCCCATAATTGAACTCATCGCCAACGTGGGTTCCAATGAAAACATGATATAGCAAACGTATTCTTTATACGAATAAATATACCAAAGTACAAACAAGAGTAAAGGTTTAGCAAAACAAGAAACAAGCATCCAAATTACAACTCAAAACAAAGATTCACAAGAATAAACTAGATCGTCTTCGCCTTTGTTGAATTGTGCCCAAAAGGTCTCTTACCGTCTTCTCCTTGCTTGATGTCTCTGAAAAACGACCTAAGTTATGTTTATATAGCTGTCCATGCATCCCAGGAGTCCAGCAAATCGAATTGTAATTGAATCAGGATTTTAATAACCCGACCCGGCCGTGCTGACTTTCTATTCGCGCAACATTAGCGCGGGCGCGCCTGCCTTCAGCCAAAAATTCTTTTTTTCCTTCTTCTTTATTCCATGCAGCTTCGAGCCAGTCTTTCAAGCTTTCATTCCAGCACATCCTAAACACCATATTAGCATCAAAATAATGCTAATTCACCTGATTCACGAAGTAAATCCTGAAATGCAAAAATACTTGAAAACACGTTAAAACACAAATAACTTGAGTACAAATACACCAACTCAAAGCTTATTAGAGCATAAATAAGTGTCATAAATGCCACTTAACACACCCCCAAACTTGAATCGATGCTTGTCCTCAAGCATAAACAGACTCAAAGAACAAGAAATAAAAATGCATGAATGCAGCTAATATGAATGCATCGATCCCCAAAGAATAACTAAACCAATCAACAAGAAACACCTCAGCAAATGCAGTTACTCGCATAAAGATTCATCAAATCTCACAAATCAATCTACATACCAAAGACGTGCGTGAGTGCAAATCCTTACAGATATACTATCGCAACTAGATCGACAATCATAACTCACTACTTATCAAGACAATCGCAAGTTTATAAATAGAATAAAAGATAGACTCAAAATAACTTATAACACTTCAATTCTTATATCGGAATTATCATGGATTCATGCTTTTATTCACAACAAAACAACACAAATATGCTTATTTGATTGTGCAATGAGTGAGGTCCACAAAGGACTTATACAATAGTACCCATGTAGCAAGCGTTAGGTTAGCGGATCCCAGACTATAGAAGCCTTAGGTCACTAGGCACAAAGTCCCCTAAGAACTTAATAACTCAAGTATTAAAGAGCCCACTCGTGATCAATTATACATAACACTTATTTTCTTTTCTTTTTACTTTCTCATTTTTTTTTCTTTTTTTCAACAATTTCTGAATGAGTGCGTTTCGCTCCATCTCATTCAACCCTAGACTACTCATATAAATATGAGTCGGCTACTAGCCACTTGACACCTAGTCATACAACTAGCAATGAAATCCAATTTCTCCAATTTTTAAATATCCATGTGTTTTATTATTAAGAGCATATCCTAAATTCTAAGTATAAACAAGCGATTAAACCTCGTCAATCAAACAAATCATGACTATGATCTAGTACTTTAGCAACCTATAAGACTTAGTGAAATACAAGCGTCTCTAGCATGCAAATCAATCTAATAAGACTCAACATCACCAAATACGACATCACTACACTAGCATCCATATCACCAATTAATCGGAAAAATTATCTAAGGGATCATGTTATAATGCAAATGCATGAAACTATATGAACAAAATAACATAAAATACCAACAAAATAAAAAAAACTACTTGCAAAATATGCAACTATATGCACTAAACTATCATGAATATGCTACTATAAAATATGCAACTATATGAGACTCACACAAAAACATATTCCTTCAACTACTACCCCCAAACTTTAAATATTCACTGTCCTCGGTGAAGGTAATAGTAAGGAATCAGGCATACCTACTACGAATCAGAATCCTCACCCTCAACGGGTGGAGTATCAGGCGTGTCCGGAGGTGAATACACAGAGTTCTCACCAAAAACTGGCCACTGAATGTTAACTCCGGTGGCTCTAAATGCAGTCCCAAGTGACTGGGTGAGATCACGTGTAAAACGACTATGGATGTTATGCATCGCATCCATCCTCCTTGCAAGACGCCTATACTGTGTCGAACTCAAACCAGCTCCCAACTCTGCTCCTGCTCCTTCCTGCTGCTGCTGCTACTGTGATGGACCGACCTCCTCTCCATACTGAGCTCTCCAAGCTACTCGGCGGGCATGCTAAGAACCTCCCGCTGTAGCTGCCTCCATAGGAACACCACCTGGTAAATGATCATATGAGTAACCAAGCCCCTTAGGATCGGGCTTCCCTCCATACCACTCAACTATGTTGTGCAGTGTAGAACTGTCAATAGGAGCACTGGGAAGCTGAAGCTGCTCATGTGCTGGCCAACAAACTCCAACAGCCATGCACAACTTCGTCACAACTGACGCATAAGGAATAGCACCTGTAGTACCTCCCCTCAAAAATCTCAGAATCCCCTGATATATCACAATCCCCAAATCAATGTAATCACCTTGCAGAATACCCCAAAGCAGATGAGCACGCTCCACCGTAATCTCATGCATATGCGAAGATGGCATGATTTTAGCACAAATAAATGAGTTCCAGGTGCGTGCAAACCTGTTCATGCATGATACAGGGAACGTGGAGTAATCAGTAGTGCCCCTATTGAATTTCCAATACGTCTCAGACACACAGAGAGTTGCAATGATGAGATCCAAATTGAAGTCCTCCGGAGTCTTATCGTTCCATGTGTCCTGACCCACCTTCCTCGTGGGATTCTCAATCACCCTCCTAATAGCCTCAGCACTATATTCGATAGTCATCCCCCTAATCACCGTGAAGCCATTCTTCTCCGCCTTTATGTTAGCATAAAACTCCCACACAACACTCATGGGCACAGCAGCGGGTGCCTCAAAAAAAGAAACCCAGCCCAGCTCCAAAATCATCTCCAAAAGCTTACCATCGTTCCCTGATAGTAAAAATCCTCGCTCCTTAGCAATAGGCTTCGAGAAAAGCCTCGTGTACTCCTCTTCATTTCCTGGAGTAGAAAATGTGGGCTCACACCACCTGCAGATGAAGAATCGGTGGTGGTGCTGCTTACTTGTGTTCTTTGTCTCTTGGGTGCCATCAGGATTGAATAAGAAAGAATAAAAGCTTAAGTATTTAGAGAGAAGTTGTGTTTGAGAGTTGAGTTATGGTGGAGAAGTTGTGTATAAGTGTATGTATTTATAGGTGGAGAGGTGAGAATTTGATAAGGAATAGAAGTGGGAATTGATTATGGGAATCGTGGGAATAATGGAATTGATTAGGAGAGGGAATTGTGGGATGTGGGAAAGTAAAAATCGGGTTAGAATTGATTTTGGAATTAAAATCCTGATTTTCTCTAATAAACTGCTATTTTTTTTTTTCGAACAGGGACGTGGCGCGGCCGCGTGCTTGGACAGCGCGGGCGCGCTCACCTTCTGGAAAACCGGGCCGGCCGCGCGCTTGATCAGCGCGGGCGCGCTTGGCTACTGGAAAAACGGCACGGCCGCGCGCTTGATCAGCGCGGGCGTGCCCGGCTTCTGTAGTTGGCCCTGAATTTTTTTCTTTTTCTGATTTTTTTGGGTTTTTCTCCTTCCTTCTTGCTTCTTCTACTTCCTACTGTACAACATACTTGGGTTGTGTTAGGCACAAAGCATGCGCTAATTATTCACGCAAGTATACGCGTTCGCAAGTAATATAGAATAATTTCTAGTTCTTTCCCACAGAGACTCAGACTAATTATATTTAATTAACACTTACTCACCAATGTATGATTACTTCTCAATGTCAAGACAATAACACTTATGGTTGATTAGCTAATTAATAACTACGATTAACTACGAGAATTGAACACTTAAATAACCCATGAATTAACAATATTAAACACACATGAGATCATAACTTCATTACTGCTTCAATCAATAGTCATTGTTATTACGCTTAGCATGTAACGATGATGATATTAATTGAACAACACAAAACTGATAAAAGCCAACTTTCGTTGCATAAATACCATTCTACCAAGCATCTACAATTAAGATAGAAGTTGAATACGCATCAATTAGGTTGAGACCCTATATGTCTACAGAATTTGACAACATAACGATTTAAGCGCAAGTTATTCATTATGATTACACAAGGTAAGTAAAACGGTTAGAGTTACCCACTAACCATGCATACAATACATGAACCTATGCTAGCATGGCAAGTTCTAAATCTCAAGATTCACTTTCTCTTCACAAGAGATTAACAGGCTATCTTATATGTTCACGACGCACATAAGATGAATAAGCACAACCTATACTAGATATCATACAATTATCACATACCAAGGATTAAACAATTAACTAAAGAAATCCATAGTAAATCTGCTATGACCCCATGATGATGATTAGCCCATGATAGAACTCATCGTCACCATGGGTTCATATGAAAACATGATAATAACACGGCAATATAAACTAATAAAATACTTATTAAAACCAGAGTACGTCACAAGAGTATTAAGGTTCAAAGTAAAGAAAACTAGCATCCACTGTTACAACGAATAAAAGAATCACAAGATAATGTATGCTTCCTCTTCTTCATTACGGTGTGCTAAAACGGTCTTCTTAATCTTCTCTCCTTGCTCTTTGCTTGATTGATACTTTTTCTTTGTTGCTTGTTATTGTGAAACGTCTCTTAAGTAGGTTTATATAAGAGTCCACAAGAAACAGCGCCGTCAGAAGCCCATTAGAATACGAATTAAAATCCAGAATTAATTTTCTCAGCCCCAAGCGGCCGCCCCAGGTCCCAAGCGGGCGCCTGCACCTTCAGGAGGTCGCCCCACATCCCAGGCGGGCGCCTGGACAGTTTCTGGAAAAATTAACTTTTTGCTCCTGATTTTGCTGATTTCTTCGCACAACTCCTCGCAACTGATTCCAAGTATTTCCCTAGGCTTATTTTGATGAAATCCCCCTAAATTCGCAAGTTATACCCTGAAATGCAAAGACACTAGAAAAACGCATCAATTACACAAAATACTTGATTTCAAGACATCAATTCAAGCCATTATAAGACGTTCTAAGTGGTATAAAATGCCACTTATCACACCCCCAAACTTAAAACGATGCGTGTCCTCAAGCGTCAGAGACTCAAAAACAAAATAAAAACATGCATGAATACAAACTACATGAAATGCAGCGATCCCCATCGTAATGACTAAACCAACCAACACATAACATCTTAACAAATGCAATTAGGCGTCTAAAGATCAATCAAATCACGCAAGCTAACATACAACTAGAAACGTGGTGTGTGCAAATGCTTAACAGATATGCTTCGAAACTAGATCAATTATCATAACTCAATTATACTCAAGGCAATCACAAGATTATACGAAAAATAAATTCTAGACACAAAATGACTTTTAACACTTCAAGATCACTGGAGCTTATTACGGAATCATGCTTTTATTTAAAACAATAAACAAATGCTTATTTGATCGTGCAATGAGTGAGGTCCACAAAAGACTTGTTCAATGGCATCCATTTAGTGAGCGTTAGGTTAGCGGATCCCAGACTATAAAAGCCTTAGGTCAATAGGCACAAAGTCCCCTAAGAACTTAATAACTTGAATACCAAAGAGCTCACTCGTGATTAATTATGCATTAAACCATATTTTTTTCTTTTTTTTCTATTCTATTTTCTTTTTTTTTCTTTTTTTTCAAATTCAGAGCAAGTGTGTTTCGCTCCATCTTGGTCAACCCTAGACTACTTGCATAGAATACGAGCTGGCTACTAGCCATTTGATGCCTAGCCACGACTAGCAATGGATTCCAATTTTTACTACAATTTTATCTTTTCATGACTTTTATCATTAAAAGCCTATCATACATTCTAAGCATAATCAATAAATTAACCTCAAAAACCATCAAACCATGACAACAATCTAGTCCTTAAGCATACTCTAAGACTTAGTAAAATTACAAGTGTTTCTAGCATGCATGTCAACCTAACAAGATTCAACATCCCTCTACCGCTATCACTACACTCGCATCAATATTACATATCAATTGGTAAAGCAACACAAAAGGGATCATGGTATATGCATGAGCTAAATGACATGATAAAAAAACTATATGGCAAAAATATGCAACTATATGAACTAAACTATCATGAATATGCAACTACATGACACACTACAAATATGTTCCTTAACTACCACCCCCCAAACTTAAAATCTTCACTATCCCCGGTGAAGGTAATAGAAAGGAACACAGAGTATACCTACTCAGAGAAATCATCATCATCACTCTCAGAGGGTGCAGTGTCAGGAGGCGGATAAGCAGAGTCCTCACCAAAAACGGGCCACTGGATGTCAGCTCCAAGGCCTCTGAAAGCAGTCCCAAATGCTAGGGTGAGCTCCTGAGTAAACCTACTATGTGACTCGTATATCACATCCATCCTCCTGGATAGCCTTCTGTACTGGGCATCAACCATCCCTGAACCATCACCTCTCTGGGCTCTAGAAGAACCTGCCTCGCCATGAGCCTGACTGGGCCTAGCCATCGTAGTACCAGCTGCCGGACGTCCTCCTGGAAGACGATATCCTAAACCATGCTCCTCGGGCTCTCCACCCGTCCACTCCTGCATCACATTCAGTGTCGATGAATCAATAGGAGCAGCAGGCATCTGCAGCTGCTCATAAGAAGGCCAGTGGGCTCCAACTGCCTTGCACAGCTTCGTGATAACAGAGGCATAAGGGATGTTGTTATGCGTCCTCCCCCTCAAAAACTTCAAAATCCCTTGGTAGATGAACTCACCAAGTTCCACATAATACACCTCATTCAAAATTCCCCACAACAACCTAGCTCTCTCAACTGTAACCTCATGTGCATGCGAAAAAGGCAAAATATTAAATAAAGTCATTCCATGCACGGGCATACCTGTTCATCGCAACAGCCGGAAAAGAATGATACTCGTTAGATCCTATTTTAAACTTCCACACCGTGCCCAGCTGACGGAGAGTAGCAATAATCAAATCCGAGTCAAAATCCTCGGGGGTCTTCGCATTCCAATTCTCCTCCCGGGGCTTCTTTTGTAGCTGCCCCAATAATACGGCGAATCGCCTCGGGCTGATAATCAACCGTAAGCCCCCGAACAACAGAATATCCATTCTTGTCGGCCTTGGTGTTTGCATAGAACTCGCGAACCACACTCATTGGGACCGCCTCAGGCGACTCATAAAAAGTAATCCACCCTTTCTCTGTAATCATCGACAATAACTCACCATCCCTTCCCGATGGAAAAAATCCTCTCTCCTTCAGAATCGGCTTAGTTAGAAGCCTATCATACTCCTCCTCAGTAGCCCTATCCACCAATCAGGGCCTCGCAGCAGTACCCCTCGAAGAATCAGCAGTAGGAATAATGCTGCTGCTATCAACAGTTCGAGATCTCTTTGGGGCCATTGAAACTGAGAATAAGTGTTTGAGAGTTGTGTTTTGTGTGTAGGAGAGAGTTTGTAAGTTGAAAGTATATAGGAATGTATATGGAGAGGTTGTGTGTATATATAGGGTAGGATTTAGGTTTAGAAATTGATTAGGAGTGGGGTTTGTGGCTTTTTTGTAAGAGATAATTCGTGGGTTAATGGGGTTATGGCTATGGAATTGTTTTCGTGTTTTATTTTCTGTATTTTTATAAGGCTGATTTTTTTTTTCAAACAGTCGGGCTCCAGGCGGGCGCCTCAGTTCCCAAGCGGGCGCCTGGAACTAGCAGGCGGGCACCCGTTAGGTTCCTGGAAAAAAAATTTATGCCTTTTTCTTTTCTGATTTTTTTGGGTTTTTGGATAGATTACTAACTTCTAAAGGTTCCTATAGTCTCAAATCTTGGGTTGCCTCCTAAGAAACGCTTCTTTTACGTCATTAGCTTGGCGATCAAGTTGTCAATAAAATGACATTTACCACTTCCCGGTTTGCCGTGTCCCCATAATAGTGCTTCAATCTCTGACCATTAACCTTGAATGCTTGGCCTGGATCGTTCTCAAAAATTTCCACCGCTCCGTGTGGAAACACAGTTTTGACAATAAATGGTCCAGATCACCTTGATTTCAACTTTCCAGGAAAAAGTCGCAGACGAGAGTTGAATAAAAGAACTTGTTGCCCCGGCACAAATAACTTAGGAGATAACTTCCTGTCGTGCCACCTTTTCACTTTTTCCTTGTACATTTTGTTGTTTACGTACGCTTGTAGTCGAAATTCATCAAGTTCATTTAACTGAAGCATTCACTTCTTCCCCGCTGCATCATAGACAAGTTGAAACGGGGACATCCCAAATGGAGTCTTGTATGCTGTTCTATAAGCCCAAACAGCTTCATCGAGCTTCAAAGACCAATCCTTCCTTGATGGATAAACAACTTTCTCTAGAATGCGCTTGATCTCTCTATTAGACACTTCAGCTTGACCATTAGTTTACGGATGATAGGCAGTAGCAATACGATGATTCACATTGTAGCGTTGCATCATAGAAGTAAACTTATGATTGCAGAAATGCGACCCCTCATCACTTAGAATAACTCGTGGTGTTCCAAACCTTGTGAATATCTGCTTATGAAGAAAACTCAACACTACCTTTGCATCATTTGTCGGCAGAGCCTTGACTTCTACCCATTTCGAGACATAATCGACTGCAAGCAAGATGTACTGATTATTGCAGGACGAGATAAATGGTCCCATGAAATCGATTCCCCAAACATCGAAGACCTCAACTTCAAGCATCACATTTAAAGGCATATCATCCTTTCTAGTATGATTCCCAACTCTTTGACAATGATCACACCTTAAAATAAACTGATGTGCATCCTTAAACAATGTAGGCCAGAAAAAAACTGCTTGAAGAATAAGAGCTACTGTCTTTTCACCACCATAATGTCCACCATAAACTGTGGAATGACAGTCTCGTAATATCCCCTCCGTCTCACAGAATGGGATACATCTCCTGATGATCTGGTCAGCTCCTTGTCTAAATAAATATGGTTTATCCCACATGTACCACTTCACCTCATGTAGAAACTTCTTCTTTTGAGCCGCATTCATATTATGAGGCATTATTTTGCTGACAAGATAGTTCACAATGTCTGCGAATCATGGCTCTTCCTCCTGAACTGTGAACAACTGCTCATCCGGAAAAGATTCGTTGATCAATATCTTATCATGTAAAGTAGAATCGGGATTCTCCATTCTAGAGAGATGGTCAGCTACTTGATTTTCAGTAGCTTTTCGATCCTTGATTTCTAACTCAAATTCCTGTAGCAAGAGCACCCAAACGAATAAGTCTAGGCTTCGAATCCTTCTTTGAGACCAGATAGCGGATGTCAGCGTGATCAGTGAATACTGTCACCTTTTTCCCAAGTAGATAAGATCGAAATTTTTCGAAACCAAAAACTATAGCCAAGAGCTCCTTCTCAGTAGTGGTGTAGTTCATTTGAGCTCCATTAAGCATCTTACTAGCATAGTAGACCACATGAAAGAGATTATTCTTGTGCTGCCCAAGAACTGCGCCCACCGCATACTCACTTGCATCACACATCATCTCAAAAGGTTCTGTCCAATCAGGTGCCGTAATAACTAGTGCAGTTATTAAACTCTTCTTGAGAGTCTCGAATGCTGCCAAGCATTCATCATCAAATTTGAAAGGCACATCTTTCTCGAGCAAGTTGCACAACGGCTTAGATATCTTAGAGAAGTCCTTGATGAAACGCCGATAAAAACCCACATGACCAAGAAAACTACGGATTCCTTTCACATAAATAGGTGGCGGAAGATTTTCAATGACCCCCACCTTGGCTTTATCCACCTCAAGGCCCTTTGTGGAGACTTTATGCCCAAGAATGATGCCTTGTTGCACCATGAAGTGACATTTTTCCCAATTGAGCACCAAATTAGTTTTCACACACCTTTTGAGCACCGAACGATGAGTATTTAAACATTCATCAAATGAATGTCCAAAAATGGAGAAGTCGTCCATGAATACTTCGACATTATTTCCAATCATATCAGAAAATATTGCCATCATGCATCTCTGAAAAGTGGCAGGTGCACCACATAAGCCAAAAGAAACTCTGCGAAAAGCAAACGTGCCAAATTGACAAGTGAAAGTAGTCTTTTCTTGATCTTCTGGTGCAATGCAAATCTGATTATAACTCGAATAGCCATCCAGAAGACAATAATACTCATGACCAGCCAACCTGTCAAGCATCTGATCAATAAATGGAAGAGGGAAGTGATCCTTCCTCGTAGCTTTGTTCAACTTTCTGTAGTCCATGCATACCCTCCATCCTGTGACTGTTCGAGTGGAGATGAGCTCATTCTTCTCATTTGCTACCACAGTAATACCTCCTTTCTTAGGTACACATTGCACGGGGCTCACCCAAGAACTGTCAGAAATAGGATATATGATTCCTGCATCCAGCCACTTTAGAATTTCTTTTTTCACCACTTCTTTCATGACAGGATTAAGTCTTCGTTGTTGCTCAATAGTCGGCTTGCTACCTTCCTCTAGCAGAATTTTATGCATGTAATACGAAGGGCTGATCCCTTTTATATCTGCTATAGTCCATCCGATGGCCGATTTGAATTCTCTCAAGATCCTTAAGAGTTTGTCCTCCTCACTACCTGATAGGTCAGATGCAATAATAACAGGAAAAGTAGATGCATCACCTAAAAAAGCATACCTCAAGTGTTCAGGCAATGGTTTAAGCTCCAAAATAGGCGCTTCCTCAACAGATGGTTTGAGCTTTCCCTCAGCATTCTTGAGATCAGTATTACCAAGAGATTCAAATGGCATGTCTAGCTTTCGCTTCCAAGGAGTAGCATTTAGATATTGTAGTTGCTCATTGCCTTCCTCATCTTCACTGTCAAATTCCCCCAATAAGGCTTTTTCTAAGGCATCAGACCTTAGAACATGATCAAGTTCTGAAGTTATTGCAGAATCAATCAAATCCACCTTGAAGCACTCCTCATCTTCTGTAGGGAATTTCATCGCATTGAATACATTGAATGTTACATAGTAAGTTCACATTTTTGCACATCTATCAAGGTACGGTTTGTGGCCAAGAAAGGTCTTCCCAAGATTATGGGAATCTTCTTATCTTCTTCGAAATCCAGAATGACAAAGTCTGCAGGAAAGATGAGCTTATCCACCTTTACTAACACGTCCTCCACGATGCCTCGTGGGTATGTAATAGAACGATCAGCCAATTGTAGAGACATATAGGTGGGCTTTGGATCAGGAAAATTCAGCTTTTTGAAGATAGACAATGGCATCAGATTGATGCTTGCTCCCAAATCGCAAATGCACTTGTCGAATATAATAACCCCAAATTTTGGAATTTTTGAAACACTGATGAATAATAACTTTTTGCTGATGATGCTAATTAAGGAAAATTATCAGACAACACTATATAGGAGTACTGTTATGGAAATTCTGAGATCGTATTGGTATTCCATAAAGTAAATGAGTGTATGTAAAGGTCGTCAGAATTCGAATCCGGACACTTTGATTTTTTCCCGAAAATCCACCAGCTACCGAAAGAATTGAGTATAAGGTAACATGATTAAAATGATTTAAATTTAAGGATTATAAGAGAGGGTCAAAAAAGGAATATAAAATATTGAGAAAGGTTTAAGGGAACCCAAGTAATACGATCCCGGATATCATCCCTCATACGACGAACGAGAACGAAAGTTAAGCGAACCGTATAAAAGATAAGCGGTCATTAGCCAAGTAATTAAGGGTTAATCAAAGAGGTTAGTGGGTGATGATGTCACTATAACACAAAGGGAAGACAAGTGTAAAAAGATGACATAAGCTTGATGACATAAGCATGACAAAGGGATTTTGTTTTGTTGGTTGATTTTGGACCATGCAAAATTAACCGTGGTAAAAACTTTAAATCATTTGCTAAGACAAAAAGAGAAGCAACCAAGCATTATTTCATAAAACAAAAAGAAGGAGAGTTGACTTTTGCTTCCAAGAACAAAGCTCTCGGTCAAAACAAACCCAGCAACTTCAAACTGCCATATCTCCTTCAATACTCAATCAAATGTTGTGTTCTATAGCTTGTTGGAAACATATTGAGATGGCCTACAACACTTGTTCACAAGTCTCGTCCAAATAAGCATGGTAAGACCCTCATTTTTACAATTCTTTCAATTGGACTTTTAGAAACTTCAAACCCTAACTTTGTGTTCTTGATTTCTTTGGAAAGATCAAGCTTGTAGGAGGCTCCCTAAGGCTTCCTAGCAACTTAACACCTCCCAAGGAAGGTATAAACTTCAAACCATAGCCTTTACTTTGATTATTACTGAGTTTGATGGCTGGTTTTCTAAATGAGAAGCATGATCTTTGATTATTAGTAGTTTGATTTGAATTTGGAGTGATTTGGTGAATGAATCTTGTTATAGTTAATAGAACTTGATTGTGGTTGGTTGAGATGAAGAATATGGAGAATAAGGACTGGTATAGTATTATTTAGTTGAGGTTTTGATGTGTTAATAATTGTGGGTTGTTTGGTGAGGTTTTGGTGTAGTGAGAAACTTGGTAATCGCGTAAACATAGCCGTCGCAATGCCCATTTTATTCAACTGCTTGTACTTAGTTTTGGGATAGAAAGCTCACTGACCAATCTGTAATTTTGCCATGTTTAGCTAGATCGTGTCGTAAGCTTCATTTTGGTATGTGGTTCGCTTGAATCCGATGTACGGTTTAGGAGAAACAATCGTTTTAAGTTACGGGGTTTCGCGAACGAACCTTTACCCCCTCGCTTTACTTTGAAACCTTGT
The DNA here is from genome assembly GCF_009905375.1 of Apium graveolens. Lineage (NCBI taxonomy): Eukaryota > Viridiplantae > Streptophyta > Magnoliopsida > Apiales > Apiaceae > Apium > Apium graveolens. Next base: position 100,672,245 of record NC_133652.1, read on the forward strand.
TTAAGGCCCCTAAAAGACTAATTGGATTACAAAACAATTATGTAAGGTGGGTTATGCAGTTGGTAGAGTATTCGTGAAAGAGTCGCCTTAAAATTCGTAACGGTTAATTTTATAAAAATGGTGGAGCCGAGGTTACTCGAGCGACTTATGTGAATCATTAAGCGTATAAGCGAACGTTAAGGTCTAAGTGGATAAAGTCTAGTTTCTTAAGCGATCGTGGTTTAATTCTGGATTATGTTGTTGTTCATAGGTTACCGGACCCACTCTAAGCTTAAGTCTACCCCGGAGCACTCAGACAAGTTTTCTACCCGTTATACTGTTGTTGTGATGTAAATATATTGACGCATTATCTTGAGATAAGTGCATAGTTGTTATTAGCAAATCTTGCGATATATTGGATCATGTTGATATGGTATATATATGCATGTTGTGAAATCTTGATATTTTATTATCAATTCAAATGCTTATAAACTGCATAATACATATGCTAGAGATAAGAAGTAGTTGCGTATACCCTTAGTATAGGGGAACCAAAGTTTAACATTTTTCTAAACCGGGAGGCGATGTTCCCGAGTATATTATATATATATAGTTTTCAAAACTATTAATCGAATAAGGTTTATGGGATAGTTTTATATTATAAGTTAATATTATTTTTGGAATATTCATATAAGATTCCTATTACGATCAAGGACTAGTTTAAGTATTTGAATAGAGTTTCTACTTATGAAACTTATTCTATATTATTTTATTAAATGAATATTAGTTTGAATATTCATTCGAGGACTTATGACTCTGCTTGTTTTATTAAATAATATTCTTTATTTTATTAAAGAATAATGTTTCGATATTTGCTAAGTATTCAGAAAATGATTGATACGTTCAAATCATTCTTACTTTAAATATTTCCAGAGATTATTTTCAAACTTTATCAAAACTATTTTTGGAAAGTTAGAGCGGATCCCAAAACTCGTTTTCAAATTTAAGATCATCCTTTCGAAGGGGATTTAAATACTCGCTTAAAAATCTGAGGGATCTGGCTCCGTGTTGTATTTTTACATTCGCAACAAGGTTGCTGTTTTGATAAAAGAGTTTTTGATTACTTACCTAACACTCGGGAAATAAAATTCTTGGAATAAGTTAATCCATTAAAAGGCATCGCCTGGGAAATATCAGTGAGTTTTCCTTTCCAACTAGATACGACTTCTTGGTGGAGCCGTATCAACAACTTTCTACTTGGGGAAAGGGAGACGAGCTTTACGTTTCAGAGTCATGGATTTCATCTGAACTAGGAGTGGCGTAAGTGGTCGAGTGGAAACGGCCCAGCCTTATTATATTGGCCCAAATGGCCCGGAAGTTCCGCTAAGACGGTCCATTCCTTAGGAGTCCAGGGTTCGGTTGACAAGTAAATCCGACTGTTCTCCTCGACATGTAGAAAATGGTGGGGTTGCAATACTGCGACTGATCATCGTAAGTGGTCTTCCTGGCGCGGCAAACTCCCATAATGAGTTCATCATCCAGTTGGATATTTCTGCAACACTACCCAGAGCACTTCGATAGAAAGGCTACGGTTGGGCGATTGTAGAGTGTTGGCAGGGTCGAGTTTTCAAAATAATATTTTCATCAAATGAAGTATCTCGTAACTTCATTTCATTTTGATGATATTTCAGAGATTGATTCTATACAAGTTTTGTCTTGTAACTTCATCTATGTGATGAACTTTTGAAACTGATTATACCTTGAACGGTGGTAGTTCAAGTAGTATTCAGAAAAGATATAAGTATATTGGAGTATCTTGTAACTTCATCTTTTCAACTTATATCTAGTTAATGATTATCTTATGCATGACAAGGATTTTCAGAAAAATATTGAGACAAGGTTAGATATATGAGATCACCTTGCAACGATATTTTCATACAGTTATAAACTGGAACTCTGTGTATATTATACATGTCAGAGGATTCCAAAGATTTTGAAAATTATATATGTGTATATATACTGAATATTTTGCGACTTCGTAGCATTAAGATATCAAACTTGGTTCATTTCTGCTTGGCCAAGACTTTCTTGAGTACTATGAGAATGCTCACATATTGTAAATCATTATACCTATTATTTTGGTGGGCTTGTTGCTCACCCTTGCTTTCTTCTTTCATCACACAACAACAGATAGACAAGATGAACGGGACCAAGCTCCCAATTCGTGAGCGGATAGGAAATGTTCCGCAGTATCCTGTAGGCGTTGATGCCGTTGTAGCTGAGGTAGGAACTACCAATAGGCTAGGCTTTCAACTTTTGATGTACTAGACTTATGTATACTTATGAATTGTAATAATGGCAAAGAATATGTAAATTTATTCAGAAACCCTTTTTAGGCTTATGATCTACTAGACTTATGTATACTTATGGCTTATAATTGTGGAATGAAATAACTTGTGTTATTTTTGGATATTCATCTCTGAGACTATAACTTGTGGTGTGTGTGTATAGTGTGGGGTCACAGTACGCAGTAGTTGGTTGATTATTAAAATTAAGTATTATTAAGGGAAATGGAACTCGTGACAACCCGGATCCCCGACCCCGGATTTGGGGGTGTTACAGAAATGGTATCAGAGCAAAGCGTTATAAACCTCAGAGATGATGTGACGTTAAAGTAATAAGTTCACTAAGATAATAAGAACTCTTGCCAAGTTCATAGTCAGACTACCTAACGTAGTATTGACAGTTAAAACCCTTATGGGAACCCTTATAAATATCGTGATAGAAGCGTAGTTCGTTATCGTATATGGTAGCGGGACTCCGAACCTTGAGGTTGAGGAGTAACAACGCGATGATGTTTTATTACTTATTGGAGATTAGATTGTGGATCCGATAGAGCGTCCTAACACAGGACCGGATGATGTTCATATTGAGGATGTAGCGGTTGAGGATGTTGTCCTAGAAGGGATTGTTGCTGAGAAGAATCCTATGGAGGATCCTGACAAGAAAGAATAAAGGATCACTGAGGAATTGATGACCATGGTTAGGGCGACTACCAGAGGTAGGATTGGCCGGTCACTATCGGAGGTTCGTTCAAGTTTGTAAAGATAGTAGCCCCTTTAACACGGCTTACTCGTAAGACTGAGAAGTTCGAATGGACAGAGAAATGCGAGAACAACTATTAAGAACTGAAGCAAAGATTGGTGACGGCCCCTATGTTGGCGTTGCCGGATGGAAAAGGAGATTTTGTGATGTGTAGTGACGCTTCGCATAAGGAATTAGGGTGCTTCTTATACAGCACAGCAAGGTAATCGCGTATGCGTCAAGATAATTAAGGGAATATAAAATTCGATATCCCCACCCATGATCTTGAGCTCACGTAAATAGTTTTGCCCTAAATATTGGAGGCACTACTTGTATGGAGAGAAGTGCGAGATTTATACAAACCATAAGATCTCAAGTATATTTCCACACAGAAAAAGCTCAACATGCGCTAGAAGAGGTGGTTAGAGCTAATCAAGGATTACGAGTATGAGATTCTTTATCATCCAGGGAAAGCCAATATGCTGGCTAACGCCCTTAGTAGAAAGGAGAAACTCAATATGATAATGTCTTCGGGAGAGTTGATAAAAGATTTTGAGAAAATGGAAATAGAAGTGAAGGTAACCGGAGCCGGTACCGAAAAGCTGTTGAGATTTGCAATGCAGCCCGAATTACTGGAAAATATCGTATGGTGCCAAGAAAAAGTGATGAATCAAGGCAGAAAGCCAATGACTGGAGAAGAGATTAATACCGAGAAAGATGATAAGGGAATAATGAGGTATTCCTACAGAATTTGGGTTCCAAACGTTCAAGAGCTTAAACATGAGATCTTAGATAAAAGCCATAGTTTGATGAATAAGTTTTAGGGCAAACCCTGAGTTTGATAGTCAGGGAGGTCGCCATCAAGATAGAAGGAACCCATAACATAATGAAGTGGAAAACAAGGATTTTAACGTATAAGATAACCCCGATTATGGGAGAAGGATGAAACATTTCATACTGAGAAAATAGAAGTTGAGCAAGATAGGGAGAACCATGACGGTACTCTATGGGGCAATTCATGGACCTGCCTAAACAAAAAAAATATACTTTTATTCCCAAACACCACCCTGAGGAAACAATGCGGTGGGAAATTCTTTCAGGACCTTTAAGTCACTAAGCTCTCAGAGTTCTAAGGAACAAGTTGACACAGTCAAGGCAAGAGCCTGGCTAAAGGAAATAGTGGAATCATTTGAGATTCTAAATGATTGACGAAGTGCAAAGGACTGTTTTTCCACTTACCTTCCTAAGAGAGAGGCCACCCGCTGGTGAAGGGCCAAGAAAGGCACGGAGCCAGAGGTTATAATAAACTGATTAAAGTTCAGTCAATTGTTTTCGGGAAAGTACTTCCCAAGGTTATGGAGGTAGTGTAAAAGCTTTAGAGCCAGAACAAAGGCGGACGAGTATGATGAATTATGAATCTAAGTTGTAAAAGTTGTCAAGATTCATTATGAGGCCAGAATGACGGGATGTTTGAAATTCATGTTTATGTTGTGTTGGTTCATGTAATGATTGTAATAGAAATGAAAATAAAAGACTGAAAAAGGAAGGAGTATAAAGGGATATAAAGGAAATAGAGTTGAGAAGTGATAAGGGAGTTAGGTATGGGAAACCCTAAGAAACCCTTGCAATAAATATAGAGAAGTGTGTCATCATCAGCGCGATAGTGACTGATCATGAGATAAATTCAAGGTTTGGAGGCGTAAGCGATACATATAGTTAATCCCCTTGAAGTTGAGAGTATTCGATGAAACTTTGAGATAGATCGATGGATTAATAAGGAAACACGGATGGACTGAGGAGACATGAAAGCAAGAAATTAGGAAATTGGATGAAGGAAGTGACCTTCAAGAATGTGAAGTGTATGTAAGACATGTGACTTGATACCTAGAAAAGGAGACGCTAGGTATAAAAGATGTCCCAACATTGAGGTGGCTGTTGAGATAAATAACAGAAGTAAATGAGGATTTAGTAAAAAGAAGTTCACGTTGAACACGACCAATATCTTCCAGAACATCCCTGTTATCATTACCAAATCAGGCAAGAAAAGTGGATAACCGTTGTTATCTTTTGGAGGCCATATGGATTGACCTCATTTTAGATAAGGATATTATTATGAAATTAGGCATAGACTATCGAGGTGAGAATGATTGAATAAGATAATCTATCAAGGATATATGACTTGATTTATCCATGGAAGAGTGTAAGTATCTTTTAAAGGTGGAATTAAGGATAAAACCCCGATAACTTGAGATGAACCCTAGGGGAATGTATAAAGGTTGGAATTTCACCCTAAATAGGGACATTATGAGTTTGGGTAGTATGGAATGAAGGATTTAAGGATAACCTTAGAGGTTTTACAAGGAGAAAGGTAGTATTCAAAGTTCTCAAGCATAGAAATTTTGATAAAGGAAACATGACGTAATTATAATAATGCTAGGTGGGGCACGTGTTGAACCATAAGAAAGTATAGATCGTACCAATGAGGGTCGAGATTGGTGAAAACAAGAAGGACCCAAGATAAGAGACGTCCTAAGTATGATCGAGAGTCAGTCGTGACAATGCTAGCCTCTAAAGACCGAGGCAATAATTTATGGAAAAATGATGATTTTTTTTTCTCACCAAAGTTTAAGGAAGAGCATTTTCACACAAGCATTGATTGGGAATGAGGTAGAAAATTTAGTTGGAGATCGTTCAAAAGACATTAATTATAAGGAACTATTACTATCAGGAAAGGCCAATGAGGTGGCCGACACTCTAACTGTAAAAGAGAAATTATAGGCGCTCGTGCCAGAGGAATACAGTAATGATGGTTAAAGCCGTGAAGGTGGTATTATGGTGTGAAAGATTGATATTCATTCTAATGATTGTGCGATACTCAACCATAATAGCAGTCTGGTAAAGATTTAATTCATGTTATCGTTGTGAGCGGGCTACCTATCTTAGAAGGTACTATCTTGAGAACAGGTTTCAAAAAGGACTTAACAAACCTTTGAGTTAAGTCTTTAATTGAAGGCATATGATTAAGAATGGTATTAATCTGCTATCGTTGCTTTAATTGAAACTCTTCTGCAATTTTATGTGCTTCATATCATGAATATACGTCAGGATCTGGAGTGTTCTTCATGAATCATGAATGGTAATTATGTTAACTCCTTAAAAGATTTTTATACGGTAGATATGGACTCCGTATGATTAGATATTAAGATTCCGAGGAAAACAAATGACTACCATAGGTCCGTGGTGGACTATAGTAACGCATCAATGATTCTATGAATATTTAGACGATGACAACTGTGAGAGTTGTAATGTAATGAGCGTTGAGATTGAGTAACACTAATCGGGTCATGGTGATGTATAGTAATCATCGTTAGACTAACTAAGGCGATCATTTACCTATGATATATTTATTCTTTCTTATCGATAGAGAGTAATATTACTATACGAAGAAGGTTATAGTGTAACAATAGATTCTAGTAACGATGATGTCTAGAATGAAATCCCAGATTCGATTTTCAATGTCGAGGGAGTTTCAAAGATGATTGTTTTTTTAAGCTCGAGCAAGAGCCTGGGTCCATAGAATAATGGACAGAATAGCAAAAATATTTAGGCATGTGAAATACGATGCTATAATACTTGATGTTGATATATATATACGTATATGTTTTGTTCTCATATGACAAAACTCTATAGTTTAGAGGTAGATTCCAAGCCAGATATTTTGTGGCATTATATTTTATATATATATACGATTCTCTTCAATTCGTTCTTTTCTCTCCTTTTCATTTCATAAGCTTAGAAGAACAACCCTTCCAGAAGGGGAGGTATTGCCGAATGACTATCTATCTGTGTGATGGAAGCCTAGTAGGATACCATCTATTATTTAATTGCTTGTCAAGTACTAAAGGCCGGCCACCTTCTCTACTAACTATGCAATGTAACAAGTGCTCATGATCATAGTGATCTCTCAATAAATTCTTTTACTTCTATATGAAGGACCAAGCTTTCGAAAATGGAGGTAGCTAGAGATGAAGTGGTACCAGTGCGGTGGTATTCCGATTCTAACGCGTTCCTGATACTAAGGTTGACGCGATTATTAAAAGGTTATAGAACGCTAACAAGCAAAAGTGTAATCAGTATAAAATTTGGTACGAAAGATAGTAACGATTACGAACTGGAAAAGAGTGGGTAATGAGAAGCAAAAGTTGTAGAGCTAGATGATACAATGAGAGTCTGTGCGATAGACTTGAAAGAAATTTGGAATGATCACTTAGCACAGATTGAGTTTTCTTACGACGATAGATGATATGTCAGTGTTAGAATGTCGCCTTACGATGCTCTGTACAAAAAAAACTGTTGATCTCCCTTGTATCAGAATAAAGTTGGGGAGTGCAAGATGCTCGGACCCGAATTGGTCCAAAGGACAAAAGACATAGTGGATCTAATCAGAGGACGGCTGGTAGCAACCCCAGGTTGGACAAAAGAAGTATGCTGATTTGACTCGAAAGGACAAAGAGTATGAAATAGGGGACCTAGTGTTGTTAAAGGTATCCCCTTGGAAACCCTTAGAAAGGATTGATGAGGTTCGGTAAGAAAGGAAAGCTAAGTCCACGATTTATTTATTGGACCCTTGGATATATTACGATGTATTGGGAAGTTATCAAATGAACTAGCCCTACCCCCGAACCTGCAGCAAGTTCATAACATGTTCCACGTATCAATATTAAGGAAGCATAATCCGAATGTCAGACACATTGGAGAATACGAGCGCATAGACATGCAACCAGTGTTGACCTATATGGAGCAACCAGTAAGGGTTATAGATCGAAAAGGAACAAGTGCTTAGGAAAAGGGTTATCAAACTAGTCAGAGTTTGGTGGTAGAACCACAATGTGGAAAATTAACTTGAGAGTTAGAAAGTGCAATGCTAAGAAAGTATCCCTATTCATTTTCTATCTGATTCCGGGACGGAATCCTTTTAAGGAGGAGAGACTGTAATAACCCCAATTTTTGGAATTTTTGAAACATTGATGAATAGTAACTTTTTGCTCACGATGCTAATTAAGGAAAATTATCAGACAACACTATATAGAAGTACTGTTATGGAAATTCTGAGATCGTATTGGTATTCCATAAAGTAAATGAGTGTATGTAAAGGTCATCAAAATTCGAATCCGGACACTTTGATTTTTTCCCGAAAATCCACCAGATACCGAAAGAATTGAGTATAAGGTAACATGATTAAAGGAATTAAATTCAAGGATTATAAGAGAGGATAAAAAAGGAATATAAAATATTGAGAAAGGTTTAGGGGAACCCAAGTAATAAGATCTCGGATATGATCCCTCATACGACGAACGAGAACGAAAGTTAAGCGGTCAATAGCCAAGTAATTAAGGGTTAATCAAAGAGGTTAGTGGGTGATGATGTCATCATACCACAAAGGGAAGACAAGTGTAAAAAGATGACACAAGGTTGATGACATAAGCATGACAAAGGGATTTTGTTTTGTTGGTTGATTTTGGACCATGCAAAATTAACCATGGTAAAAAATTTAAATCATTTGCTAAGACAAAAAGAGAAGCAACCAAGCATTATTTCATAAAATAAAAAGAAGGAGAGTTGACTTTTGCTTCCAAGAACAAAGCTCTCGGCCAAAACAAACCCAGCAACTTCAAACTGTCATATCTCCTTCAATACTCACTCAAATGTTGTGTTCTATAGCTCGTTGGAAATGTATTGAGATGGCCTACAACTCTTGTTCACAAGTATCGTCCAAATAAGCATGGTAAGACCCTCAGTTTTACAGTTCTTGCAATCGGACTTTTAGAAACTTCAAAGCCTAACTTTGTGTTCTTGATTTCTTTGGAAATATCAAGCTTGTAGGAGGCTCCCTAAGGCTTCCTAGCAACTTAACACCTCCCAAGGAAGGTATAAACTTCAAACCATAGCCTTTACTTTGATTATTAGTGAGTTTGATGGTTGGTTTTCTAAATGAGAAGCATGATCTTTGATTATTAGTAGTTTGATTTGAATTTGGAGTGATTTGGTGAATGAATCTTGTTATAGTTAATAGAACTTGATTGTGGTTAGTTGAGAGAAGAATCTTGAGAATACGGACTGGTATAGTATTATTTAGTTGAGGTTTTGTTGTGTTAATAATTGTGGGTTGTTTGGTGAGGTTTTTGTGTAGTGAGAAAGTTGGTAATCGCATAAACATAGCCGTCGTAATGCCCATTTTATTCAACTGATTGTACTTACTGTTCGGGACAGAAAGCTCACTGACCAATCTTCAATTTTTCCATGTTTAGCTAGATCGTGTCGTAAGCTTCATTTTGGTATGTGGTTCGCTTGAATCCGATGTACGGTTTAGGAGAAACGACCGTTTTAAGTTACGGGGTTTCGCGAACGAACCTTTACCCCCTCGCTTTACTTTGAAACCTTGTTTAAGGCCTCTAAAAGACTAATTGGATTATGAAACAATTATGTAAGGTGGGTTAGGCAGTTGGTAGAGTATTCGTGAAAGAGTCGCCTTAAAATTCGTAACGGTTAATTTTATGAAAATAGTGGAGCCGAGGGTACTCGAGCGACTTATGTGAATCGTTAAGCGTATAAGCGAACGTTAGGGTCTAAGTGGATAAAGTCTAGTTTTTTAAGCGACCGTGGTTTAATTTTGGCTTATGTTGTTGTTCATAGGTTACCGGATCCACTCTAAGCTTAAGTCTACCCCGGAGCACTCATGCAAGTTGTCTACCCGTTATACTGTAGTTGTGATGTAAATATATTGATGCATTATCTTGAGATAAGTGCATGGTTGTTATTAGCAAATCTTGCGATATATTGGATCATGTTGATATGGTATATATATGTATGTTGTGAAATCTTGATATTTTACTATCAATTCAAATGCTTATAAACTGTATAATACCTATGCTAGAGATAAGCAGTAGTTGCGTATACCCTTAGTATAGGGGACCCAAAGGTTAACATTTTTCTAAACCGGGAGGCGATGTTCCCGAGTATATTATATATATATATAGTTTTCAAAACTATCAATCGAATAAGGTTTATTCGATAGTTTTATATTATAAGTAAATATTATTTTTGGAATATTCATATAAGATTCCTATTACGATCAAAGACTAGTTTAAGTATTTGAATAGAGTTTGTACTTATGAAACTTATTCTATACTATTTTATTAAATGAATATTAGTTTGAATATTCATTCGAGGACTTATGACTCTGCTTATTTTATTAAATAATATTCTTTATTTTATTAAAGAATAATGTTTCGATATTTTCCAAGTATTCGGAAAACGATTGATACGATCAAATCATTCTTACTTTAGATTTTCCAGAGATTATTTTTAAACTTTTTCAAAACTATTTTTGGAAAGTTAGATCGGATCCCAAAACTCGTTTTCAAATTTAAGATCATCCTTTTGAAGGGGATTTAAATACTCGCTTAAAAATCTGAGGGATCCGGCTCCTTGATGTATTTTTATATTCGCAACAAGGTTGCTGTTTTGATAAAAGAGTTTTTGATTACTTACCCAACACTCGGGAAGTAAAATTCTTGGAATAAGTTAATCCATTAACAGGCATCGCCTGGGAAATATCAGTGAGTTTTCCTTTCCAACTAGATACGACTTCTTGGTGGAGCCGTATCAACAAGTTTCTACTTGGGGAAAGGGGGGACGAGCTTTACGTTTCAGAGTCATGGATTTCATCTGAACTAGGAGTGGCGTAAGTGGTCGAGTGGCGCCGGCCCAACCTTATTATATTGGCCCAAATGGCCCGGAAGTTCCGCTAAGACGGTCCATTCCTTAGGAGTCTAAGGTCCGGTTGACAAGTAAATCCGACTATTCTCCTCTACATGTAAAAAATGGTGAGGTTGCACTACTGCGACTGATCATCGTAAGTGGTCTTCCTGGCACGGCAAACACCCGTAATGAGTTCATCATCCAGTTGGATATTTCTGCAATACTACCCAGAGCACTTCGATAGAACGGCTACGATTGGGCAATTGTAGAGTGTTGGCAGGGTCGAGTTTTCAAAATGATGTTTTCATCAAATAAAGTATCTCGTAACTTCATTTCATTTTGATGATATTTCAGAGATTGATTCTATACAAGTTTTGTCTTGTAACTTCATCTATGTGATGAACTTTTGAAACTGATTATACCTTGAACGGTGGTAGTTTAAGTAGTATTCGGAAAAGATATAAGTATATTGGAGTATCTTGTAACTTCATCTTTTCAACTTATATCTAGTTAATGATTATCTTATGCATGACAAGGATTTTCAGAAAAATATTGAGACATGGTTAGATATATGAGATCACCTTGCAACGATATTTTCATACAGTTATAAACTGGAACTCTGTGTATATTATACATGTCAGAGGATTTCAAAGATTTTGAAAAGTATATATGTGTATATATACTGAATAATTTGCAACTTCGTTGCATTAAGATATCAAACTTGGTTCATTTTTGCTTGGCCAAGACTTTTTGAGTACTATGAGAATGCTCACATATTGTAAATCGTTATACATATTATTTTAGTGGTCTTGTTGCTCACCCTTGATTTTTTCTTTCATCACACAACAACAGATAGACAAGATGAACGAGACCAAGCTCCCAATTTGTGTGCGGATAGGAAACGTTCCGCAGTTTCCTGTAGGCGTTGATGCGGTTGTAGCTGAGGTAGGAACTACCAATAGGCTAGGATTTCAACTTTTGATGTACTAGATTTATGTATACTTATGAATTGTAATAATGGCAAAGAATATGTAAATTTATTCAGAAACCCTTTTTAGGTGTAATGGCTTATAATTATGGAATAAAATAACTTTTGTTATTTTTGGATATTCATCTATGAGACTATAACTTGTGGTGTGTGTGTGTATATTGTGGGATCACAGTACACAGTAGTTGGTTGATTATTAAGATTAAGTATTATTAAGGGAAATGGAACTCGTGACAACCCAGATCCCCGACCCCCGATTTGGGGGTGTTACATCGAATGACAACTTGCCAATGGTGCAAGGAATGGTGAAGCTACCTGGATCTTTAAGCATTGGAGGTAATTTTTGTTGTAGCACAACACTGCCCTCTTCCGTTAGAGCAACGGTATCAAGATAATCCAGTTTCACCTTCCTTGAAACAATACCTTTCATAAATTTTGCATAAATAGGCATTTGCTCCAGAGCCTCAGCGAAAGGTATGTTGATGTGAAGTTTCTTGAACACTTCCAGAAACTTACCAAATTGCTTATCCAGCTTTTGTTTTTGCAATCGCTTAGGAAAAGGTGGTGGAGGATAGAGATGTTTCTCCCCTGTATAACCCTCAGGTAGAGTGTGTTCAACAGTAGTCTTCCTTGGTTCCCCCTCTTTCTCCTTTTGCTTTTCTTCTTCATTTATAACTTCAGCTTCTCTATCTTTTACTTTTTCAGCATCAGCAACTTTTCCAGACCTTAAGGTAATAGCTTTGACATGCTCTTTTAGCTTGATCCCTTCCTTCCTGGCACTTCAACATCGCTGGGAAGTGTGCCAGGTTGACGATTGAGCACGTCATTGGCTATTTGACCGATTTAATTCTCCAAGGTCTTGATAGAAACAGCCTGAGTTTTGCACAACAGCTTTTGCTCCTCGAAATCAGCTCTAGAAGGTGGAGCAGCACCTCCTTGTTGAGGATATGATTACCTTTGAGCATATTGTTGAGGTTACTGGAATCCAGGTGGATAAGACTGCTTACTTACAACTTGCTGATATGGTTGTTGAACAGCATTCTGAGTATTGCTCCAGCTGAAATTGGGATGATTTCTGTTATTAGGATGATAAGTAGCTGGCACAGGCTGCTGCGGTCGCTGATAATTGTTCACATACTGAACAAATTCATTAACAAGAGAACACTGATCCATAGAATGAGAGCCTGCACAAAGCTCACAGACCATAGCTATCTGATTGACTCCATAGTTGGCTAAAGAATCGACCCTCAAAGATAGCGCTTGGAGCTGCGCTGCAATAGCTGTAGCTGCATCAACTTCCAGAATGCCTGCTACCTTCCCAGGTATCATCCTTTGAGTTGGGTTTTGATGCTCATTTGCAGCCATAGTTTCAATAAGATTATAGGCCTCAGTATAGCTTTTGGCCCACAAGGCGCCTCCAGCTGCTGCATCGAGCATGGGCCGAGATTGGGCCCCAAACCATTGTAGAACCCAGTGATCACCATCCAGTCAGGCATACCATGATGTGGACACTTTCTCAACATCTCCTTATAGCGCTCCTAAGCTTCGCACATAGATTATATTGGTTGCTGCGCAAACTGAGTAATAGTACTCCTTATAGCTGCAGTTTTGGCCATTGGATAAAACTTCACCAGAAACTTTTGCGCAAGATCTTCCCAAGTAGTGATGGACCCAGCTGGTAAAGAATGTAACCAATCATTAGCTTTATCCTTCAGAGAGAATGGGAAAAGCCTCAGCTTGATAGCCTCATCAGTAACACCATTATATTTGAAAGTATTGCAGATCTCAACAAAATTCCTGATATGCATGTTGGGATCTTCAGTCGCAGGTCGCGGCACCTCCGAAAGAAATAGAATTGTGCACCATCTGAATAGTGTCCGGCTTGATTTCAAAAGTATTAGCCTGAATAGACGGATGAATGATGCTTGACTGAATGTCATCAATTTTAAGCCAAGAAAAGTCCATAAGAGCTGGATCTGCTGGAACTATATGATCACCCATGATTACCGGTTCTTTCTTTTAACTCTCTTTATCCGAATCTTCAAAATCTATCATCTCCGGAATATCAAGAACTGAGTCTGTCTCCTCAGCCGTATCTAGAGTCCTCTTGCGAGTGCGAGAACGTGTTTGCATAAATGCTCGCTAGAGTACCTGAAACACAACCGAAAACAAAAAGTAACAAGTCTTAATCAATGAGTCTTAATGACCACTGATGGCAAGTACATATACTAAACACATTAACACCGAGTCCCCGGCAGTGGCGCCAAAAACTTGTTAGGCACAAAGCATGCGCTAATAATTCACGCAAGTATACGCGTTTGCAAGTAATATAGAATAATTTCTAGTTCGTTCCCACAGAGACTCAGACTAATTATATTTAATTAACACTTACTCACCAATGTATGATTACTTCTCAATGTCAAGACAATAACAGTTAAGGATGATTAGCTAATTAATAACTACGATTAACTACGAGAATTGAACACTTAAATAACCCTTGAATTAACAATATTAAACACACATGAGATCATAACTTCATTACTGCTTCAATCTATAGTCATTGTTATTACCCTTAGCATATAACGGTGTTGATATTAATCGAACAACACGAAACTGATAAAGCCAACTTTCGTTGCACAAATACCATTCTACCAAGCATCCACAATTAAGATAGAAGTTGAATAGGCATCAATTATGTTGAGACCCTATATGTCTACAGAATTTGACAACATAGCGATTTAAGCGCAAGTTATTCATTATGATTACACAAGGTAAGTAAAACGGTTAGAGTTACCCACTAATCATGCATACAATACAAGAACCTATGCTAGCATGGCAAGTTCTAAATCTCAAGATTCACCTTCGCTTCACAAGAGATTAACAGGCTATCTTATATGTTCGCGACACACATAAGACGAATAAGCACAACCTATACTAGATATCATACAACCATCACATACCAAGGTATTAAACAATTAACTAAAGAAATTCATAGTAAATCCGCTCTGAACCCATGATCACGATTAGCCCATGATAGAACTCATCGTCACCATGGGTTCATATGGGTTCATATGAAAACATGATAATAACACGACAATATAAACTAATAAAATACTTATTAAAACCAGAGTACGTCACAAGAAAACTAGCATCCACTGTTACAATGAATAAAAGAATCACAAGATAATGTAGGCTTCCTCTTCTTCATTGCGGTGTGCTAAAACGGTCTTTTTAATCTTCTCTCCTTGCTCCTTGCTTGATTGATACTTGTTCTTTGTTGCTTGTTATTATGAAACGTCTCTCAAGTAGGTTTATATAAGAGTCCACAAGAAACAGCGCCGTCAGAAGCCCAGTAGAATACGAATTAAAATCCAGAATTAATTTTCTCGACCCCAAGCGGCCGCCCCAGGTCCCAAGCGGGCGCCTGCACCTCCAGGCGGTCGCCCCACATCCCAGGAGGGTGCCTGGACAGTTTCTGGAAAAATCAACTTTTTGCTCCTGATTTTGCTGGTTTCTTCACACAACTCCCCGCAACTGATTCCAAGTAATTCCCTAGGCTTATTTTGATGAAATCCCCCTAAATTCGCAAGTTATACCCTGAAATGCAAAGACACTAGAAAAACACATCAAATACACAAAATACTTGATTTCAAGACATCAATTCAAGCCATTATAAGACGTTCTAAGTGGTATAAAATGCCACTTATCAGGTTGCCTCCCAAGAAGCGCTTGTTTTACGTCGTTAGCTCGACGTAGAATCTTGAGCTCAAACGGACAATAAAACGACACTAACCACCTCACGGTTTGCCGAATCACCATAATAATGCTTCAACCTTTGACCATTTACCTTGAATTCCTGGCCCGGATCATTCTAAAAAATTTCCACCGCTCCATGCAAAAACACAGTTTTGATTTTGAAGGGCCCTGACAATCTTGACTTCAACTTTCCAGGGAAAAGACGGAGACGAGAGTTGAACAAAAGAACTCGTTGCCCCGACACGAACGATTTGAGCATTAGGCCCCTATCGTGCCACCTCTTGACTTTTTCCTTATACATTTTATTGTTCTCATAAGCTTGAAGTCGAAATTCGTCTAATTCATTCAATTGAAGCATCCTCTTCTTTCCAGCTGCATCCAAGTCCAGGTTCAATTTCTTCAAAGCCCAATATGCTTTATGCTCGAGCTCCACAGGAAAATGACACCCCTTTCCATAAACCAACTGAAACGGCGACATTCCCAATGGAGTTTTATATGCTGTTCTATAAGCCCAAACAGCTTCATCAAGCTTCAAAGACCAATCTTTCCTCGATGGACACACAACTTTCTCTAAAATGCGCTTGATCTCTCTGTTAGATACCTTAGCTTGACCATTCGTCTGAGGATGATAAGCCGTAGCAATGCGAAGATTCACATTACACATTTTCATCATAGCAGTGAACTTGCGATTGCAAAAATACGATCCCTCATCACTGATTATAACCCTTGGAGTTCCAAACCTTGTGAATATCTGCTTGTGAAGAAAATTAAGCACCACTTTCGCATCGTTTGTTGGCAATGCCTTAAATTCAACCCATTTCGACATGTAATCAACCGCCAATAAGATATATTGATTGTTACAAGATGAGACAAATGGCCCCATGAAGTCAATCCCCATACATCGAAGACCTCAACCTCGAGAAGTACATTAAGAGGCATTTCATCCCTCTTAGACATATTACCCACACGTTGACATCGATCGCATTTCAAAAGGAACTGGTAAACATCTTTAAACAAGGTCGGCTAAAAGAAACCTGCTTGAAGAACACGAGCTGATGTCTTTTCTCCACCATAATATCCTCCATAAGCCGTTAATTGGCAATCTCGCAAGATCCCCCCCGTTTCGCTGTAAGGAATACATCTCATGATGATTTGGTCAGCTCTTTGTCGAAAAAGAAATGGCTCATCCCACATATACCACTTCACCTCATGTAGAAACTTCTCCCTTTGAGCATAGGAAAAGTCGGGAGGCATGACATTACTCATAAGGTAGTTCATAATGTCTGTAAATCACGGTTCTTCTTCTTGTACTCCAAACAATTGCTCGTCGGGAAAAGACTCATTTATCAACGTCTTATCCACTGAAGTAGCATTAGGATTATCTAAACGCGAGAAATGATCAGCGACTTGATTTTCAGTTCCTTTCCTGTCCTTGATCTCAAGTTCAAATTCTTGGAGCAAGAAAACCCATCTAATCAATCTAGGCTTCGAGTCCTTCTTTGAGATGAGATATCGAATCGCAGCGTGATCAGTGAAAACTGTCACCTTCGTCCCAAGCAGATAAGATCGAAATTTCTCAAAACCATAGACAATAGCCAAAAGCTCTTTCTCCGTAGTCGTATAATTCAATTGGGAACCATTTAGGGTCTTACTAGCATAGTAGACCACATGAAATATGTTGTTCTTCCTCTTCCCAAGAACTGCTCCAACTGTATAGTCACTTGCATCGCACATCATCTCAAAAGGCTCATTCCAATCAGGTGCAGTTATGATCGGTGCCGTGATTAAACTCTTCTTCAATGTCTCAAAAGCTGCAAGGCACTCATCATCAAACTTGAAAGGAACATCTTTCTCTAACAGACTGCACAAAGGCTTTGAAATTTTCGAGAAGTCTTTGATGAAACGCCCATAGAATCCCGCATGACCAAGAAAACTGTGAATTCCCTTAACGGAAATAGGTGGAGGAAGATTCTCAATGACCCCCACCTTGGCCTTGTCCACCTCTAGACCTTTATTAGAAACCTTGTGCCCGAGAATTATGCCTTGACGCACCATAAAGTGACATTTCTCCCAATTGAGAACCAGATTTGTCTCAACGCACCTCTTGAGAACTTGTCCCAGATTCTGCAAGCATTCATCAAAAGAATCGCCAAAGACTGAGAAGTCGTCCATGAACATCTCCACATTTTGGCCAATTATGTCAGAAAAGATGGTCATCATACATCTCTGAAATGTGGCTGGTGCACCACACAGACTAAAAAAACCCCGTCTGAAGGTGAATGTACCAAATGGATAAGTGAAGGAGTTTTCTCCTGATCTTCCGAAGCGATACAAATCTGATTGTAACCTGAATAACCATCCAGAAGACAATAATACTCATGCCCAGCCAACCTGTCAAGCATCTGATCAATGAAGGGAAAAGAGAAGTGATCCTTGCTAGTGGCTTTATTCAGTTTCCTATAATCCATGCAAACTCTCCACCCAGTGACTGTCCTAGTAGGAATAAGCTCATTATTATCATTTGCTACCACAGTAATACCACTTTTCTTTGGTACGCATTGTACCGGGCTCACCCATGAGCTGTCAAAAATAGGGTAGGTGATCTCTGCATCTAGCCACTTTAGAATTTCCTTCTTCACTACTTCCTTCATGATTGGATTAAGTCTTTTTTGCTGCTCGACAGTAGGCTTGCTACCTTCCTCTAGCAGAATTTTATGCATGGAGTTTGAAGGGCCGATCCCCTTGATATCCGCTATAGTCCATCCAATTGCCGACTTGAACTCTCTCAGAATTCTCAAAAGCTTTTCCTCATCACTACCTGAAAGGTCAGATGCAATAATAACAGGAAGAGTAGATGCATCACCTAAAAACGCATACCTCAAATGCTCAGGTAAAGGCTTAAGCTCAAGAGTAGGAGCTTCCTCAATAGATGGCTTGAGGCATTTAGGAGCTTTGCTCAATTCCTCCATTCTAAGAGATTCAAAAGGCATATCAATCTTCCTCTTCCAGGGAGAAGGATTCAAATATTTCAATTGCTCATCACCTTCATCATCTTCACTATCTGAATTTTCTAATAAGGCTTTTTCTAAGGCTTCAGACCTTAGCATTTGATCAAGTTCCGATGTGACCACCGAATCGACCAACTCGACTTTCAAACACTCCTCATTATCAGTAGGAAATTTGATAGCATTAAACACATTAAAAGTAACATCCTGATCCAAAACTCGCATTGTAAGCTCACCCTTCTGTACATCAATCAAGGTTCGGTCAGTTGCTAAGAAAGGCCTTCCCAGGAGAATGGGAATCTTCTTATCTTCCTCGAAATCAAGAATTACAAAATCAGCAGGAAAGATGAGTTTATCAACCTTGACCAAGACATCCTCCACAATACCTCGCGGGTATGTAATAGAACGGTCGGCCAACTGCAACGTCATATACGTCGGTTTAGGATCAGGTAGATCCAACTGCTTGAAGATTGACAAAGGCATCAGATTGATGCTAGCTCCCAAGTCACATAAACATCTGTCAAAAGACACTTTTACAATAGTACATGGAATAGTAAAGCTTCTTTAATATTTAAGCTTCGGAGGCAACTTCTGCTGCAGCACCGCACTGCATTCCTCCGTGAGAGCGACAGTCTCTAAATCATCTAGCTTTACTTTCCGAGAGAGAATGCCTTTCATAAACTTTGCATAACTAGGAATCTGCTCGAGAACCTCGGCGAAAGGTATGTTGATATGAAGTTTCTTGAACACCTTCGGAAACTTCTCAAATTGCTTGTCCAGCTTTTTCTTCTACAACTGCTTGGGAAAAGGCGGTGGAGGATAGATCTGTTTCTCCCTTGTATTACCCTCAGGTGGAGTAAAAAATATAAATTTGTATCAAATTAGAACTAGTGCTCAACAGTCGTCTTCCTTGGTTCCACTTCTTTATCCTCCTGCACTATTTCTTTTTCGGCCTCAGCTTCTTCAGTCAACTCTTGAGTGTTTTCGGGATTCGCAACCTTTCAAGACCTTAAAGTAATTGCCTTTACCTGCTCCTTAGCTTCCCTTTTTCCTGGCACTTCAGTGTCACTAGATTTAGCAAGGCATTGGCAATTTGCCCAATTTGATTTTCCAAGGTCTTGATAGAAACAACTTGACTTTTGCTCATAAGCTTTAACTCCTCTAGTTCAGATTTTTCGTTGGCTTGTTGCAGCTGGAGTTGCTGTTTAGGTGAATACTGTGGTTGCTGAAAACCAGGGGGGTTGTACAATTTAGCTGGGTACTGCTGATAAGGCTATTGAACCGCATTATGAGCATTGCTCCAACTGAAATTTGGATGATTGCGGTTGTTGGGATGATTGGTGGCTGGCACTGGTTGCTGTGAATGCTGAAAATTGCTCACAAACTGAGCTAATTCACTAGAAATAGCACACTGATCAGTCTCATGGGCTCCAGCATAAAGTTCACATACGCTGGTGATTTGATTAACTCTATAATTAGCCAAAGAGTCCACCTTCATCGTCAACGCCTTAAGTTGGGAAGCCATAGCAGTTGCTGCATCCAACTCCAGAATTCCTGTGACTTTCCCTGAGTCAGTCTCTGGGAAGGATTCTGGTACTCATTAGCAGCCATCAGTTCAATAAGTTCATAAGCTTCATCATAGCTTTTAGCCCACAAGGCTCCTCCTGATGTTGCATCAAGCATGGGTCTAGAAGTAGCACCCAATCCATTGTAAAAGCAATTAATAATTATCCAATCAGGCATGTCATGGTGTAGGCACTTCCTTAGCATCTCCTTATATCGATCCCAAGCCTCGCACAGAGATTCTTCTATTTGCCGAGCAAACTGGGTAAGAGCATTCCTGATTGCAGTAGTCTTCGCTATAGGGAAGAATTTAGTGAGAAACTTTTATTCCAGATCTTCCCATTTAGTGATAGACCCTGGTGGTAGATAATGTAACCAGCTCTTAGCCTTGTCCCTTAGAGAGAATGGGAAGAGTCGCAGCTTGATAGCATCTTCAGTCACATCAATAAACTTGAAGGTGTCGCAGATCTCGATGAAATCCCTGATGTGCATGTTGGGGTCTTCAGTAGGAGAACCCCCAAACTGAACTGAGTTCTGTATCATCTGAATCGTGCTTGCCTTGATCTCAAAAGTGTTAGCCTTCATGGCTGGTCTGACGATGCTCGACTGAATGTCATTAATCTTGGGCTGAGAATAGTCCATCAAAGCCTTCGGATTTTCTGCTTGATCTCCGATTGTAATAACCCCAAAATTTTGAACTTTTTGTAACCCTTATGAATAGTGTTTTTGCTGATATTGCTGAATAAGAAAACTTTTCATGCCACACTATGTAGGGGTTCCTTTATTGTTATTCTGAGATCGTATTAGTACTCTATATGATACATAAGTGTATGTAAAGATCGTTAGAATCCAAATTCGAACACTTTGATTTTTCCCGAAAATCCACCAGATACCGAAAGAATTGAGTATAAGGTAACAGGATAAAAAGGATTTAAATTCAAGGATTATAAGAGAGGATCATAAAAAGAATATAATGTATTGAGAACGGTTAAGGAAACCCAAGTAATAAGATCCCGGGTATGATCCCTCAAACGATAAACGAAAACGAAAGTTAAGCGAACCGTATAACAGATCAGTGGTCATTAGCCAAGTAATTAGAAGCTAATCAAAGAGGTTAGTGAGGATGATGTCATCAAACCAATAAGAAGAGGACAAGTGTGGGAGGATGACATAACAAGGTGACATAAGCATGACAAAGAAAAGTGTGTTGTTGGTTGATTAAGAACCACACAAAATTTACCATGGTAAAAAGTAATTAAAACAAATCAAAAGCAACCAACCAAGCCAAAAACAATTCATTTCACCAAAACACAAAGTTGACTTCTCTTTTCTTCATCAAAGCTCTCAGCCTCTCTTTGTTTTCAAGAAGAAAAAAATCAAAATCTAAGATCCAAGCCTTGTTAATTAGTGAGGTAATTATCTAATACTCCTTATGCATAGATATAGCTATCCTATAAGTTTCAGCTTCTAATTCATTCACAATCTCTTCCTAAAAATCATGGAAGAAGAGGGTGAATAGTGTTTTTCAAGAACTTAAATTATTGTTCTTGAGTTTTTGTTTAGATTAAGCTTGGATAAGGACTTTTAAGGGTGATTCCAAGCTAATTACTTGATTCTCCACTCTCCAAGGAAGGTATAACCCCTCCAAACCCTAACTTTACTTGAGTATTAGGTTTAGTTTTGTTGTTATGGTTAATGAGAAGCATGATTCTTGTATACTTAGAGATTGGTTGGTTTTATTATGTTTTGGAGTTGTAAATCTTGATGATTAGTTAATAAACTTAAGTAAACTCTTAGTTCATGATTGAGAAATAAGTATAAATTGGTAATATTGAGTTCTTGGGGCTGTTGTAGTATGGTATGGATGGATTTTGGTTGTATGAATGAATTGTGGTTGATTGGTGGTTGGTTTGGAGTAGAATAAAATTGGTAATCGCGTAAACATAGCCGTCGTAATGTCCGATTTACTTTAGATTATTTTTGCTCTTAACATTAGGACCCGAGAACTCCCTGTTAGATTTTGACCATTTCCATGAGTAGATAGTTCATGTTACGAGATTCATTTTGATATGTAGTTCGTTTGAATTCGATGTACGGTTTAGGAGAAACGACCGTTTTAAGTAACGACGTTTCGCGAACGAACCATTACCCCTCGTCTTACTTTGAAACATAGGTTAAAGACCTTAAAGGACTAATTGGAGTATGAATCATTTATGTAAAGTGTATTAGGCCGTTGGTAAGGCACTCGCGAAAGAATCGCCTTAAAACCCTTAATGGTTAATTTATTAAAAATGGTGGAGCCGAGGGTACTCGAGCGACTTAAGGGAATCGTTGAGCGCAAAGCGAGTGTTAGAGTCTAATTGGTTAAAGTATAGATTCATAAGCCACTTTGGTTTAATTCCAACTTATATGTTATTTATAGGTTACCAGACTCGTCCCAAGCCATTTGTCACCCCCAGTTGCTCAGGCAAGTTTTCTACCCGTTATACTGTTGTTGTGATGTATACATATGTATATGCATTATCTTGTGATAGATGCATGATGGTTAATTAGCAAATTCTTGCGATATATTGGAGCATGTGATATGGTATATATGCCTGCCTGTTTCGTAATCTTGATATATATATGTTGATTCAGTTGCATAATACCTATGCTAGAGATAAGCAGTAATTGCGTATACCCTTAGTATAGGGGACCCCAAGGTGAACATTTTCTAAAACCGGGAGTCGATGTTCCCGAGTATATTATATATATATATATATATATTTTTACATATATATATATATTGATATAGTTTTCCAAACTATTAATCGAATAAGGTTTATTCGATAACTTTATTTTATTTAATGAATATTAGTTGAGTATTCATTCGAGGACTTATGACTCGGTTTATTTTATTTAATGAATAATATTTGAATATTCATTCGAGGACTTATGACTCGCTTTATTATATTTAATGAATATTTTGAATATTCATTTGAGGACTTATGACTCCGCTTATTTATTAAATAATATTCTTTATTTTATTAAAGAATAATGTTTCGATAATCAAACTTATTTTCGATTATTCAAATAAAGATCACACTTTCGTATAAGTATATCTTTGGTTATTTAATATCCATTTCAAGTATGAGTTTAAAAACTTTTACTTCAATTATTTTTATAAGGATTATCCTTATGGGAATATTATTTAAATAATAATATTCAGATATTTTCTAATATATTGGGACTGATTTATTTTATTAAATCGGCATTACTCCAAACATTCTTAAAAATGTTTTCGAGTCTTCAAAATGATTTTTAAAGGTTAGAGCGGATCCCAAAACTCATTTTTATATTTAAGATCTTCCTTTCAAGGGGATTTAAATACTCGCTCAAAACCTGGGGGATCCGGCTCTGTGGTGTATTTTATATTCGCAACGTGGTTGCTGTTTTGAGACAACAATTTAATTACTTGCCCAATGTTCGGGAAGTAAGTCCATCTGATTGAGTCGGCATAAGCGACAGGCCGGGGTACGCTCTATGAAGGTGTAAGAGGCTGGGTGACAGTCCATCCACGTGTGAGTGGCTGGGTAACGGTCTAGCGCGAGGTCCGAATGCGGCCAGGGTGATGACCGGCGAGGAATTCATCCATCTATAGTAGAAAAGGTTACTTATTGGTATCTTTGCCTGATCAGCAAGATATCGGGTTTATGCCACAATTCTTTTCCTTTCCAAAAATTCATTGGATGTTACAAACTCTGTTCATACTTTACATGACAGAGCCATGACAGAGGTTTTCAGGAAATGTATAAGAGATATATATGTGGATATATATATCGGGACTTAATGAAGTATCTCATAACTTCATTTCATTCAATAATATTTCAAAGATTTAATCTATTCAAATTTTATCTTGTAGTCTCATCTATGTGATGAACTGTCGAAAACTCAGTATACTTTGAACAATGGTAGTTCAAGTAGTTTTATAAATGATATAAGTATAGTGAAGCATTTGGTGACTTCATCCCTTATTTTTGCTTATATCCAGTAAGTAATTATCTCACACTTGATAAAGGATTTTAGTAAGTTATCCATTTAGATACTTGCATTATTGTTTACACTATATATTATCTTGCGAGCTGTAATGCTCACTCTTGCTTTATTTCTTCATCACATAACAACAGTTAAGAAAGATGGCCAGACTCAAGCAGACCCAGCGCAAGAGCGTGGGAAGCGCCCCGCGCCTTCCCGTTGAGATCATAGCTGCTATAGCTGCAGAGGTAGATCTATCTATAGATCAGACCTTCTACTTTTGGGAATCAATTATGTATAATTATAACTTGTGGCAGATAATGGCAATTAATTGTAAACTTATCAAGTAATCATTTTGGGTTGTAATAACTTTTAAATTGTGAATTCAAAGACTTGTATTTATTTCAATTTCATCTCTGAAACTATAACGGGTTGTGGTGTGTGTTAGTGTGGGGTCACAACATGAGGTTATTTATTATTAATTCAGTTAAGTGATATTGTGGAAAGAAAGATCGTGACGACCCGGATCCCTGACCCCGGATCTGGGGGTGTTACAGAAATGGTTTCAGAGCTAAGCGTTATAAACCTCAGAGATGATGCGACGATATAATAATAAACTCACAAAGATAATAAGAACTCTTGCCAAGTTCATGGTCAGACTACTTAAAGTAGTTCTGACAGTTAAAACCCTTACGGG
Source organism: Apium graveolens (assembly GCF_009905375.1). Lineage (NCBI taxonomy): Eukaryota > Viridiplantae > Streptophyta > Magnoliopsida > Apiales > Apiaceae > Apium > Apium graveolens. Next base: position 100,697,092 of record NC_133652.1, read on the forward strand.
AACCCTTATAAGTATCATGATAGTAACTTAGCTCGTTTAATGTGTAGGCACATGAGATAGAGGACCTTGAGATGTTCGAGTGTGAGCATGATGAGGCACTGCTAGATGCCGAGGATCAGGATGAGCCTGAGATGGAGGAGGATGAGGAGGACCCCTCAGAGGAGTCAGAGACAGAGGTTATTGCTATTTCAGATGAGGAGGACCCGGATGAGGTCCCCGTAGCTGAGGAGCATGTCGGAGCTATAGTGGAGTACACTGGTACCCCTTTACCCACACTCCCGGTGGTCAGAGCTCCTACCCCTCCACCACTATCTTGGAGCCCCTATGATGACAGCTCAGAGACCCATACTCCCGAGCCTAGGCAGACCGAGGAGGCACCCCCAGCGGCTCCGGATTCACCACCTCTCGACCCTGCCCATAGGCAGTCTTTGTTAGCCCACGGCTATGTTCAGGATGTATTGAGGACCCGAGTGGCTGTTGCTGAGGCCCGGCTGGATGAGGTCAGGAGGGAGTTGGATGCGGAGAGGGTGGGTAGGCATGCCCGAGCTTATGAGACTAGGGCTACTATACCCCGATCCTTGAGGAGGGAGCTGACGGGGATAGAGCTCACGTCCCGAGCGAGACTCTGATCGCTCCAGGGGGACAGGCATGGTAGGATCTCCAGGCGGCAGGCCGACTATATCTTCCGTCATGCGATGGAAAGGGTATGGGAGCTGACCCGCTCCGGTGTGTGATTCAGGACCGGCGATGGGATAGTCTAGTTGTCTAGTTAGTCGAGGCCTTAGTAAGAGCCAATTTTCCGGGATAGTTGACTTTTAAATAGTATCCCTTTTTCTGACTAGACAGATAGACTCTTGTGTATCTCTTTTGGGCAGATGGCTGTAGCACTGTTGTACTTTTGACCAGATCAAACTATGTATTTCTCGCATTATGTATATATTTGTTTCCTTTCAGTTCAGTTCCTTGGTGACGAGATCACTATTTTTATCATTATTATTACTGCACTTCTTATTAGAACTGTCATAATATAATAGAATTGCGAGATACATTCTCCCCATTATAGAACTGTGCAAGGCACAATGTTGTGTATGATTGTGACCTAACATTGAATTTCCCAAATATTTATCAGTATCATGCCACCAAGAAAGATTGGAACTAGGGCGAACCCTGGATCTGAGGACCAGGGAAGCCATAACCAGGATGATAGGAACCAGGAACACAGTGAAGAGGAAGATGAGGATTATGTTGAACAGGATGACTCCCTGTATGAAGAGGAGGAGGAAACATATGATGTTGAGGGATTTGAGATAGAGGCTGAAGAAGGAGAAACTGAGGTTGAGCAACCAGTACCAAACCCAGGCATGGATCCCATGGGACAGTTCATGCAACTACTAAGGCAGAACTTGGAATGTCAACCCAACCCACCCCCTAGAGGAAATAACAATATTGTGGCAAACTCTTTCAGGGCTTTCAAGTCCCTTAAGCCCCCTGAGTTCCACGGATCAGCCGACCCAGTTGAGGCAAGGGAATGGCTAAAGGAAATGGAGAAATCCTTTGAGATTCGGAGTACCGATGAGGCACAGAAGACTGTATTTGCTACCTACCTTCTGAAAGGAGAGGCCAACTACTGGTGGGAGGCCAAGAAAAACATGGAGACAGATGCTATCATAACCTGGGAGAGGTTCAGTCAGTTGTTTTTGGGAAAGTATTTCCCGAGGTTTATGGAGAACCAGATGGAGCTCAAGTTCTTGGAGCTAAAGCAGAATAACTTATCCGTAGTAGAGTACGAAGCAAAATTTACTGAGTTATCAAGGTTCGTGCCGGAGTTTGTGAGCACCGAGGAAAAGAAAGCTAGGAGGTTTCAGCAGGGACTGAAACCGTGGATTCAGAATAGGGTGGCAATCCTTGAGCTTACTGATTATGCCACTCTGGTGCAAAAGGCAACAATTGTAATAGCCGGAAGTGAACAGATGCAGAAGGAAAGAGAGAAGAAGGGAATAAAGAGGAAAAGTATGAGCATGGGTGGAGGTTCCGCAGGAGGGAGCTTCCCAACTAGATTTAATCGAGGAGCAGTGTCCCTACCGGGAAAGAGTACTGGGTTTAAGCGGCCAATGGGTGTGAATGTGAGCCAGAGCGGCCAGAAGTCAGGAAGGTCCTATTCCAACCAGTCTCGACCCCCAGCCTGTAACACTTGTGGTAGGATGCATTCTGGGGAGTGTAAGGGGAAGCTAGTAACCTGCTTTAAGTGTGGTCGAGAGGGTCACTATTCTAACAAGTGTACTTCGCCACCCCCTAGTGTCAGCCCGACCACCATCTGTTATCAGTGTGGAAGACCAGGCCACATGAGGAGGGAATGCCCAAGGAATAAACCAGCAGCTTCAGGAGCAAGCAGGGCTGCTTCTAATAAGCCACCTACTGCGAGGACTTTCAACATGACAGTCCAGGATGCTATGAAAGACTCAGATGTCATAGCAGGTACCCTTTCTCTAAATTCAGCTAGTCCAAATGTTTTATTTGATTCGGGAGTACCTAAATCTTTTATATCAAGAGACTTTATGCGTAAATTAAGATTTAAGGCTGAACCCTTGATAGAACCCTTACAAATAGAAATAGCCAACCATGAAGTTATTCCTGTTAACAAGATTCACCCCGCCTGTGAGTTAGGCATAGGGGAATAATCTTTTAGTGTTGATCTGATTCCTTTCAAATTAGGGGAGTTTGATGTAATTTTGGGAATGGACTGGCTATCTAGCATTGATGCTCAGATAGACTGTAAGGGGAAGAAAGTTAAGTTAAATATCCCAGGAAAGAAAGAAGTCATATATAGAGGAAAGAGGCAGACGCATAAATTTTTGACTATGGCCCAGGCCAAAAGGATGCTACGAAAAGGAAATGAGGCTTACCTAGCCTATGTGGTGGACACGCAGAAGGAGGTGCCCAACTTACAAGATATTCCAGTAGTCAACGAATTTGAAGATGTATTCCCACAAGACCTTCCGGGATTACCACCTGATAGAGTGATTGAATTTGCTATTGAGTTGGCCCCAGGGACGGCGCCAGTTTCAAAGGCACCTTACCGGTTAGCCCCATTAGAAATGAAGGAATTAGCTACCCAATTGCAGGAACTCTTGGATAAGGGTATGACCAGACCCAGTGTGTCTCTATGGGGAGCACTAGTGTTATTTGTTAAGAAAAAAGATGGGAGCATGAGGTTGTGCATCGACTATCGAGAGTTGAACAAGCTAACCATAAAGAACAGGTACCCGCTACCTAGAATAGACGATCTATTCGACCAGCTAAAGGATGCTGTTTATTTTTCCAAGATTGACCTGAGAACTGGATATCACCAGCTAAAGATTAAACCTGAAGATATTTCCAAGACCGCGTTCCGTACCAGGTATGGGCACTATGAGTTCTTAGTAATGTCCTTTAGATTAACCAACGCCCCAGCGGCTTTCATGGATTTAATGAACAGAGTATTTAAGAAGTACTTGGACAAGTGTGTGATAGTTTTTATCGATGATATTTTAATCTACTCAAGGACTGAGGCAGAACATGCAGAGCATTTGAGGACAGCTCTAGGAATACTCAGAGAGGAACAGTTATTTCCAAATTCTCGAAGTGTGAATTCTGGCGGAATGAAGTACAGTTTTTAGGTCATGTGATCAATAAAGAAGGAGTATTGGTCGACCCATCCAAGATAGAGGCAGTCTCAAATTAGGAAAGGCTAACCACACCCACAGAGGTAAGGAGTTTCATAGGATTGGCCGGCTACTATCGTAGATTTGTACAGGACTTTGCGAAGATTGCAACCCCTTTGACACGACTTACTCGTAAGACAGAGAAGTTTGAATGGACGGAAAAATGCGAGAACAGTTTTCAGGAATTAAAGAAAAGGTTGGTAACGGCCCCGGTGTTGGCATTGCCAGACGGAAAAGGAGATTTTATGATATATAGTGACGTGTCGCATAAAGGATTAGGGTTTGTGCTTATGCAGCACGGTAAAGTGATTGCGTATGCGTCGAGACAACTGAAGGAATACGAGATTAGATATCCTACTCATGACCTTGAGCTCGCGGCAATAGTTTTTGCCCTAAAAATTTGGAGGCACTACTTGTATGGAGAGAAGTGCGAGATTTTCACAGACCATAAGAGCCTCAAGTATATATTTACGCAGAAAGAGCTCAACATGCGCCAGAGGAGATGGTTAGAGCTAATCAAGGACTATGATTGTGAGATTCTCTATCATCCGGGGAAAGCCAATGTGGTGGCTGATGCCCTTAAGTAGAAAGGAAAGACTCAGAATGATAACGACTTCGGAAGAATTGGTAAAGGATTTTGAGAGAATGGAAATAGAAGTAAAGGTAACCGGAACCGGAACTGAAAAACTGTTTGAGATCTCGATGCAGCCAGAGTTATTGGAAAAGATCATATTGTGCCAAGAGAAAGTAATGAATGAAGGCAGAGAGTCAATGACTGGAGAAGAGATCCATACTGAGAAAGATGATAAAGGGATAATGAGGTACTCCTACCGGATTTGGGTTCCGAACGTTCAAGAGCTTAAAGATAAGATTTTGGATGAAAGCCATAGTTCAAGGTATTCCATTCACCCGGGAAGCACCAAGATGTATAGGGATTTTAAGGAGTATTACTGGTGGCCCAACATGAAGAGGGACATAGCAGAATGGGTAAGCAAATGTTTGACTTGCCAAAGAGTAAAGGCAGAACACCAGAGACCCAGTGGACTTTTACGACCCCTGGAGATTCCCGAATGGAAATGGGAACAGATAGCCATGGATTTTGTTGTCAATTTACCAAGGACGAAAGCCAACCATAATGCCATATGGGTGATTATAGACAGACAGAAGAAATATGCAGACCTAGCCCGAAAGGACAAGGAGTATGGAGTAGGGGACTTAGTACTACTAAAAGTATCCCCTTGGAAGGGGTTAATGAGATTTGGAAAGAAAGGAAAACTAAGCCCAAGATACATTGGACCTTTTGAGATACTAAGACGGATTGGGAAGTTGGCTTACGAGTTAGCCTTACCCCCGAACCTACAACAAGTTCATAATGTGTTCCATGTGTCAATGCTAAGGAAGTATCATCGGGATACCAGACACATAGTGGAGTACGAGCATATGGATATGAACCAGATCTGACTTACGTGGAGAAACCAGTAAAGATTATGGATAAGAAGGAGCAGGTGCTTCGGAACAAAGTGATCAAGCTAGTCAGAGTGCTATGGTAGAATCATAATATGGAAGAATCAACTTGGGAACTAGAGAGCGCAATGTTAGAAAAGTACCCCCACTTATTTTCTATTTGATTCCGGGACGGAATCCTTTTAAGGAGGGGAGACTGTAATAACCACAAAATTTTGAACTTTTTGTAACCCTTATGAATAGTGTTTTTGCTGATATTGCTGAATAAGAAAACTTTTCATGCCACACTATGTAGGGGTTCTTTTATTATTATTCTGAGATCGTATTAGTACTCTATATGATAAATAAGTGTATGTAAAGATCGTTAAAATCCAAATTCGAACACTTTGATTTTTCCCGAAAATCCACCAGATACCGAAAGAATTGAGTATAATGTAACAGGATAAAAAGGATTTAAATTCAAGGATTATAAGAGAGGATCATAAAAGGAATATAATGTATTGAGAAAGGTTAAGGAAACCCAAGTAATAAGATCCCGGGTATGATCCCTCAAACGATAAACGAAAACGTAAGTTAAGCGAACCGTATAACAGATCAACGGTCATTAGCCAAGTAATTAGAAGCTAATCAAAGAGGTTAGTGAGGATGATGTCATCAAACCAATAAGAAGAGGACAAGTGTGGGAGGATGACATAACAAGGTGACATAAGCATGACAAAGAAAAGTGTGTTGTTGGTTGATTAAGAACCACACACAAGTTACCATGGTAAAAAGTAATTAAAACAAATCAAAAGCAACCAACCAAGCCAAAAACAATTCATTTCACCAAAACACAAAGTTGACTTCTCTTTTCTTCATCAAAGCTCTCGGCCTCTCTTTGTTTTCAAGAAGAAAAAAACCAAAATCTAAGATCCAAGCCTTGTTAATTATTGAGGTAATTATCTAATACTCCTTATGCATAGATATAGCTATCCTATAAGTTTGAGCTTCTAATTCATTCACAATCTCTTCCTAAAAATCATGGAAGAAGAGGGTGAATAGTGTTTTTCAAGAACTTAAATTTTTGTTCTTGAGTTTTTGTTTAGATTAAGCTTGGATAAGGACTTTTAAGGGTGATTCCAAGCTAATTACTTGATTCTCCACTCTCCAAGGAAGGTATAACCCCTCCAAACCCTAACTTTACTTGAGTATTAGGTTTATTTTTGTTGTTATGGTTCATGAGAAGCATGATTCTTGTAAACTTAGAGATTGGTTGGTTTTATTATGTTTTGGAGTTGTAAATCTTGATGATTAGTTAATAAACTTAAGTAAACTCTTAGTTCATGATTGAGAAATAAGTATGAATTGGTAATATTGAGTTGTTGGGTCTGTTGTAGTATGGTATGGATGGATTTTGGTTGTATGAATGAATTGTGGTTAATTGGTGGTTGGTTTGGAGTAGAATAAAATTGGTAATCGCGTAAACATAGCCGCCGTAATGTCCGATTTACTTTAGACTGTTTTTGCTCTTAACATTAGTACCCGAGAACTCCCTGTTAAATTTTGACCATTGCAATGATTAGATATTTCATGTTACGAGCTTCGTTTTGATATGTGGTTCGTTTGAATCCGATGTACGGTTTAGGAGAAACGACCGTTTTAAGTAACGGCGTTTCGCGAACGAACCATTACCCCTCGCCTTACTTTGAAACATAGGTTAAAGACCTTAAATGACTAATTGGAGTATGAATCATTTATTTAAAGTGTATTAGGCCGTTGGTAAGGCACTCGCGAAAGAATCGCCTTAAAACCCTTAATGGTTAATTTATTAAAAATGGTGGAGCCGAGGGTACTCGAGCGACTTAAGTGAATCGTTGAGCGCAAAGCGAGTGTTAGAGTCTAATTGGTTAAAGTATAGATTCATAAGCGATTTTGGTTTAATTCCAACTTATATGTTGTTTATAGGTTACCAGACTCGTCACAAGCCATTTGTCACCCCCAGTTGCTCAGGCAAGTTTTCTACCCGTTATACTGTTGTTGTGATGTATACATATGTATATGCATTATCTTGTGATAGATGCATGATGGTTAATTAGAAAATTCTTGCGATATATTGGAGCATGTGATATGGTATATATGCCTGCCTGTTTCTTAATCTTGATATATATCTATTGATTCAGTTGCATAATACATATGCTAGAGATAAGCAGTAATTGCGTATACCCTTAGTAGAGGGGACCCCAAGGTGAACATTTTCTAAAACCGGGAGTCGATGTTCCCGAGTATATTATATATATATATATATATTTACATATATATATATATATATATTGATATAGTTTTCAAAAATATTAATTGAATAAGGTTTATTCGATAACTTTATTTTATTTAATGAATATTAGTTGAGTATTCATTCGAGGACTTATGACTCGGTTTATTTTATTTAATGAATAATATTTGAATATTCATTCGAGGACTTATGACTCACTTTATTTTATATAATGAATATTATTTTGAATATTCATTTGAGGACTTATGACTCCGCTTATTTATTAAATAATATTCTTTATTTTACTAAAGAATAATGTTTCGATAATCAAACTTATTTTCGATTATTCAAATAAAGATCATACTTTCGTATAAGTATATCTTTGGTTATTTAATATCCATTTCAAGTATGAGTTTTAAAACTTTTACTTCAATTATTTTTATAAGGATTATCCTTATGGAAAAATTATTTAAATAATAATATTTAGATATTTTCTAATATATTGGGACTGATTTATTTTATTAAATCGGCATTACTCCAAACATTCTTAAAAATGTTTTCGAGTCTTCAAAATGATTTTTAAAGGTTAGAGTGGATCCCAAAACTCATTTTTATATTTAAGATCTTCCTTTCAAGGGGATTTAAATACTCACTCAAAAACTGGGGGATCCGGCTCTGTGGTGTATTTTATATTCGCAACGTGGTTGCTGTTTTGAGACAACAATTTGATTACTTGCCCAATGTTCGGGAAGTAAGTCCATCTGATTGAGTCGGCATAAGCGACAGGCCGGGGTACGCTCTATGAAGGTGTAAGAGGCTGGGTGACAGTCCATCCACGCGTGAGTGGCCGGGTAATGGTCTAGCGCGAGGTCCGAATGCGGCCAGGGTGATGACCGGCGAGGAATTCATCCATCTACAGTAGAAAAGGTTACTTATTGGTATTTTTGCCTGATCAGCAAGATATCGGGTTTATGCCACAATTCTTTTCGTTTCCAAAAATTCATTGGATGTTACAAACTCTATTCATACTTTACATGACAGAGGTTTTCTGGAAATGTATAAGAGATATATATGTGGATATATATATCGGGACTTAATGAAGTATCTCATAACTTCATTTCATTTAATAATATTTCAAAGATTTAATCTATTCAAATCTTATCTTGTAGTCTCATCTATGTGATGAACTGTCGAAAACTCAGTATACTTTGAACAATGGTAGTTCAAGTAGTTTTATAAATGATATAAGTATAATGAAGCATTTGGTGACTTCATCCCTTATTTTTGCTTATATCCAGTAAGTAATTATCTTACACTTGATAAAGGATTTTAGTAAGTTATCCATTTAGATACTTGCATTATTGTTTACACTATATATTATCTTGCGAGTTGTAATGCTCACTCCTGCTTTATTTCTTCATCACACAACAACAGTTAGGAAAGATGGCCAGACTCAAGCAGACCCAGTGCAAGAGCGTGGGAAGCGCCCCGCGCCTTCCCGTTGAGATCATAGCTACTATAGCTGCAGAGGTAGATCTATCTATAGATCAGACCTTCTACTTTTGGGAATCAATTATGTATAATTATAACTTGTGGCAGATAATGGCAATTAATTGTAAACTTATCAAGTAATCATTTTGGGTTGTAATAACTTTTAAATTGTGGATTCAAAGACTTGTACTTATTTCAATTTCATCTCTGAGACTATAACGGGTTGTGGTGTGTGTTAGTGTGGGGTCACAGCATGAGGTTATTTATTATTAATTCAGTTAAGTGATATTGTGGAAAGAAAGACCGTGACGACCCGGATCCCTGACCCCGGATATGGGGGTGTTACACCGATCGCTACTAAAACTAATTCTTCGATTTTCTCTTCTTCTTCTACCTTCTGTTCTTCCTCAACAACTTCCCTACGAACTACCACAAGTTCTTCCTCAATTTTATCCAGAGTTCTCTTACGAGTACGCGAATGCGTATGCATACACCCTCGCTAGAGTGCCTGATATAAGACAAGGAAGCTCATAAGTAACAATGTCCGAGTCAATGAACTTTAACAACCACTGATGGAAAGCACATAAACTAAAAATTAACACTGCAGTCCCCGGTAGCGGCGCCAAAAACTTTTTAGTCGCTAAATACGCGCTAATATTACATGCAAGTATACGAGTTCACAAGTAGTATATAATCTTTTCTAGTTCGTTCCCACAGAGGCTGTATTAGTTAACTAATTAATTCATGCACCTAAGAAACAATATATGGTTATTATTCAATGCTAAGACAATAACAAATTGAGTTTGATTATAACTAAGATTTAAACTAATAATTATAACTACGTGAATAAGATTGATTGGATTAATATATATGATAGACATGGGATTCTAACTTCATTAAATACTTCATTCAACGCCTTATCATTCTTAACCTTAGCATGCAATGGTGATGATACTAATCAGGCAACACGAAACTGATAACCGCCAACTTTCGTTGCACGAGTACCATACTACCAGACATCCACAAAAGAGATAGAAGTTGAATAGACGCCAATTATATTGAGAACCTATATATCTATAGAATTTGACAACATAACGGTTTAAGCACAAGTTATCTATCTTGATTACATAGGGAAAGTAAGATGGTTTAAATTACATATGAATCATGCATAACAATACATGAACCTATGCTAGCATGGCAAGTTCTAAATCCTTAAATTCACTTTCGCTTCATTAAGAATTAACACCATATCTTATAAGTTCGCGGCGTTCACAAGACGAATAAGCACAACCAATACTAGGATATCAAACAATCACCACATACTAAGGCATCAAACAATTTAACTAGAGAAATCCACAAATAAATCCGCTAGAACCCCACGATAACGATTAGCCCATAATTGAACCCATCGCCAACGTGGGTTCCAATGAAAATATGATATAGCAAACGTAGTCTTTATACGAATAAATAAACCAAAGTACAAACAAGAGTAAAGGTTCAGCAAAATAAGAAACAAGCATCCAAATTACAACTTAAAATAAAGATTCACAAGAATAAACTAGATCGTCTTCGCTTTTGTTGAATTGTGCCCAAAAGGTCTCTTGTCGTCTTCTCCTTGCTTGATGTCTTGATGTCTCTGAAAAATGACCTAAGTTATGTTTATATAGCAGTCCATGCATCCTAGGAGTCCAGCAAATCGAATTGTAATTGAATCAGGATTTTAATATCCCGACCCAGCGCGGCCACGCGCTTCACCAGCACGGGCGCGCTGACTTTCTGTTCTCTCGGCGCGGCCGTGCGCAACACCAACATGGGCGCGCCTGCCTTCTGCCAAAAATTCTTTTTTCCCTTCTTCTTTATTCCTTACAGCTTCGAGCCAGTCTTTCAAGCTTTCATTCCAGCAAATCCTAAACACCATATTAGCATCAAAATAATGCTTATTCACCCGATTCACGAAGTAAAGCCTGAAATACAAAAACACTTGAAAACACGTTAAAACATAAATAACTTGAGTACAAATACACCAACTCAAAGCTTCTTAGAACATAAATAAGTGTCATAAATGCCACTTAACAATGTGCAAACATGTTATTCCAGTAAGGCATGCTAAATGGCATTTGAGGCATACTAAATGCAGCATAGTAAGGATTTTATGCAAATGGCATATAGGAAATTGTCCATTCAGATTCTGTGCAGGCATAACATTCATAGGAATTGTGGGTATGTTAGGAAATGAGGGAGGTGCAGACATAAGTGCAGGCATAGCAAATTTGCAATTAATAGGCAAATGATTAACATTACCACACTTAACACGGATTTTTCTAGGGCATATTTGTCAGGTGTGTAGTTTTTACCTTTGTTAATACCTACTTTTCCATTTCTATTATTTTTCCTTTTCGATTCTGCCTTAACCTCAATTTTCTCCAATCTATCATTCGGTTGCTTTATTGATAGATGCCCCACATTGATTCTTTTGCTCTCCTTGATTTGACTTGTTTCTCCTGTAATAAAGTTCTTAGAAACTTATCCATATTTTTCATTTAACTTAGCTAGCTTGATTTTGCTAACTAACTTTATTTCACTCGACGAATGTGGTTCTTTGTCTTTCGACGGATAAGTCCTATTATCTTTCGACGGATAATCTTCATTATCCGTTGAATCCACATCTGTTGAAAGTCCTTCTACCAAAATAGGATCCAGTTTCTCTTTACTCTTTTTCCAGGCTTCCTCACAGAAAGACTCTATACCTTGAACTTTGGTAATTTGAGTATGGACATCTCTAGATGATTTCCAAGCCTAAATTACCTCTTATTCTCGTTCAAGTTGCTTTCTTAAAATCTCTTATTTCTTTAAAGATTCAGTCAGTTCTTCCCTAGCAATTCTACACTCTAATTTCAGTTTCTCAAACTCAATAAATTGAGTTTCTAACACATAATTTCTCTCACTTAAAAATATATTATTATCTTTAATTCTTGTGTTCTCTTTGGTGAGTGATATAAGTGTAACATGCAAATAATATAACTTTGTGGACATGTCATTTATAGTATCATTACACTCATCCTTAGAAAAATGTGCTAGGTTAGTGGTGATTACCTGATTGCTTAAAGAACTAACTTCTATTTCATCTGATTTAGCCATCAAAGCTAGGTTGACATAGTTGGTTTCTTTATCTTCATCTATCCTGTCAGCAGCCCAATTATTTTCCCGAGTCAAGAAAGCCCTTTCCTTTTGTTTGAGCAGTTCAAATTAGTTCTTTTTGTAATCCTTAGGCTCAAACTTCTTTTTCTCAAAATCAGGTTTTCTGCATTCACTTGCAAAATGACCACTCAAGCCACATTTGAAACACTTGAATTTGGATTAATCCACCATATTTCTATTTGGCTTGGTTGCTCCAAAATTCTTTTTGAATTTGAGCTTGGCAAACCTTCTTGACAGGAAAGCTAGATGTTCATCTATATCTTCCATTTTATCTTGACTAAGATGATCTTCATGCTCCGCTACTAGCCCATTTCCTTTTCCTTCACAAACCCTAGAGTTTGGTATAGATTCCACAGCTTCAACCTTCATCTCTTTCCCTCTCTCTTGCTCAACTACCAGTGTTATAGATCATCCCTTATTCCTTACTTTCTCTATTTGATCATCTTGTTCTAGCTAAAGTTCATAATTTTTTAGAATCCCATATAGTCTCTCCAAGGCGAACTCCTTGTAATCTTGTGAATTTATGAGAGAGACAATCATGGGCTTCCATTCCTTTAGTAGAGATCTAAGGAACTTCAATTTTGAATCTTTTGTCAGATAGACCCTTCCATGCAACTTCAGTGCATTAAGTAGTTTTTGAAATCTACCGAGAATGTCACTTAGAGATTCACTGTCTTCAGAATGAAAGTGCTCATACTGCCGAATTAAGAGTTGCATCTTGTTCTCCCTCACTTGTTCAGTTCCATCACATATGATTTGAATTGTATCCTAAATTTCCTTAGCAGTTTTGCAATTAATGACATTGTCAAACATATGTCCATCTAGACCATTGAACAGAATATTCATAACCATTTTATCTTTATATACTTGCTCAATATTTTCATCTGTCCATTCTGCTTGTGGCTTTGGAATAGTTTGCCCATTACCTACAGTACCATCAACATCTGTAGCAGCTGTTCGAGGAACATGAGGACCTTTCTCAATGCAATCAACATACCTTTCATCTTGAGAGAGAAGATGCAGGTGCATTTTCACCTTCCGATGGTGATAATTGTCTTTATCCAAGAAGGGGATCTTTACTCCAACATCCTTCCTGCTCATGTTGTTAGTTGCTTTAATATTTAAACTCTTAGTATGTCAAGAGCTTGCTCTGATACCAATTGTTAATCCCAAAAAATCTAACAACTAGAATTAAAAAGGGGGGTTGAATGTAATTCTTGGTTTCTTTTTGATTTTAAGAACTTCTCACAAATAGAAATATACCATTTTTGAATATGCAAAAGTGCGGAATGAAAATAAAGATGTATTCAAACACAAAGTAATTAAACATAAGGATTAAAAACTTTCTGGTGGATTGAACTTACCCACCAGAGATATATATTGATGAGAACTCTGTGATGCAAAATGCACACAACTGCTTACAAGTATGAAATACTAAGAGTAGAGAAATTCTTAACAGATACAGCTTTTTCTATTTCTCAGTTCTTGCTTACTTAATTTTGAACTTGCTACTCTTGGTTTATGTATCACCAAGTTATATGATAAAAAGACAAACTAATAAGACAAAAGTGTCTTAATCTAATTTTATGATGCTTCATTTCTCCATCCGGCATCTTTGAATATCTTCAATATAGCATGGAAATGGATATGCTTCTTTGTTCTCCAAAACCTGTTAATAGGCTGCCACATTCCATTTGCATATAATCAACCCATGTGACTGTTAAGTCACTATCAACTATTTTTGAATTTGATCATCCGTTGAAACTCTGTTGGATCATCTGTTGAGACTTTTTTGATCATCCGTTGAGACTTTGTTGGATCATCCGTTGAAGCATTGTGGAACATCTATTGAGAGTATCTTCATAGCAGTTAACTCTGTTAAGAATATGTTGTGAACTTGATGATAAGTTAAAGAAAATACTTAGTAGATATTATTTAGTAAATTTGTAACTTTTAACGGATGATCACTTCAACATCCGTTGAAAGAGTAGCTTATGTTACAATAAGATTAGTAGTACATTCCTGCATATTATAATGCCTTAGTGAACTTGATATTGTAGAATGTTTAAGTCATGTTGACTACTAAATTGATATGCAAGATAGGTTGGTTAATTGTAGATATTAGATTCTATGTAATCTCGTATAAATGAGGTAGAGTTAATTGCCATGAAGACAGTTTCAACGGATGTTTCACTAAGTTTCAACGGATGATCAACCATAGTTTTAACGGATAATCAACCAAAGTTTCAACGGATGATCAACCATAATTTCAACGGATGATCAATCAAAGTTTTAACAGATGATCAAATTCAAAAGAGCAGCTGATAGTGACTTGAGGACAAGCATCGGTTCAAGTTTGGGGGTGTGTTAAGTGGCATTTATGTCCACTTAGAACATCCTATAAAGGCTTGAATTGATGTTTTGAACTCAAGTTATTCGTGTATTGATGTGTTTTTGTAGTGTTTTTGTATTTCAGGCATAGTTGAAGGAATCGGGAGATTTAGCATTGCTATGGTGCTAAATTGGTATTAGGAATGTGTCCAGGATGAAAGCTCGTGGAATGCCATCTCAAACCAGCCAGAAAAATAAGCAAAAGAAGAAATTCCAGTAGGTCTGTAATAACCCCAATTTTTGGAATTTTTGAAACCCTTATGAATAGTGCTTTTGCTGAGTATGCGGAATAAGAAAACTTTCCATGCCACACTATGTAGGGGTTCTTCTATTGTTATTCTGAGATCTTATTAGTACTTTATATGGGATATAAGTGTATGTAAAGATCGTCAGAATCCAAATCCGAACACTTTGATTTTTCCCGAAAATCCACCAGATACGGAAAGAATTGAGTATAAGGTAACAGGATAAAAAGGATTTAAATTCAAGGATTATAAGAGAGGATCATAAAAGGAATATAATGTATTGAGAAAGGTTAAGGAAACCCAAGTAATAAGATCCCAGGTATGATCCCTCAAACGATAAACGAAAACGAAAGTTAAGCGAACCGTATAACAGATCAACAGTCATTAGCCAAGTAATTAGAAGCTAATCAAAGAGGTTAGTGAGGATGATGTCATCAAACCAATAAGAGGAGGACAAGTGGGGGAGGATGACATAACAAGGTGGCATAAGCATGACATAAGGGAAGGAAGTGTGGTTGATTTATAACCACACAATTTTTCATGGTTAAAAAACTGATTTAAACAAAACAAAAATCAACCAACCAAGGAAAATCAAAACAAATCACAAAAACACAAAAGCTCTTCCCTTTTCTTCAAAGAAAGCTCTCGGCTTTTTTCTTATTTCAAGAGAAGAATTTTCAAAAATCAAGATCCAACCATTGTTAAATCACAAGGTAATTATCCAAGGTCCCTTATGATTAGTTATGGCTATCCTAGAAGTTTGAGCCTCCAATTCTTCATGATTCTCTTCCAATAAATCACTGAAGAAGATAATGAATAGTGTTTTCAAGATTTCTAACTTGGTTTTCTTTGTTTTTCCTTTATGATCCAAGCATTCCTAAGCTACCTCAAGGCTTCTTAAGGCTTTCTAGCTACTCTAATCACTTCAAGGAAGGTATAACATCTCCAAACCCTAACCTTACTTTGAATATTAGGATGGTTTTGATTGTTATGGTAAAAGAGAAGCTTGATGCTTGTATGTTTAGAGTTTGGGTTGGAGTTGTAGTAATTTGGATGTTGAAATCTTGTTAATTAGTTAATGAACTTAAGAGTAGTTTAAATTCATGTTTAAGAATAGTATAAATTGATAATATGGAGTTGTTAGGGCTGTTATGATGAAGTATGGATGGAGTTTTGGTTGGGATGTTGATTGTGAGTTGATTGTGAGATGATTTGGAGTGGTTTGAATTTGGGTAATCGCGTAAACATAGCCGTCATAATGTCCGATTTACTTTAGGCTGTTTTTGTTCTTACCATTAGGACCCGTGAACTCACTGCTAGGTTTTGACCATTGCCATTATTAGATAGTTCATGTTACGAGCTTCGTTTTGATATGTAGTTCGTTTGATTCCGATGTACAGTTTAGGAGACACGACCGTTTTAAGTAACGACGTTTCGCGAACGAATCATTACCCCTCGCCTTACTTTGAAACATAGGTTAAAGACCTAAAAGGACTAATTGGAGTATGAAACAATTATTTAAAGTGTATTAGGCAGTTGGTAAGACACTCGCGAAAGAATCGCCTTAAAACTCGTAATGGTTGATTTATTAAAAATGGTGGAGCCGAGGGTACTCGAGCGACTTAAGAGAATCAGTAAGCGCAAAGCGAGCGTTAGAGTCTAAATTGGTTAAAGTATAGATTGATAAGTGACTTGGGTTTAATTCCAACTTATATGTTGTTTATAGGTTACCAGACTCGTCCCAAGCCATTTGTAACCCCCAGTCGCTCAGGCAAGTTTTCTACCCGCTATACTGTTGCTGTGATGTATATATGTATATGCATTGTCTTGTGATAAATGCATGATGGTTAATTAGAAAATTCTTGCGATATATTGTAGCATGTGATATGGTATATATGCATGCCTGTTTCGTAATCTTGATACATATATATGTTGATTCAGTTGATAATATCTATGCTAGAGATAAGCGGTATTTGCGTATACCCTTAGTATAGGGGACCCAAAGGTGAACATTTTTCTAAAACCGGGAGTCGATGTTCCCGAGTATATATATATATATTTATATATATATGAATAGTTTTCAAGGCTATTATTCGAATAAGGTTTATTCGATAACTTTATTTTTATTAATGAATATTATTTTGAATATTCATTCGAGGGCTTATGACTCCGTTTATTTTATTAATGAATATTATTATTTGAATATTCATTCGAGGACTTATGACTCCGATTATTTACTAATTATTATTCTTAATTTTATTAAAGAATAATGTGTCGATAATCAAACTTACTTTTGATTATTCAAATAAAGATAGTACTTTGTATAAGTATATCTTTGGTTATTTAATATTCATTGCAAGTATACGTTTTAAAACTTCTACTTCAATTATTTTTATAAAGATTATTCTTTATGAGAATATTATTTAAATAATAATATTCGGATATTTTCTAATAAATTGCGACTGATCATCGTAAGTGGTGGGGTTGCACTACTACGACTGATCATCGTAAGTGGTCTTCCTGGCGCGGCAAACTCCCGTAATGAGTTCATCATCCAATTGGATATTTCTGCAACACTACCCAGAGCACTTCGATAGAAAGGCTATGGTTGGGCGATTTTTGAGTGTTGGCAGGGTCAAGTTTTCAAAATGATGTTTGCATCAAATGAAGTATCTCGTAACTTCATTTTATTTTGATGATATTTTAAAGATTGATTCTATACAAGCTTTGTCTTGTAGCTTAATCTATGGGATGAATTATTTATACATTGAACGGTGGTAGTTCAAGTAGTATTCGGAAAAGATATAAGTATATTGGAGCATCTTGTAACTTCATCTTTTAAACTTATATCTAGTAAATGATTATCTTGTGCATGTCAAAGATTTTCAGAAAAACGTCGAGACAAGGTTAGATATATGAGATCACCTTGCAACGATATTTTTATATAGTTATAAACTGGAACTCTGTGTATATTATACATGTTAGAGGATTTCAAAGATTGTGAAAAGTATATATATATATATATATATATATGTACATATATACTGAATATTTTGCGACTTGGTCGTGTTAAGATATCAACTTGGTTCATTTCTTCTTGACCAAGACTTTCATGAGTACTATGAGAATGCTCATATATTATTAATTATTATACATATTATTTCGGTAGGCTTGTTGCTCACCCTTGCTTTCTTCTTTCATCACACAATATCAGATAGACAAGATGAACAAGACCAAGCTCCCAATTCTTGAGCGGATAGGAAATGTTCTGCAGTTTCCTATAGGCGTTGATGTCGCTGTAGCTGAGGTAGGAACTACCAATAGGCTAGGCTTTCAACTTTTGATGTACCAGACTTATGTATCTTTATCAATTGTAATAATGGCAAAGAAATGTAAATTTATTCAGAAACCCTTTTAAGGTGTAATGACATATAATTTTCGAATAAAATGACTCGTGTTATTTTTGGATATTCATCTCTGAGACTATAACTTGTGGTGTGTGTGTTTATTGTGGGGTCACAGTACAGAGTAGTTGATTGTTTATTAAGATTGGGTGTTATTAAGGGAAATGGAACTCGTGACAACCCGGATCCTCGGCCCCGGATTTGGGGGTGTTACAGAAATGATATCAGAGCGAAGCGTTATAAACCTCAGAGATGATGTGACGTTAAGATAATAAGTTCACTAAGATAATAAGAACTCTTGCCAAGTTCATAGTCGGACTACCTAACGTAGTACTGACAGTTAAAACCCTTATGGGAACCCTTATAAATATCGTGATAGAAGCGTAGTTCGTTGTCGTAGATGGTAGCGGGACTCCGAACCCTGAGGTTGAGGAGCAACAATGCGATGATGTTTTATTAGTTATTGGAGATCAGATTGTGGACCCGATAGAGCGTCCTAACGCGGGACCGGATGATGTTCATATTGAGGATGTAGCGGTTGAGGATGTTGTCCTAGAAGGGATTATCGCTGAGAAGGATCCCGTGGAGAATCCTGACAAGAATGAATAAAGGACCATTGAGGAATTGATGACCATGGTTAGGGAACTACCAGAGGTAGGATTGGCCGGTCACTACCGGAGGTTAGTTCAAGTTTGTAAAGATAGTAGCCCTTTAACGCGGCTTACTCGTAAGACTGAAAAGTTTGAATGGACAGAGAAATGCGAGAAAAGCTTTTAAAAACTGAAGCAAAGGTTGGTGACGACCCCTATGTTGGCGTTGCCGGATGGATAAGGAGATTTTGGGATATGTAGTGACGCTTCGTATAAGGAATTAGGGTGCTTCTTATACAACACAACAAGGTAATCGCGTACGCGTCAAGACAATTAAGGGAATATAAAATTCGATATCCCCACCCATGAGCTTGGGCTCGTGGCAATAGTTTTGCGCTAAAGATTTGAGGCACTACTTGTATGGAGAGAAGTGCGAGATTTACATTAGCCATAAGTGCTCTAGTACATTTCACGCAGGAAGAGCTCAATATGCGCCAGAGGAGGTGATTAGAGCTAATCAAGGATTACGATTATGAGATTCTTTATCATCCAGGGAAAGCCAAAATGGTGGCTAATTCCCTTAGTATAAAGGAGAGACTCAAGATGATAATGTCTTTGGGAGAGTTGATAAGAGATTTTGAGAAAATGGAAATAGAAGTGAAGGTAACTGTTAGGAATATGTGTATTAGTTTGATGATAAGTTAAGCAAAACACTTAAGTAGAAATTTAGTGTTTGTAGCCTCAACGGATAAGACCATCTTGGCTATCCGTTGAAGGAGTAGCCTTACTTAGCAATAAGTTTGGTATTGTAGCACATTTCACTCTCTGGTTTCAAGCTGTAATTCTTAGATGTTGTTAGGAAATAATCAGTCATGTTGACTACTAATGGATGTACAAATAGGAGGGCTAATTGTAAATATTTAATGCCTTGTAATTTTGTATAAGTGAAGAAGTGTCAACGGATATTGAGAACTTCAACGGATAAGAAACAAAGCTTCAACGGATGTCTCTAATGCTTCAACGGATAATATCCATCAACGGATAAGTGCTTCAACGGATAAAGCTTCAACTGCTAGAGCATCAACCGATAAAGCCATCAACGGATGAAAGCTTCAACGGATGCTCAGTCTCATAGCAGTTGATAGTGACAGTTAACAAAGCTGACAGAGGCACATGGATTGACAGAGATGTGGTAGCCTATTTCAGGAACAGCAGAAAAAGCAGCCGTTTTTAGTCTGGTTCAAAATGGAAAGTCAACAGATAATTCCATATTACACTGGATAAAAATGGAATAGAAACAAGTGGAGAACTATTTTCTTATTGTACTTTATCTTTGTCTTCACTTGTAAACTTGGTGATATATAAACCAAGTAGTAGCTAGTAATTAGATGTGAATATTCCCTGAGCTGTTTAGAAATATCAAGAGAGAAAATCATCTAGTTTGTACTAGGAAGCAGCTGTGATTTAATTTTGAATCACAGATTTTCTGAAATAACACATCTCTGGTGGAACAACAAATCCACCAGAAAAGTTTTTAAGTTCTTTGTGTTCATTACATTTGTGTTTGAATATATATCTGTCTGCATCAGCTCCAAGCAATTCACACACATTTGATCACTCAAACACTTAGCCTTACAAACTGCTCAAAACTTGAAAAAGTTTTGAGATTTACATTCAACCCTCCTTCTGTAAATCTCATTGTTAGTCCACTGGGAATAACAATTGGTATCAGAGCAAGCTCTTAACATATAAAGAGTTTAAAGATCTATTCTGCTAACATCATGAGTGCACAGAAGAACTCTCCTGTTACCATCATGAATAGGAAGGATATTGGTGTAAAGATTCCAGTCCTGGAAAAGGATAATTATCATCACTGGAAAGTGAAGATGCATTTACATCTTCTTTCTCAAGATGAAAGCTACATCAACTGTATTGAAAATGGTCCTCACATCCCTCACAAGGTAGCCACAGCTGCTACTGCAACAGTTGCTGTTGGACAGTCTATTCCCAAGCCAAGAGCAGAATGGACTATTGAAGACATGGAAGAAATCCGCAAGGAAAAGAGAGCCATGAACATTTTATTTAATGGCTTAGATCAAGATATGTTTGACAATGTCATCAATTGCCAAACTGCAAAGGAAGTTTGGGACACTGTACAAATCATCTGTGAAGGTACTGAGCAGGTCAGAGAGAACAAAATGCAGCTTCTTATTCAACAGTATGAATATTTTCACTTTGAAGAAGGTGAATCATTAAATGATACCTTCAACAGGTTTCAGAAACTGTTGAATGGATTGAAGTTGTATGGTAGAGTGTACCAAGTCAAGAATTCCAACTTAAAATTTCTTAGGTCTCTGCCAAAGGAATGGAAGCCCATGACTGTCTCTTTGAGAAACTCTCAAGATTATAAGAACTTCACACCTGAAAGATTATATGGAATTTTGAAGACTTATGAACTTGAAATGGAGCAGGATGAGCTGTTGGAAAAGGGAAAGAGAAATGGAGGAACAGTTGCTCTTGTAGTTGACTGTGAGAAGATGGAAGCCAGGAATGAGGAGAAGACAATGCCAAGTCTCAAAGTTGGCACAAGAAAATCAGAATCAAGCAAGGGTAAAGAGCAAGTTGCTGAGGATGAAGATAATTCCAGTCAGGATGAATCTGATGATATTGAAGAACATTTGGCCTTTCTGTCCAGGAAGTTTGCAAAGATGAAGTTCAGGAAAAACACAAAGTTCACTAAGCCAAACAAAAACATGGTGGACAAATCAAAGTTCAAATGTTACAACTGTGGCATTAGTGGACACTTTACAAGTGAGTGTAGGAAGCCAAATTCTGAGTAAAAGAAATTTGAGCAAGTTGATTACAAAAAGAAGTATTTTGATTTGCTCAAACAAAAGGAAAGAGCATTTCTCACTCAAGATGATTGGGCAGCAGATGGGGCAAACGAAGATGATGATGTGGAATATGTCAACCTAGCCCTGATGGCTAATTCTGATGAAAATGAAACTAGTTCATCAAGCAACCAGGTAATTACTACTGATCTCTCTCAACTCTCTAAACATGAATGCAATGAAGCCATAAATGATATGACCAATGAATTATATCATTTGCGTGTTTCCCTTAAATCTCTAGCAAAAGAAAACACTAGGATCAAGGAGAATAATTTGTTTTTAAGTGATAGGAATGATGTGTTAAAGGATCAGGTAATTGAGCTTGAAAAGATAAAACTTAAATGCCTGACTGTTGAGAGTGAACTAGCAGAAGCTGTTAAGAAAGTGGAAATTCTTTCTAAACAGTTAGAAAGTGAGCAAGAGGTAATCAAGGCCTGGAAAACATCTAGGGATGTCAGTGTTCAGATTGCAAAGGTCCAGGGAATTGAATCATTCTGTGAGGATGCCTGGAAGAAAAACAAAAAGAAGTTAGAATTAATTGATGGATTGTCAACGGATGTGGAATCAACGGATGATGAAAGTTATCCGTTGAAGGAAGAAAAGGAGCATCCGTTGAAGGCTCATCAATTAAAACAGGCAAGTTCTTTTAAAAATAAAAATCTAAATAAAAAGAATGATTCAACTCTCAAGAACTTTGTCAAAGAAGGAGCTAGCACATCCAGAGATGTTAGTAAGGTGAATATAGGACATATGACTTTAGATCAGCTAAAAGATCGACTTAAGTTGGTTGAGGATAAGAAGGAAACTAAAAGAAAATCTAAAAGAAATGGGAAGGTAGGGATTAATAAATACAACAATTACACACCTGATAGGTATGCTCCTAGAAAAAGCTGTGTGCATTGTAAAAGTGTTAATCACCTATCTGATAATTGCAAATCTGTTAAAAATGCTCCCATGCCTTCAAATCCCTCCATACCTAACATGTCTATGTCATCTCTGCATGCTATGCCTGTTATGTCTCACCAGAATCCCCATGCACATTTTGCAAACATGCCATACATTAACAATCCTTATTTTACTGCATTTAGTATGCCTCAAATGCCATACAATATGCCTATGTGGAATAACATGCTTGCACAACATATGCCTTATCAAATTCAATCAAATGTGTTAAATGTTCTGTGACTAACCCTACACTTCAACCAACCACATCTGAGACCAAGGTTGACCCAAAGTTACCTAAGTCAAAAGATGCAGGAGGAATGAAGTCTAGGAAAAAGACTAACAAGGGTGGACCCAAGGAAACTTGGGTACCAAGATCAACTTGATTGATTTTGTTGTGTGCAGGGATAAAGAAGGAATCTATGGTACTTGGACAGTGGTTGTTCAAGACACATGACAGGAGATTTCACCCTGCTCACAGAGTTTAAGGAGAGAGCTGGCCCTAGCATAACCTTTGGAGATGATAGCAAAGGATTCACTATGGGATATGGCTTGATTTCAAGAGAAAATGTCATCATTGATGAAGTTGCATTGGTTGATGGTCTCAAACACAATTTATTGAGCATCAGTCAATTATGTGACAGAGGGAATACTGTTTCCTTCAATTCTGAAGCCTGTATTGTCACAAGTAAAAAGGACAATAAAGTGGTTCTAACTGGAGTTAGAAAAGGGAATGTGTACTTAGCTGATTTTAACTCTACAGATGCAGAATCCATTACTTGTCTTCTCAGCAAAGCAAGCCCAGTTGAAAGTTGGCTATGGCACAAGAAGCTGTCCCATTTGAATTTCAAGACAATGAATGATCTAGTCAAAAAGGACTTAGTTAGAGGAATGCCTCTAGTGGAATTCACAAGGGATGGACTGTGTGATGCTTGTCAGAAAGGAAAGCAAAAGAAAGTATCATTCAGTAAGAAGCTTGAATCTGCAATTGATGAACCACTGCAACTTCTACACATGGATCTTTTTGGACCAGTCAATGTATTGTCAATTTCAAGGAAAAGATACTGCCTAGTGATTGTAGATGATTTCTCAAAGTTTTTATGGGTTTATTTTCTTGGATCAAAGGATGAAGCTAGTGAAATCATCATCAATCATATCAAGCAAGTCAACAATCATCCTGATTTCAAAGTAAGGAATATTTGGAGTGACAATGGAACTGAGTTCAAGAATTCAACCATGAAGATGTTCTGTGAAGAAAATGGGATCATGTATGAGTTCTCAGCTCCAAGAACTCCACAACAAAATGGTGTGGTGGAAAGGAAGAACATATCACTAATTGAAGCTGCAAGGACAATGCTTGAGGAGTCAAAACTCCCAACTTATTTTTGGGCTGAGGCTGTTAACTGTGCATGTTACACTCAGAATATTTCTCTAATCAATCAAGCAAAATGCATGACTCCCTATCAATTATTCAAGAAAAGAAAACCAACTTTAAACTTTCTACATGTCTTTGGTTGCAAATGCTACATCTTAAGGAATCAATCTGATCACAAAGGAAAGTTTGATGCAAAGGCTGATGAAGGAATATTTGTTGGTTATTCTGCTGGAAAATCATATAGGGTCTACAATCTAAGAACCAACATTATCATGGAATCTGTACATGTTGTGTTTGATGATAAAAAGATTGATGGACTAACAGATGAGGGACATCATGAAGCACTCTATGGACTAAAGCAAGCACCTAGAGCCTGGTATGAGACTTTATCAAAGTTCCTTCTAGATAATCACTTCACAAGAGGTACTGTTGACAAAACTCTCTTCTTTAGAAATGTTAATGGCTCTAAGATACTTGTACAAATTTATGTAGATGATATTATATTTGGATCTACAGATGATAAACTTTGTAAAAAGTTTGCTAAATTAATGCAAAGTAAATATGAAATGAGCATGATGGGAGAGCTAACTTACTTTCTTGGTTTACAAGTTAAACAAGTTAGTGGTGGAATTTTCATTAGTCAAACTAAATATATTTATGATCTTTTAAAGAAGTTTGACTTAATGGATTGTTCACCTGCAAAAACTCCCATGGCCACTGCCACCAAGCTTGAATTAAACAAGGCTGAAAAGTCTGTGGATATTACAAGTTATAGAGGCATGGTTGGCTCACTTTTATATTTAACTGCTAGTAGACCTGATATTATGTTTTCTACTTGTCTCTGTGCTAGATTTCAAGCTGACCCTAAAGAATCTCACTTAGTGGCTATTAAAAGAATTTTCAGATATCTCAAGGGGACTCCAAATCTAGGAATTTGGTACCCTAGAGAGTCTGGTTTTGATCTAATTGGCTACTCAGATGCAGATTATGCAGGTTGTAAAATAGACAGGAAAAGCACAACATGCACCTGTCAATTTCTAGGGAACAAGCTTGTATCATGGTTCAGCAAGAAGCAGAATTCTGTTTCCACATCAACAGCTGAAGCTGAGTACATTGCAGCTGGTAGTTGCTGTGCACAAATACTATGGATGAGGAACCAGTTATTTGACTATGGTATAACTGTTGACAAAATTCCAATATTTTGTGACAACACAAGTGCCATTGCCATTACTGAAAATCCAGTGCAGCACTCAAGAACCAAGCACATTGATATCAAGTACCACTTCATTAGGGAACATGTGATGAAAGGTACAGTGGAACTTCATTTTGTTCCAAGTGAAAAGCAGACTGCAGACATATTTACCAAGCCACTTGATGAATCAACATTCACAAGATTAGTAAGTGAGTTAGGTATGCTTAACTATTCATAATCTATGTCATCTATGTAATCTGTCTTGTAGCCTGAAATGAATTTGCTGCAAGAACAAAGTTGGCTTTAATCAAGACTTATCCTGTCAACGGATATTCCCTATCCTTTGAAAGCCAAAATTGTTCTATCAACGGATATTCGTCATCCGTTGAAAGACAAATACATTTCTGGTAATTTTATCCTTCAACGGATAAAATGGTGTTGTTCATCAACGGATAACTATTTACCTTATCCGTTGATGTGTCACGTCAGTGAGTCACAGCCGTTGATTCTTTTACTCAACCGTTGATACAGATATACAGTGTTGTATGTATTTGAATTTACGGTAGTTTTCAGAATTTCTACAGTTTTATTTATTCCTGAACGGCTGTCACTTACTTAAAAGTATCATTTAATTATCTTATTTATGTTTTAATTCAAGAAAGTATAAAAGCCCAATTGAATTCTTATTTTCACTTTACGCTTTCTTGCAATTATCATTCTCTTTCTCTCTCAATTCTCAAGTTTTTCTATGCAACCTCTACTCACAACAATGGCACCAGTAGTCAAAATTATGTCTCAAACAGGATTTGTTTATGAAAAGAATAATTTCATAGTCTTGGTTGAAAAGAATGAAGCCCATTCTGATTATCACAAAATGATGGACTTCATCAAGAACTGCAAACTGAGCTATGCAATGCTGGAAGCCCCAACCATCTACTGTGAAGTGATTGAGGAAATTTGGACAACTGCAGAGTTCAACTCCACAGATATGACTATTGTCTTCTCTCTCAAAGGTAAGGACTATTGCATTAATTGTGATGATATACAATCTTGCTTTAAGTTGCCTGAGAATAATGCCATGACACCACATACTGATAAAGATGTCTCTGCAATGCTAGATTCCATAGGCTATGCTTTTGATTCTGCTAGTTTAGGTAGTATTAGAAGGAAAGGCCTTAGGAAAGAATGGAGTTTTCTTGGAGATGCCTTTATTAAGGTTTTCTCTGGGAAGATTAGCAATTTTGATGCTATCACTTCATCTCTTGTTAATATGCTCTATATGCTAGTTTCTGATAGGTACTTTAATTTTAGCAACTGTGTTATGCTAGAATTAGGTTCCAGATTAGGCAACAAAGCTAATAGACCACATAACATCTACTTTGCTAGATTCTTTATGTTATTGGCTAACCATGTTGCTGAAGGTTTGGTTATATCCAATGAGAATAATAAACTCAAATGTTGGGCACAAGAGAAAAGGGTCCTTGCAGACCTTTTGAGAATGAACCTCAACAGCCAGGTGCCATTGGTATACTTGCCAATCATGAATGCACCACAGGTAAGTGAGGTAAATACTTCTATAACTCCTACTATTTCCAACCCCAATGTTTCTTTGCCTTCTAGTGTGGCTATGGAACCTGTGTCTTTGTCCAAACAGGCTCCTACCAAAGCCACCAAATCTAAAGTTTCCAAAGTCAAGTCAAAGAAACCTACCTCTGTTGTTTCTCAAAAGACAACAGTTGTAACAACTACCCTAAACCCCTGAAGGGAGTGAACAGGGTGTGAGTGGTGAGGGGAGGGGTGAACATCAAAAATCCCCCCAGGATAAGGTGGGAGAGGTGAGTGGTACCCAAACCAGCCAAGCCATAGTCTCTCAAAAGACTGTGGTGGTTCAAAAGGAGTCCAACACATCCCTAGTTGCATCCTCCCAAAAGGTTGTAACTATTGAAAATAGTCCCCAACCAGGGACACAGAACAAAAGAGGGAGGGACACTGAAGCCACACATTCACCATTTAAAGCCTTTTCAAGGAAGAAGAAGGCCAAGACCCTAGTTTCCACACAAGGGACACACACAGCACAGATACATCCACCTGTATCCGTGTCTTCTCAAATTCAGCTTGATGTGATTCCAGCAAATGTGGAATCACAGCCCCATTCTCTCAATATAGAAACACACCATTCATCAAACTCTCCAACACCCTCTCTGGATGTGGATATGATATTCACATCAATTTCTAATTCTCCCTCATTAAAACTTAGGGAGGAGCCCCACTCAAAACCTGGTGATCATCATCTTTTAGATGATTTGTTGTATCATCAGCCAATTCTTTCAGATGTAGTTGCAGAATCTGTGTCACCACACTTAAAATCAATCCACACAGATCCAACAATTATGTCACTTTCTATCTCCACATCATTTCCTTCTTCAACGGATATCTCTCATCCGTTGACAAGTGGTTGTTCTTCAACGGATAAGCTTAACAGCAGTTATCCGTTGATACCATCAGTTTCTACTTCAACGGATACTCCCTATCCATTGATGGCCTCTACACACTTAACAGAAACAATTCCAACTGTAGAGGACATGGCAACTGTACAATCACTTTTAGGCTTGAGGGAAGGGAGTGATTTTTTGAGTGAGAGGCTGGGTTGCTCCCAGGCAAAAGAAGAGGTTGAGAGTCACCAAATGCATGTTATTTCTTCCAGCATGGCAAAAGTAAGTGAGAGGAGTGCCACCTTAGAAGGTGAAGGTGAGGGTGTGAGGGTGTGTGTGAGCCAGGGGGAGCCCCTGATGCAAGAACAGAGAGAAATTGAGAGAAAGGCAGGTACAGAAGCTATAAGGGTGGATCCAGCCATTGCTAGTGAGTTAATGAAAGTGGATGATGCAAATAAGGAAAGACAATTTCAGCAACATTACAAAGCTGTCATTGGTAACATTTCCTTGGATGCTGACACTTTTACTCACTCTGTTTCAGCCTTTCAATTTTTGGCTGCTCAGGGCAATGTGGAGGCAGAACAGACACTACACATTGTACACACTTCAGAATCTCTTCTCAGAGACAAAGCTGCTGTCAACAGGCTGCCTTCTCAAGCTGGTGAGCCATTTGAAGAATTTGGAGTAAATTCTAATGATGATGACTCTAATTCTTTGAATGAGAGCATGAACTTAGGGGGAGTAGAAGGCCCAAGTTCTGCTCCTGCTCTTCCTGAATGGGCACTGGCCAAATCACCAACACCAGGAGAATTTGGTGTCACTTTGGTCAGACAAGTCATGACAATTCAGAAGGCCTTTCAGGAGACTCAAGATGCTGGTACCAAGGCAATTCTTCAAGCTCATCTGGAATCTCTGCATCTCTTGCAGTTGCAGCATTACCAGCAAAATCTAAGTGTGGATGAGCTCAAGCAGGACATTGCAGATCTGAAATCCTACAATGCTGAGAAATTGGATTCAGTTATACCCTACGGTACTATGCAAGATTTGTTGGGAAGACTGAGGAAAGCATCTGATGCTGACAAGAGGCTGGCCAGATTGGAAGATAGGGTTCAAATCATTGAAGACTCTATGGTCACCATTCTTCAGAATCAACAAACTCAAACAAATCTACTCATGCAGCTGGCAAAAGCACAAGGCTTGACCCCTACCCTTGATGATAACAAAAAGGGGGAGAATAAAGGGGAAGGGGAAGGAGAGCCATCTACAACAGTTCAGATTTCTCAAGTGCTAGTTCCTGTCATCACAACTTCTCCACCAATTCAAGTCAAAGGAAAGCTAGATGGAATTGATCTAATCCAGATAGCAGCAGCTGAATTGCAAGTCAAAGAGCAAAGGAAAAAGATTGATGAAAAGATGCAACTAATATTTGGTTCTACAACTTCTCAATCACAATCTTTGAAGCATAGCACAAAAGTGGAATCAATTATTATGGAACTCAAGCCAGTAGGGAGGCATAAGGATGGAGAAACTTCTTCCAAAGATTTGCAACCTATGGTTCTCAAGCCCAACAACAGCTTCAACAAGGACTCTACAAAGAACCCTCTAAGCCTTGCTCAAATGAAAGGAGTGGATTTTCCTCTTCCAAAGCCTGATGAAGACAAGCTTTTGGGTAGAAGTATCATAAAGCTCAAAGAGAACATGGATGAGGCTGTAAGGAGGAACATGGTTGTTATCTTTAGAGAGGGAAAGAGCATCTATGTGATGCAAGGACATCCCAAATTCTCAATAGCCAAGAGGGAAGAAACCAAGAGGTTGAAGGAAGAAGCCAAACAGCTAAAGGCTAACAAAAGAGCACAAGCAAAGCTTGAAAAACAGCTAAAGTTAAGTCAGGCTGAAGAACAGAAAGAAATTGAAAACAAATGTGAAGATAGAGCTATGGGGGACATGGTTGGTACTGAGATGGAGGAAAGAAGTAAGGAAGAATGGCAGAAAGGGAATAGAAAGAAGGTCAATGCAAAGAGAAAGATGGTAGATGAGACTAAAGAAAACCAATCAATATCCAAACCACTACCCTCTATTCCTGAACCCATTGTGCCTGACCCCTTCATAAACATTCATGGTGAACCAATCATTCCTAAGGAGGAACCAATTGATTGGGACACCATCAAATTTCCCACCTTCCTAATTTCTGTTATACCATCAAAGAAGCAGAAAAGAAGAATCAAATCAACACCCCCTAAAGCCTCAATCAAATTCACACAGAAGCCTAAGCCTAAACCTTAAACCTCTAAAGATGATTATGTTCACATCTGTGACATAAAAGAATTTTCAGACATTGAACTCTATCTGGATGAGCTGGAGGATGTAAGGGGAATAGCTGCCTACAGACAGCTACCAGAAAGACTAGTGTTCAAATACAAAGGAGCTGGGGAAAGAACATGGCCTCTTCACAGAATTCTGAATGAAGGCTACTCTACCTTGATTAGAGTCTACTCAGCCATACATAAGGATTCTGGCTTTACCAGGACTGCCAGGACTGAGATTCTCAACAAGATTGCCAACATAAGGAAAACTTGGAGGGAGCCCAATGCCTTGCCTAGAACTTTACTCATTCAAGAGAGAGGTATTATAATTCACAAATCACCTCATTGGTTGATGGAGTTCAGAGACAACAAAGGAGTCAGAAGATTTTTCAGAATTGAAGATCAGCTAAAGATTGCCAGTAATGAAACTCTCAAGGATATGCAGTCTAAGTTAGATATCAATGAAGAAGATGAAGCTGAATTCTACAGACAACTTCAACTTCAAATAGAGGAGAATGACAGGAGGCTAGGAAAGAAAACCAGGGATCAAAGGAAAAGAGAGTAATTTGCTCAGGCTAAAGGAGCACCCTTGGAAACAAAGTATTTCTTCAATTTCATCTCAGCATATACACTTTTGTAGCACTTTTGAATTTCTGCTTTGTTACAGTTTATATATTTGTTAAGTATTTTGTTATCATCAAGCTAAACCCAAATTTATGCCTACAGTTCTAGTAGACATAAATAGGGGGAGATTGTTAGGAATATGTGTATTAGTTTGATGATAAGTTAAGCAAAACACTTAAGTAGAAATCTAGTGTTTGTAGCCTCAACGGATAAGACCATCTTGGCTATCCGTTGAAGGAGTAGCCTTACTTAGCAATAAGTTTGGTATTGTAGCACATTTCACTCTCTGGTTTCAAGATGTAATTCTTAGATGTTGTTAGGAAATAATCAGTCATGTTGACTACTAATGGATGTACAAATAGGAGGGCTAATTGTAAATATTTAATGCCTTGTAATTTTGTATAAGTGAAGAAGTGTCAACGGATATTGAAGACCTTCAACGGATAAGAAACAAAGCTTCAACGGATGTCTCTAATGCTTCAACGGATAATATCCATCAATGGATAAGTGCTTCAACGGATAAAGCTTCAACTGCTAGAGCATAAACGGATAAAGCCATCAACGGATGAAAGCTTCAACGGATGCTCAGTCTCATAGCAGTTGATAGTGACAGTTAACAAAGCTGACAGAGGCACATGGATTGACAGAGATGTGGTAGCCTATTTCAGGAACAGCAGAAAAAGCAGCCGTTTTTAGTCTGGTTCAAAATGGAAAGTCAACAGATAATTCCATATTACACTGGATAAAAATGGAATAGAAACAAGTGGAGAACTATTTTCTTATTGTACTTTATCTTTGTCTTCACTTGTAAACTTGGTGATATATAAACCAAGTAGTAGCTAGTAATTAGATGTGAATTTTCCCTAAGCTGTTTAGAAATATCAAGAGAGAAAATCATCTAGTTTGTACTAGGAAGCAGCTGTGATTTAATTTTGAATCACAGATTTTCTGAAATAACACATCTCTGGTGGAACACCAAATCCACCAGAAAAGTTTTTAAGTTCTTTGTGTTCATTACATTTGTGTTTGAATATATATCTGTCTGCATCAGCTCCAAGCAATTCACACACATTTGATCACTCAAACACTTAGCCTTACAAACTGCTCAAAACTTGAAAAAGTTTTGAGATTTACATTCAACCCCCCTTCTGTAAATCTCATTGTTAGTCCACTGGGAATAACAGTAACCAGAGCCGGTACCGAAAAGCTGTTTGAGATTGCAATACAGCCCGAATTATTGGAAAAGAACATATTATGCCAGAAAAAGTGATGAATGAAGGCAGAGAGCCAACAAATAGATAAGAGATTAATACTGAGAAAGATGATAAGGGAATAATGAGGTATTCCTATAGAATTTGGGTTCCAAATGTTCAAGAGCTTAAAGATGAAATCTTAGATGAAAGCTAGTTTGAGGAATAAGATTTAGAGCAAACCTTAAATGTGATAATCAGGGAGGTCGTAATTAAGATATAAGGAACCCAGAATATAATGAAGTGGAAAATGAGGATTTTAAATTAAAAGATGACCCCAATTATGGGGAATAGGAAGAAATATTTAGACTGAGAAAACAGAAGTCGAGCAAGATAGGAAGAACCAGGATGGTACTCCTATTGGGCAATCCATGGACCTGCCTAAAACAAAACTTATACTTTTACCCCTAACCACCACCTTGAGGAAACAATGTGGTGTGAAAATACTTCAGGACCTTTAAGTCGCTAAGCTCTCAGAATTCCCAGGAACAAGCGAACCCAGTAGAGGCGAGAGTCTGGCTAAAGGAAATATAGGAATCATTTGAGATTCTAAATGAATGATGAAGCACAAAAGACTGTTTTTGTCACTTACCCTCCTAAGAGAGAGACCACCCGTTGGTGAAAGGCCAAGGAAGGCACGGAGCAAGAGATTATAATAAACTGATTAAAGTTCAGTCAATTGTTTTTGGGAAAGTAATTTCCAAGGTTAGAGAGATAGTGTAAAAGCTTTAGATCCAGAACAAAGGCGGACGAGTATGATGAATTATGAATCTAAGTTGTAAAAGTTGTCAAGATTCGTTCTGAGGACACGAATCCCAGAATGACGTGATGTTTGAAGTAAATGATTAGTGGGTTCATGAAATAATGATAAGAGAAAGGAAAATAAAAAGAAACTGAAGTGGAAAGGAATATAAAGGCAATAGAGTTTGAGGAATGATAAGGGAGTTGGGTATGAGGAAACCCTAAAGAATCATAGTAATAGAAATAGAAAAGTATGTGATCGTCAGGATGAGGATGATTCACTATGAGCTAAAGTTGATGGTTAAAGGCATAAGAGATGTACATATTTTATCCCCTGTAAGTTGGGAGAATTCAAGGAAACCTTAAGATAGTTTGAAGGATAAATAATGAGACATGGATAGACTGAGGAGATAAGGAAGTAAGAAATTAGGAAAATTGGATGAAGGAAGTGACCTTCAAGAATGTGAAGTGTAAGACCGGTGGCTTGATACCCAGAAAGGGAGACGCCAGGTATGAAAGATATCCCAGCATTGGGGTGACTGTTGAGATAAACAACAAAAGTAAATAAGGAATTATTAAGAAGAAGTTCACGTTGAGCACGACCAATATCTTCCAGAACATCTTTGTTATCGTTACCAAATTAGGCAAGAAAAGCGGATAACCGTTGTTATCTTTTGGAGGCCATATGTGTTGACCTCAGTTTGAATAAGGATGTTATTGTGAAATTAGTATAGACTATCGGGGTGGGAATGATTGAATAAGACACCTTTATCAGGGATATATGACTTGATTTATCCATGGAAGGATGCATGTACCTTTTTAAAGGTGGAATTAAGGATAGAACATCTGTAACTTGGAATGAATCCTAGGGGAATGTATAAAGGTTGGCATTTCACCCTTAATAGGGATAGTATGAGTTTTGACAGTATGAATTGGAAAAGATTAAGGTAATAACAACCTTTAAGTATCAGTGGAGAATTTTTTTTTTCAGAAACATATAGACAATGGTTCTAGTATTAGTAAAGGGTATTTTGATATGCCCTGTATCTAGGGAATACAGGAGGAACGATTCAAGGATAACCTTAGAGGTTTTACAAGGAGAAAGGTAATATTCAGAATTCTCAAGAATAGAAATTTTGATAAAGGAAATATGACGTAATAAAAATAATGCCAAGTGGGGCACATGTTAAACCATGAGAAAGTATAGATTGAACCCAACGAAGGTCAAGAATGGTGAAAACAAGAAGGACCCAAGATAAGAGACGTTCTAAGTATGATTGAGAGTCAGTCGTGACAGTGATTAACCTCTAAAGACTGAGGAAATAACTTATGGAAAAATGGTGATATTTTTTTTTACTCATCAGATTTTAAGGAAAACATCTTCACACAAGTAGTGATCGAAGTGAGGTAGAAAATTTAGTTGGAAGTGGTTAAAAGGACATTGATTGTAAGGAAAATTTACTATCAGGAAAGGCCAAAGAGGTGGCCGACACTTTAAGTATAAGAGAGCAATTATAGGCGCTCGTGCCAGAGGAATACAGTGATGATGGTTGAAGCCGTAAAGGTTGTATTATGGTTTGGAAGATTGACATTCCTTCTGATGACTGTACAATACCCAACCGTAATAGTAGTTGGTAAAGGTTTAATTCGTGTAATCGCCATGAGCGGGCTATCGATCTTAGAAGGTCCTATTTCAAAAAGGACTAAACGAACCTTTGAGTTAAGTCTTCTATTGAAGGCATATGATTAAGAATGGTATTAACCTGCTATCGTTGCTTTGATTGAAACTCTTCTACAATTTTATC
Organism: Apium graveolens; assembly: GCF_009905375.1. NCBI lineage: Eukaryota > Viridiplantae > Streptophyta > Magnoliopsida > Apiales > Apiaceae > Apium > Apium graveolens. The sequence goes on from NC_133652.1 coordinate 100,731,379, forward strand.
TGCTTGATGTCATGAAAGTACGTCAGGATTTGGAGTGTTCTTCATGAATTATGAATGGGGATTATGTTAACTCCTTAGAAGAATTCGATACGACAGGTATGGACTCCGTATGGTTAGCTATTAAGATTACAAGGAAAACGAATGACTACCGTAGGTCCGTGGTGGACTATAGTAATGCATCAATAATTCTTTGAATACTGAGCCGATTACAACCGCGAGAGTTGTATGGTAATGAATGTTGAGATTGAGTACCACTAATCGTGTTGTAATGATGTATAAGTTATCATTGGTAGACTAATTAAGTCGATTATCTACATATTGAATACTTATTCCTTCTTATCAATAGAGAGTCGTATTACTATACGAGGAAGGTTGCAGTGCAAGCATAGTATTCTAGTAACGATGATGTCTAGAATGAGATCCCAGATTTGATTTTCGATGTCGAGGGAGTTTCAAAGGTGATTTTGTATAAGCTCGAGGAAGAGCATGGGTCCATAGAATGATGGACGGAATAGCGAAAATATTTAGGCATGCGAAATGCGATGCGATAATACTTGATGTTGATAGATATACGTATATGTTTTGTTCTCCTATGACAAACCTCTATAATTTAGAGGTAGATTCCAAGCCAGGTATTTTGTGGCAGTATATTTTATATATATACAATTCTCTTCAATTCGTTCTTTTCTCTCCTTTTCATTTCATATAAGCTGAGAAGAACAACCCTTCCAGAAGGGGAGGTATTGCCGAATGACTATCTATCTGTGTGATAGAAGCCTAGTAGGATACCACATGTTGTTTAATTGCTTGTCAAGTACTAAAGGCTGACCACCCTCTGTACTAACTATGCAATAGAACAAGTGTTCATGATTATAGTGATCTCTTAATAAATTCTTTTACTTCTATATGAAGGACCAAGCTTTCGAAGATGGAGGCAGCTAGAAAGGAAGTGGTACCAAGTATGGTGGTATTCCGATTCTAACGCGTTAGTGATACTAAGGTTGACGTGGTTATTAGAAGGTTATAGAACGCTAACGAGCAAAAGTATAACCAGTATAATATTAGGAACGGAAGGTAGTAGCGATTACGAACTGGAAAAGAATGGGTATTGAGAAGCAAAAGCTCTAATGCTAAAAGCTATAATAAGAGTCTGTGCAATAGACTTGGAAGAATTTGGAATGATCACTTAACGCGGATGAGTTTTCTCACGATAATAGATCGTATGTTAGGTATCGAGATGTCATCTTATGAGATCTTTGAGGGAAGACAATGTCGATCTCCCTTATGTTAGGATAAAGTTGTAGAGCGCAAGATGCTCGGACCAGCAGTGGTCCAAAGGACCAAGAATATAATAGATCTAATCAGAGGACGGCTGGGAGTAGCCCAAGATGGACATAAGAAGTATGCTGATTTGACAATGAAAGGACAAAGAGTATGAAGGAGGGAACCTCGTATTGTTAAAAGTATTCTCTTAAAAAGGAATTGATGAGGGTTGGAAAGAAAGGAAAGTTTAAGTCCACAAATTGTTGGACCCTCTGAGGTATTAAGACGTATTGGGAAGTAAGCATATGAGCTAGCCCTACCCCCGAACATGTAGCAAGTCATAACGTGTTCCACGTATCAATGTTAAGGAAGAGTAATTCGGATGCCAGATAAATAGGGGCATATGAGCGTATAGACATGAAACCAGACGTAACCTATATGGAGCAACCAGGAAGGGTTATAGATTGAAAAAGGAACAAGTGCTTAGGAGAAGGGTTATCAAACTATTCATAGTTTGATGGAAGAACCACAATGTGGAAAAATTTACTTGAGAGTTAGAAAGTGCAATGCTAAGAAAGTATCCCTATTCATTTTCTATCTGATTCCGGGACGGAATCCTTTTAAGGAGGGGAGACTGTAATAACCCCAATTTTTGGAATTTTTGAAACCCTTATGAATAGTGCTTTTGCTGAGTATGCGAAATAAGAAAACTTTCCATGCCACACTATGTAGGGGTTCTTCTATTGTTATTCTGAGATCTTATTAGTACTTTATATGGGATATAAGTGTATGTAAAGATCATCAGAATCCAAATCCGAACACTTTGATTTTTCCCGAAAATCCACCAGATACCGAAAGAATTGAGTATAAGGTAACAGGATAAAAAGGATTTAAATTCAAGGATTATAAGAGAGGATCATAAAAGGAATATAATGTATTAAGAAAGGTTAAAGGAAACCCAAGTAATAAGATCTCGGGTATGATCCCTCAAACGATAAACGAAAACAAAAGTTAAGCGAACCGTATAACAGATCAGCGGTCATTAGCCAAGTAATTAGAAGCTAATCAAAGAGGCTAGTGAGGATGATATCATCAAACCAATAAGAGGAGGACAAGTGGGGGAGGATGACAAAACAAGGTGACATTAGCATGACATAAGGGAAGGAAGTGTGGTTGATTTATAACCACACAATTTTTCATGGTTAAAAAAATGATTAAAACAAAACAAAAATCAACCAACCAAGGCAAATCAAAACAAATCACAAAAACACAAAAGCTCTTCCCTTTTCTTCAAAGAAAGCTCTCGGCGTTTTTCTTATTTCAAGAGAAGAATTTTCAAAAATCAAGATCCAACCATTGTTAAATCACAAGGTAATTATCCAAGGTCCCTTATGATTAGTTATGGCTATCCTAAAGTTTGAGCCTCCAATTCTTCATGATTCTCTTCCAATAAATCAATGAAGAAGATAATGAATAGTGTTTTCAAGATTTCTAACTTGGTTTTCTTTGTTTTTCCTTTATGATCCAAGCATTCCTAAGCTACCTCAAGGCTTCTTAAGGCTTCCTAGCTACTCTAATCACTTCAAGGAAGTTATAACATCTCCAAACCCTAACCTTACTTTTAATATTAGGATTTTTTTGATTGTTATGGTAAAAGAGAAGCTTGATGCTTGTATGTTTAGAGTTTGGGTTGGAGTTGTAGTAATTTGGATGTTGAAATCTTGTTAATTAGTTAATGAACTTAAGAGTAGTTTAAATTCATGTTTAAGAATAGTATAAATTGATAATGTGGAGTTGTTGGGGCTGTTATGATGAAGTATGGATGGAGTTTTGGTTGGGATGTTGATTGTGAGTTGATTGTGAGATGATTTGGAGTGGTTTGAATTTGGGTAATCGCGTAAACATAGCCGTCATAATGTCCGATTTACTTTAGGCTGTTTTTGTTCTTACCATTAGGACCCGTGAACTCACTGCTAGGTTTTGACCATTGCCATGATTAGATAGTTCATGTTACGATCTTCGTTTTGATATGTAGTTCTTTTGATTCCGATGTACGGTTTAGGAGAAACGACCGTTTTAAGTAACGATGTTTCGCGAACGAATCATTACCCCTCGCCTTACTTTGAAACATAGGTTAAAGACCTAAAAGGACTAATTGGAGTATGAAACAATTATGTAAAGTGTATTAGGCAGTTGGTAAGACACTCGTGAAAGAATCGCCTTAAAACTCGTAATGGTTGATTTATTAATAATGGTGGAGCCGAGGGTACTCGAGCGACTTAAGAGAATCAGTAAGCGTAAAGCGACCATTAGAGTCTAAATTGGTTAAAGTATAGATTGATAAGTGACTTGGGTTTAATTCCAACTTATATGTTGTTTATAGGTTACCAGACTCGTCCCAAGCCATTTGTAACCCCCAGTCGCTCAAGCAAGTTTTCTACCCGTTATACTGTTGCTGTGATGTATATATGTATATGCATTGTTTGTGATAAATGCATGATGGTTAATTAGCAAATTCTTGCGATATATTGTAGCATGTGATATGGTATATATGCATGCCTGTTTCGTAATCTTGATACATATATATGTTGATTCAGTTGATAATACCTATGCTAGAGATAAGCGGTATTTGCGTATACCCTTAGTATAGGGGACCCAAAGGTGAACATTTTTCTAAAACCGGGAGTCGATGTTCCCGAGTATATATATATATATTTATATATATATGAATAGTTTTCAAGGCTATTATTCGAATAAGGTTTATTCGATAACTTTATTTTTTATTAATGAATATTATTTTGAATATTCATTCGAGGGCTTATGACTCCGTTTATTTTATTAATGAATATTATTATTTGAATATTCATTCGAGGACTTATGACTCCGATTATTTACTAATTATTATTCTTAATTTTATTAAAGAATAATGTGTCGATAATCAAACTTACTTTTGATTATTCAAATAAAGATAGTACTTTGTATAAGTATATCTTTGGTTATTTAATATTCATTGCAAGTATAAGTTTTAAAACTTCTACTTCAGTTATTTTTATAAAGATTATTCTTTATGAGAATATTATTTAAATAATAATATTCGGATATTTTCTAATAAATTAGGACTGATTTATTCCATTAAATCAGCACTACTCCAAACATTCTTAAAAATGTTTGCGAGCCTTCAAAATGATTTTAAAAGTTAGAGCGGACCCCAAAACTCATTTTTTGATATATTTAAGATCTTCCTTTCAACGGGGATTTAAATATTCGCTCAAAACCTGAGGGATCCGGCTCTGTGGTGTATTTTATATTCGCAACCAGGTTGCTATTTTGATAAAAGAGTTTTGATTACTTACCCAATACTCGGGAAGTAAAATTCTTGGAACAAGTTAATCCATTAACAGGCATCGCCTGGGAAATATCGGTGAGTTTTCCTTTCCAACTAGATACAACTTCTGGGTGGAGTCGTATCAACAAGTTTCTACTTGGGGAAAGGGGGAACGAGCTTTACGTTTCAGAGTCATGGATTTCATCTGAACTAGGAGTGGCGTAAGTGGTCGAGTGGCGCCGGCCCAGCCTAATTATATTGGCCCAAATGGCCTGGAAGTTCCGCTAAGACGGTCCATTCCTTAGGAGTCCAGTGTTCGGTTGACAAGTAAATCCGACAGGTTCTCCTCTACATGTAGAAAATGGTGGGGTTGCACTACTACGACTGATCATCGTAAGTGGTCTTCCTGGCGCAGCAAACTCCCGTAATGAGTTCATCATCCAATTGGATATTTCTGCAACACTACCCAGAGCACTTCGATAGAAAGGCTACGGTTGGGCGATTGTTGAGTGTTGGCAGTTTCAAGTTTTCAAAATGATGTTTGCATCAAATGAAGTATCTCGTAACTTCATTTTATTTTGATGATATTTTAAAGATTGATTCTATACAAGCTTTGTCTTGTAGCTTAATCTATGGGATGAACTATTTATACATTGAACGGTGGTAGTTCAAGTAGTATTCGGAAAAGATATAAGTATATTGGAGTATCTTGTAACTTCATCTTTTAAACTTATATCTAGTAAATGATTATCTTGTGCATGTCAAATATTTTCAGAAAAACGTTGAGACAAGGTTAGATATATGAGATCACCTTGCAACAATATTTTTATACAGTTATAAACTGGAACTCTGTGTATATTATACATGTTAGAGGATTTCAAAGATTGTGAAAAGTATATATATATATGTATATATATACTGAATATTTTACGACTTGGTCGCGTTAAGATATCAACTTGGTTCATTTCTTCTTGACCAAGACTTTCATGAGTACTATGAGAATGCTCATATATTGTTAATTATTATACATATTATTTCAGTGGGCTTGTTGCTCACCCTTGCTTTCTTCTTTCATCACACAACATCAGATAGACAAGATGAACAGGACCAAGCTCCCAATTCGCGAGCGGATAGGAAACGTTCTGCAGTTTCCTATAGGCGTTGATGTCGTTGTAGCTGAGGTAGGAACTACCAATAGGCTAGGCTTTCAACTTTTGATGTACCAGACTTATGTATCTTTATCAATTGTAATAATGGCAAAGAAATATAAATTTATTCAGAAACCCTTTTAAGGTGTAATGGCATATAATTTTGGAATAAAATGACTCGTGTTATTTTTGGATATTCATCTCTGAGACTATAACTTGTGGTGTGTGTGTTTATTGTGGGGTCACAGTACAGAGTAGTTGATTGTTTATTAAGATTGGGTGTTATTAAGGGAAATGGAACTCGTGATAACCCGGATCCCCGGCCCCGGATTTAGGGGTGTTACAAGGTCAGCGCGTCCGCGCTGTGATAGCATGCGCCCACGCTAGAGAAGCAGGAAGATAGCGCGCCCGCGCTGGAACAGCGCGTGGCCACGCCAGGCCATTTTTCAGGAATCCTGTTTCAAGTAGAGAACTGATTTTCTAGACTTCTGATCTACATGGGCTGCTATATGATGATAACTTAAGGTCGATTTTCAGAAGAAGCACGTATTGGAGACTAAGGAGGGGCAACGAGAAGACCTAGGAGCATAAATTCAACCAAGGCGAAGAGGATCTAGTTTATTCTTGTGATTCTTTATTTTTTGTTGTAATCTTGGATGCTAGTTTTCTTATTTGTTGAACATGTTACTCTAGTTTAACATATTTTGGTTTTTATTCAGTTTATAAAGACTTAGTTTATTATACCATGCTTTCATCGGAACCCATGGTGATGATGAGTTCGGTTATGGGCTAGTCATTATCGTGGGGTTCTAATGGATTTACTTATGGATTTTTTTAGTTAATTTGTTTCAATACCTTAGTGTGTGGTGATTGAATGATATTCTAGTATTGGTTGTGCTTATTCCTCTCATGAGCGTCGCGAACTTATAAGATAGCGTGTTAATCTCTATTGGAGCGCAAGTGAATATAGGGGTTTAGAACTTGCCATGCTAGCATAGGTTCATGTATTTGATATGCATGATTCGTAGGTAATTTTAACCATCTTACTTGCCCTATGTAATCACGATAGATAAATTGCGCATTAAACCGTTATGTTGTCAAATTCTATAGACATATAGGGTCTCAATATAATTGGTGTCTATTAAGCTTCTATCTCTTTTGTGGATGTGTGGTAGTAGGGTAATCGTACAACGAAAGTTGGCGTTTACTAGTTTCGTGTTATTTGATTAGTTGTCATCACCATTACATGCTAAGGTTAAGAACAAAAAGGCTATTGAATGAAGTATTTAATGAAGTTGGAATCCCATGTTTGTGTTATATAAGTAAATCAACCTTAATTCTCTTAGTTAATATTAGTTAGTATAATGTCGTAGTTATAAACAATCTCAACTTGTTATCATCTTATCATTGAATAATAACCATATCATTGTTGCACAAGTGTATAAATTGAAGTTAACTTAAAAGATTCTCTGTGGGAATGAACTAGAAATAATTCTATATTACTTGCAAACGCGTATACTTGCGTGTAATATTAGCGCGTGTTTTCATCCTAACAGCTACATATACTGGTTTTATGATGAATTTTATGTCTTCCGATCAATCTATCTTTTAGTAGCCGATATTATAGCAACATAAATGCTAAATGAACAAATATAATAAGACAGAAGATAAGACTCGAGATGAAATGGAATAAAACCTAGCTAGTATGTTAAAGTACATGTGCAGTAGGTAGTATATAATCTGAATACCAGTGTGTGTTGGACAACTACAAGAAATGAAAAAGATAAAACACATGCACAAGGTGAAGGGAGAGCTGAGAAAAAACTTCATGACATCCCCCTTCACTTACACGAAATATCGTGTTTTTATTAGACTCACTTGATCTACCAAGCATATGAATAAAGTGCACCTGATATGGCAACTACCATACTTACATACATAGGCCATAATCGTTATTTTATAAACGATAATCATGATATCTTTCTCTATGTGTGAGTAGGAGAGTGACATAAGGTGTCACCCTTTACAAAATTTAGGTGGTGACCAGATTCTGGAAAACTTGACACATGCCAAATAACTTTTGACCTTGTTAGGCTGAAGGCAAAACCTAGCGTTTAATTAATTTGTATAAAATGAAGTTATGTCTTGCTACAAATCCTGGGTCCTTTGTAAGAAAATAACTCAGCTTCTATCTTGAGAGTGTACAAGAAAATTTAGATCTATTTTGTTTCTCCTAAAAACAAAAAAAGGATCAGTGTTTACTTTATAGATCAATAAATACAGGTTTACAAAACATGCAATAAAATGTACTAAACCCTAATTTATGTTATCTCTAAAGCTTTCCATTTTTGGATTAATGAATCCTTGCAAATCTTGTAGGTATGTGACCTTCCTTTGTCAGTTAATCTTGGCCCTTGATCTTGCACTCTTCAAGCTGCTTTTATAGACTTTTCAATCTAACTGATTAGATCGTTTGTTGATTGATAATCTTGAATCTTTAACTTGCCTGCATTCTGTACTTGAGGTTCATATCGAGATCTCTAGTTTTTTGTATAGAGAACTGACATCTCGATAGGTATAATGGCTTATCGAGATCTCTCAGTTCTCTCTATGTGTCTTTGACTTGTCGAGGTCTCTGAGTTCTCTATAAGTGAACTTGGCTTGTCGAGGTCTGCAAGACTCCGTATGTAGAAATAACTTATCAATATCTCTGAGATCTCTATATGCATTTTGACTTGTCGATATCTCTGAGATCTCTATTGAGAAATTGACTTGTCCATATCTCCAATTTTCATATATTCATTTTGACTTGTCGATATTTCTGAGTTCTCTAAATGCAGAAATGACTTGTCAACATCTCTAAGATCTCTATATGCATTTTGACTTGTCGATATCTCTGAGATCTCTAATGAGAAATTGACTTGTCGATATCTTTGAGATCTCTAATGAGAAATTGCTTGTCGATATATCCAATATTGACTTGTCGATATCTCTGAGACTTCTCTATAAGCCATTTTGGACTTCTCGATAAGTCATTCTTGAGTTCTTGAATAACTTCTCTATATGACTTGATCTATGATTTATAGATATCTTGACTTAGAACATTTTTCCTAAAACAGATTTATTCAACTCCAAGCTTTTTCACTGTTTCTTTGAGGCGTGATCTTGTTGATCTTCTTCTAGAGTTTATTCTTAGGCTTGAGACTGTTGACAGAAAAATACTCCAGTATCATCTTTAAAATTTTTACAAACTCAAGTAATACAATACAAAATATAGATTTAGACTATCATACAACTAATTCTTAGAATTGTCAGTGTGACTTAGTCTTGTTATAATACAGGCATGTCTTGCACAACAGTCTTTTTGAAGGGGTGATATGGCGGTAGGCTAATAGTTCTATAGGCCATCAGTAGCCGCCAAAATTAGTTGTAATCTTTAGATTACAAGAATATAAATAAACAAAATGAAGATGAATGATGGTGCTAGTCTTGCAAGCGAACCTTTTAAACTTCTTGCACTTCTTTAAAGAGAACATATCAGCATCGAAGACATGTTTTGAGAAGATTTTTCCAATATGCTTTGCTTCCGGTTTGGGTCTTGAACTACCGTTATGTTGGACTTGGTATATATAGTGGCTTGTAGCTGCTCTGGTTATAACAATCCAATGTATTTTTTACTAGAATCATCAACAACAGGAGCGGTAATGTCCAGGCCTGGTCAGAACTCTTTTCTTGAGAAGGAGATGACCATTTTTTTTGAAATCATAACCATTGGAACATTAGACCTTTAGTCCGTAAGAACCTTATATTTACAGTTTTAGGTTGTAGGCCTGTAACAACATTATTACAACAATTATAAGTTTATAGACTTCTACCTATTTTGGGCGTATTGTTTACCCCTCATTTTAAGCTGAAATTTTATTACAAGTAACCATAACATGATTGATAAAAAAACATTGATTAGAATAATAGCCACATACTCGAGATATTAGTAATTAAAGTCAATTGAGACGTGACATATCTAATTGATTTCCGTAAGTAAAATATGTTATAACCATCTATACGTAAATGAACATTAAGTGACGTCAATGGGTTATAAAAAGTTGAGATTTTTAATGGGAGACAAATTCAAACCGTAACTGTAGGCGAAATAGGTCGTACATAAAGAGCTATATTGGTTTTATGATGAATTTGATGTCTTCCGATCAATCTATCTTTTAGTAGCCAATAACATAAATGCTACAAATATAATAAGACACATGTGCAGTAGGTAGTATATAATCAGAGTACTAGTGTGTGTTGGGAAACTGCAAGAAATAAAAAAGATAAAACACAGGCACAAGGTGAAGGGAGAGCTGAGAAAAAAATTCATGATATCCTCCTTCACTAACACAAAATACGGTGTTTTTATTAGACTTACTTGATCTACCAACCACACACATAAGGTGCACCTAATATGGCAACGACCATACTTACATACATAGGCCATAATCATGATTTTACAAACGATAATCATGATATCTTCTTCTATGTGTACTTCTCTCTCTACATATATTTATACTTTTAAAACATTATCGCAACAGTTAAATAAAACTACTCAATACCTACTCAATCTTTTTTACTGCGATAAAGCTCGAAATTTCAAAATCTCGAAACAAGGCTAGGTGACACGACAAAGAAAGCTCAAAATCACGAAACAAAGCTACATGACACTCCTCTTCTATATGAGTATGATGTCGTTGTAGGTAGAAAAGTGATCAGTTTAAGTGGTAGCACGCACATAACTGTTCTTGTCGTTGAAGTATATTGGTAAGTGATAACTCCTGGTGGCGGGGCTGCTCCTTCGACACCGCCCTGGATCCTTCGCCGCTACAGAGGTGTAGCTGTGGTTGGGTTCCTACAAAACAACGCCGGAAGGGGGGTTGGAGTCCCGCGGCGCCTCCGGCGTGAGAGTAAGAACTAGCTTTTTGGGAAGATGAAGATGATTATAAATGCAGGGTGGCTGTGTGTATATATGAGTGTGTGAGAATGATTAACCCCAAAACCTCACCTTCTTGGGCTATTTATAGCTCAAGGGTAGGGTTTTGGGGTTGGTACCTTTGAATCGTAGCCGTTGGTTCTGGGAGCGGAGGGCACCTGGCGGGAGTGGATGCTTTACACGCGTCAGCGCGGGACTGGTCGAGGAACGTTTTGAGGATCCTCTGACACGTGGCCTGATTATTCCCATGATTGATGTGTGACAGTTGTCCCCGTCACGTGCTTGGGCCAACGTCTCACGTGTTGGGGTTTATCAAGGTTCCGCTTACGGGACTAAGCTGGTCAGGAGTGGTAGTGTGCGACATCTTGACCGCCCATCACACACGGTTATTAATGAGGAAACATTATTACAGCACGTCTTTTGAAAAAGGACAACTGTAACAATTCAAATCATTGGGGGGAAAATACCAAGAGCGTTTCAGCTTCCAAGTCCGGACTACACAACTCAATTTAATCCGGACTGGGGGCAAGAAAAGCTCAACTCCTGCTAAAGACAACCACCTTAGTCCTGATTCGCTGAACTCAACGAAATCCGGACTGGGGGCAAGAAAAGCTCAACTCCTGCTAAAGACAACAACCTTAGTCCTGATTCGCTGAACTCAACGAACTCCGGACTGGGGGGCAAGAAAAGCTCAACTCCTGCTAAAGACAACAACCTTAGTCCTGATTCGCTGAACTCAACGAACTCCGGACTGGGGGGCAAGAAAAGCTCAACTCCTGCTAAAGACAACAACCTTAGTCCTGATTCGCTGAACTCAACGAGCTCCGGACTGGGGGGCAAGAAAAGCTCAACTCCTGCTAAAGACAACAACCTTAGTCCTGATTCGCTGAACTCAACGAACTCCGGACTGGGGGGCAAGAAAAGCTCAACTCCTGCTAAAGACAACAACCTTAGTCCTGATTCGCTGAACTCAACGAGCTCCGGACTGGGAGCAAGAAAAACTCAACTCCTGCTAAAGACAACCACCTTAGTCCTGATTCGCTGAACTCAACGAACTCCGGCCTGGGGGGCAAGAAAAGCTCAAGTTCTTTTAACAAAACAATCAAAAACTCATGTTCTACAAACATACCCAAATTCACTCCCCCATCCAGAAAATCTGCATAAGGGAGTGGGGGGCACATGATAGTCCATATGGCTCCTGGGAGAACTACTCCTAGGCCTTCAGCTCCACACAGCTCCTGTGAGGCCTACTCCTAAGCTCCTAACTCCGTGCAGCTCTTGGGAGGCCTACTCCTAAGCTCCTAACTCCGTGCAGCTCTTGGGAGGCCTACTCCTAAGCTCCTAACTCCATGTAGCTCCGGAAATGCCTACTCCTAGGCTCATAACTCTACGCAGCTCCTGGAAGGGGTAGTCCCGCACACTACCACTCCTGACCAGCTTAGTCCCGTAAGCGGAACCTTGATAAACCCCAACACGTGAGACGTTGGCCCAAGCACGTGACGGGGACAACTGTCACACATCAATCATGGGAATAATCAGGCCACGTGTCAGAGGATCCTCAAAACGTTCCTCGACCAGTCCCGCGCTGACGCGTGTAAAGCATCCACTCCCGCCAGGTGCCCTCCGCTCCCAGAACCAACGGCTACGATTCAAAGGTACCAACCCCAAAACCCTACCCTTGAGCTATAAATAGCCCAAGAAGGTGAGGTTTTGGGGTTAATCATTCTCACACACTCATATATACACACAGCCACCCTGCATTTATAATCATCTTCATCTTCCCAAAAAGCTAGTTCTTACTCTCACGCCGGAGGCGCCGCGGGACTCCAACCCCCCTTCCGGCGTTGTTTTGTAGGAACCCAACCACAACTACACCTCTGTAGCGGCGAAGGATCCAGGGCGGTGTCGAAGGAGCAGCCCCGCCACCAGGAGTTATCAGTAAGTATTCGCCGTTGAGTCCCCGGCGGCAACGTTAAATGATGGCACTGGTTATCTCCGCTGAAATCCGTAAAGATTACAGGTTATAACCTATAGTCATTATCGGAAGATTTTATTTGTGTTGATATCCTTTTTTCTCTGGTACCTCTGTATATCTTTTGTTTTATATCGGAATATGTATGAGAGTAGTCATCCTTCTTTTGAGGGTTGGTTGCCACCGGGATCTATAAAATAGGTAGATTGTGTGAGTAGGAGAGTGATATAAGGTGTCACCCTTTCCCAGAATTTAGTTGGTGACTAGAGTTTGGACAACTTGACACGTGTCCTCACAACTTTTTACCTTGTTCTGCTGAAGGCCCGTTTGGTATTGTTGTTGTAATCAGCTAGAACAGCTTTTTGCTGAAAAGCTGGCAGAAATGTGTTTGGTAAATTCTAAAAACCGCTGTCTGGAAAAGCGCTTTTCGTCTAAAAGTCGCCGTTAGCAAAAACATGTACCACCATGCTTTTGGAAAAAGCTGTTTTCAGCTTTTACGGGAAGTAGCTATCAGTTTCACCATCAAACCTTCTTAAAAATATTATTTTTATATATTATATCTCAAAATATACATAAGTTAAAAAAATATACCAAACAGTCATCTAATTTTTTCGACAGCACTTTTTCCACCCGTACTTATTTTCACGGCACAACAGTTTTTAACAGCACTTCCAAACGGAGCCGAAGTCAAAGCTAGCGTAGGGATGGCATGTTTGTGTTTGTTCTGAAGGTGAGGTCCGTCGAAAGGGTGGTATAGCCGTATGTCAATAGTTCTATAGGTCATCAGTAATAGAATATTTTTAACAATTAACAAGTTCAATATATTCAAATTGATAAGAAATTTACAATACAAGTTAAGAATTAATTCGATATATACTGGATCGGCTCGTTAAACTATTAAATTCAAAATTTTGATTATTAACTCTAACTTTTTTTCTTCTTGGCACCAGCCCGCTCGAATTACATTCCTAAATTAGTACAAAGCTCATTTTCATCCGTGGGACGAAAAGAGTAGCATTCATCGTCTTTGCTTACTAACTCTTCGTGTGTGATTTTTCACCAAATTAATTAAAGAATTGTCACTCTTCTCCTTGCAATATTCTCTATTAGCTTTAAATTTCAATAACAATTTTTATTTTATTCTTATATTATTACATTTTTCCGCCTAATTTCATCGGCAGACTATTACAGTCTATCAACTTCTCACCTTGCTTTTCATATTGCTAAACTTGTTAGTATTTCTCCGATAAAGAGCTAGATTTGTATATCTAAGTTAGTCACATGCATCTATTCAGTAGATCAAGTCTGGAACACTATAATTAATAATTGAAGACAAAACAAGATGGAGAATGGAGAATATGGGTCTAGTACATTATAATAGTGAGATATGTTTTGTTTGCTTTATCAGTCTCGTCCAAGTACATATTTAAACTATCTTAAATATTGCTATATCAGGCTGGTTTTGTCTGCTATGTGTTTCTCCAATAGTTTATTAAGTGTAAATAGTTAATTTATTCGTTTGAAGTAGTTATTTATTTAGCATGTGTTGATGCTTAGATTAACCATTCAAAAATTTAATTCTACATGTCCCTAATGTAGAATGCTTTACTGGTTCATTATTATTAATATAAGTTCGTTTGCTGTAGTTCCTCTCACTCTCTCTCAACCATGAGTATTTATTAATTTTTCGGTGAGTTTTGAACAATAAAATATTTATCGTGAATAATCAATAATTTATTTGAATCAGTCAAATTTATTATTTTAAACTTTATGGATGATTAATTAATTATTAAAAAATCATCAATTTCTATAACCTGTACTCAAATATATAACAATTCTTAAGTGCTAGACACGAAGAATTTACATGACTATGAGTTTAGCAATAAACATTATATGCATGGTAAATCCTCAATCATCTCCTAAACATATAGGACAGGAATACATGTGAAAGTAGGGGCATAAATGATTTGTGAACTACTCGATCTCGATTCGTAAAATATTTAAATTTGATTTGATAATAATCGAGTCAAGCTCAAGTTATTCGACTTGACATTGTTCGAATCACCTCGATTACACCCCTAGGTGGAAGCATATAATTAGGAGAAACTAGATAGACAAAGTAGGGTTAATTGTAATAAACACACAACTTGCGAGAACCCTACAAAGTGGGAAAAATGAAACGAGTTTAATAGATAGAGGCTTGATTCACAGCATTATCGTGATTTCTATTATATATGCATCTCCTTTTATGACATAATATATGAAGTTTTTAACTGAGGATTTGCACAAACATATACTTTACGATTTGATTTATAAGGAGGATCGTTAAAGCATTAATGTTTCTTTAGGCTGTAAGACATAGAATGAAAAAGAGATGCATGTACAGAGAGGTTAGGGATATTTGAACAATTGACGGATTTGATATCTGTTAACTGATATCTTATTAATCATGAACCAAATATTTAGGATAGTAGTGAGAGATAAGACATAAAGTAAAGTTGAGTAAAATTATTGATACAGTTCTCGAATTCATTACATAAATTGTCAATTGAGTTTCCAAACAGATTCGCGTAAAACATGTAGTAAAAAAAATATGTAATCAACTACCCTATATGATGATGAGTTAAAACTATGAACAGTATGGCAGAAAGAAAAACGAACTAGAGCAGAGTAACCAAACCACCTCCAACGAGGAGGTATAAAAGAAGATGCAGAAGCACTCATGCCGAGACGCGAGACTCATATGAGTATATATAAACACTGAAATATTCGTGAGATAAAAGCAGGAAAAGGACGACTTGAGCTGTTGAGCAGGTGGAACTGGTCGTCAACTCAATTATCACGGTCCAGTTTATTATGCAAACACAGCAAGACTCAAGACACAAGAGCAATGGATTAACAACAGAGATTCGTTATACAGTAGATATCATTGTATAGAAAGACACTATTGTAAATTTGTAATAATACCAGCGTTCTAAAATTTACAGACTCGGCTCGTTTTTAACACTCACCCGGTCCAACTTCTGAGTAATTCGATTAAAAGCTGATTTTATAAAATATCAGTCAAAACTGTTTTGACTCCGAATACCTCTAAAAAAAAGATTTTAAATTAACCCAAAAAGATTAAAACTGAAATTATATATGTCTTTGTCCTTTTTAAGATATCACAATTAAAATTATTAAAAGAATGTTCAACTTAAAAATATTATTTCTTTGTTAAAATCGTTCTAAGCGGAATATGGGCGGAGTCATGAATATAATTTAGTTGGAACCGGATTCTTTACTTATGAATTTAGACGGTCAGCAGGGACCGAGACTCTCCCTGATCCCACACCGGAAGCGAACCAACTAAAAATGTAAATTTTGCTTGAAGGTATAACGTGTGGAGCATATATTGATACCGTAAACAGTAGGGTGTTATGATGAATGAGTAAGGGAGGGGATGGATGGATGGATTGATGGGAAGTGAAAGGAGGTAAAGGAGGGGGGGCAGAAAAAGAAGAAACACAAAAGTGGTGATTGGACAAGGAATATAGAGGGCAAAATAATTTAGTTTTATGAAATATCAACGGTGTGGCATGGAGTTGTAACCCAAAAGGAAAGCTGTGCTGTGAGAGAGAGAGACAGAGTGAGTACACATATTTTTTGCAGTTCTCCCCTTTTCGGGTTGACAAGACCCCGTTTCCAGTTCCCTACTTGTTCATGTCTGTGCGTGTCATTACTTAGCTCACGAATCTCTCCTTACTTTCTTGTTTCAGTTTACTGTTAACAAACCAGTAATATCAACTACTGCCTTCCTCCCTCGTTTACTTTCACTATTTACACGTATTTTGAGATTTTTATAAAATATAATTTTATTATATATTTTTTATTTTTTAATAAAAATTTAAATATAAAATTTCTATTTAAAAAAGAAATTAAAAAATATATTATGAAATTATACTTAAAACAAACATTGAAAAATTTACAAAAAATTAACGTAAATAATCTAGTGAAACTGAGGTAGTAACATGTTCATCTCATTTAAGATAACTTACAAATTTATTTTGCCGGAGATATTCGAGTTGAATTCATCAGTTTTCCTGTTTAGAGCAACTCCAAGAGTTTGGTCCAAATTTGGACCGAAACTCGGTCCAAATTTGGACCGAAGACCGAACCCCTCTCCAACTTCAACAGTTTGGTCTAAATTTCGGTCTAAATCTCAAAATGTTGGGTGAATTTGAACCGAAATCCGTTCAAATTTGGACTTTTAGACCCCTCTTGCAGTTGGCCTTACGTTAGTATTTTGGACCTTTTTTGTAATTATAGTTTGCCTCTGTTCGTACGTTCATCAAATAGTGTCGTATTGTTAGATTTTATTAGTACTATAAATCTAGGTATATATTATGGTCTGTACTTTATTTGTCGTTTATCATAGTTTTCTTAAAAATGATTTTTTGTCACGTGAATATAATAACGGGATATAACCGTGTTCTAAAAATCGGTTTAGGCGACCGCGTAGGCGCTAGACGGTGGTAAAACGCCCCGACTCGGACCTAGGCGGTGATTTAGGTGTTTTTTCAAAAAATCAGGTCAAAATCGGGATTAGACGGCCTAGGCGGTCAAAAATCGATCATAGGCGGTCTACGCGGAAAATAATTAATTTTTTTTTTACGTTTTTATAATTTTAAATCATTAATTTCATAATTTCACACAATATCATGTCAATTTATAATATAAAGTATCGGTAAGAAGTAACAAGTAATCTAATATATTTATTTTCTCACTTAAAATATAAAAATAACATATTATAATTAATTTAAAAGTGTGAATTAAAATATAGTTAATATTGTAAACTCAATAATTAGTACATAATGCATGTGAAATGTGCAGATATTGTTAATACCATTCTAATTTCTTTTTTCAAAGAAATATTTGACGTTGATCATTATATAATTATAAAAATTAAAAATAATATTTATATTCTTCCGATTAATGTTCCGATTAATCGGTCCGATTAATCTCCGATTTGCCGATTAATCTCTCGAAAATACCCATACCGCCCTGACACGCCTAGCGATTTCTGGAATACTAACGCAACAATTCTCGATATAATGATATCTCACTCGCTATTTTAATGGAATATAGAGAGTTTAAATATTGTAAAAGATAAAATAGATTCGTGAATGTGCATAATCATATAAATAAAATATGAAATATATATTATAAAGGATCGTAATCCTTATACTCACTTAGAGGAGTATATTTTATAATTCCAAAGTAAGATTGATTTGTATATATAAATACTCCTATTCATTGACTCAATATTTTACGTAAAATTCTTGGACTCCTGCGCAGAATATGTAATGTTTTCTCCGGGGGGACTGGGTTGGCAAAGGTGGGAGTATTATAAAATTTCTCTCAGCTCACAGAAAGGCTGGATAGTCTATGGTTAGCGGCATGGATATGTTCAATTAGGGTTATTCGCGAAAAAGAACCCCAAATAAAGACCTACCTACAAACTTCCTCCTGGCATTACATTTACCAGTCACTGAGACAGGATTGAACTGCTGAATAAACACGAAAAAGTAGCTCATGAAAGTTAAAAAAGTTCTGCATCACTAAAAATGTTATCCAGTCATTACAATATTTTTAACTACACAATCCAAAGATGATAAAAGGGTTGAACCATAAATGATACTACAAGAACGATATACTACAAGAATATTACCTTTCGGTAAGGTGGTTGTTTAATGGGGTGAATAAAAAAAAAGAATGTATACACACTGATAAATGTTCCGGAATATAGAATAAGGTCAATACTAAAACGATTCGGTGTACAAGGGCTGGGGCAGCAGCAGCAGCAGCATATGCTTGAAAAGGAAGCACATATTTGGTAGTTTCTAGAATATGAATAATTTCCTTTCCTTATATTTAATTATTAATCTGATATTAAAAAAACTAGGGGTATAAAATTAATTTTTAAAAATAATCACAAAATATAACATAACAAATTTTAATTAGTTATAAGAAAACTGACCCTGTATTCATCACAATAACAAATTATTTTATACTGATGGCACGTCAATCTAGTATACTTCTTGGACCCGTCAAGAGTTAAGACAAATGTCATAGGGTGCTACTAAGTCTCAGAGCAAGTTCACAGTCTCTTAACAAGTTTCTTATAAATATTATAAAATATTAACTTTTAGTGATTTAAGATATAATTTTAAATTTGAACTTCAATAATGATCTTTATCTTCATTCCTTATAATTAAAATAATAATAAATATGAATGAGGTATGAAAAAAAAAGAGAGAAAAGAACTAAAAATAAAAGAGAGAAATCAATTTTTTATTGATAAAAAAGAAATAAGGGATGACTTGTGGTACCTTAAAGATACGGCATGAGGGAGGTATCTTAGTGATATAAGGAACCACTAAAACATTGTTGGAGTGCAATTTTTTATCATATTTCTTATATTTGGAATTAAGAGCATGTTTAACGGAGCTGTTGAACTTGCTCTAAGGCCCCGAATTCTTATAGCTATTATATTAAAAAAAATATTAAAAGTTTGATTTTGATCCTTAGTTACTCAATCCAGAATGGTCAGGTCAAAACTGAATCTTAAAAATTACTCTTTTCGTCCCTCTTAAAACATTTGGATTGAGCAGGTTTAAGAAAAATAATAAAATAGTGGAGAAAAATTAAAAAAGTGGGTAAATAATGGGACCGATTAATATTATATGTATAAAGTGGGTATAGTGGAGAGAAATAATGAATGTAGTTATTTTAAAAATTATAAAAACTTTACTATTTTTGGAAATTTTTGAAATGTAAACAATTGGAACATATATCTCAAAAACAAATGGGAGGCACATAGGGAGTAAGATATCAACAATAAATTAAAATTATAATTTATGATATATAATGATAAAAATAACTGTAATACACTATAAAATTATTATACAATGGATATAAGTTTCGATATCTAGCAACAATATATTAAAATTATATTTTATAATATATAATGATAAAAATAATCCTGCATCGCAGGGGTTATGTACTAGTGTTTATTTAGGCATGCAGTTGCACATAATTTGTTAAAACATTAATTTTCATTTTCGTTATTAATGTAACTAATTATTTGTAGCTCATTATCTAATCTTGTTATTTCTTCATTTTATTTTGTTTGAATCAAAACAATCACCACCTAAATTTGTAGGATATACTTCATGAGTATAATTCGTGATGTCTCTTGAATATACAATACAACTGTATTTTACACCTCTTAAATTTGATAAAAATCAATTTCGTATTGCTATCTTAAAAAATTGTAGTTTGCATCCAAGTTGCATCCTTTTTTGTCAAATTTTGTCAATCTTTTTGTCCATTATTTTCTTCAACAATATTTATAATCTATTATTGAAAAAAAAAGATGAGATATATATTGTAGGAGACAATTATGACTAAACAATTAGGCAAAAATGGTGCATGTTGAATCGGATTTCAAAGTAGGGGATGCGAATTGCAATTTATGAAAATATGTATACAAAATTGAGTTTTGACCAAATTTAAGGGGTGTAAAATGCAATTCTCTCTAAATATATTACTAACTGTGTTATAAAAATCGGCCTATTAACCGATTAATCGGAGTTCAGACATTTTCCGTCTCGATTAATTGTAAATCGGATTAGACCGTGTGTTCTAAAAAATCAGTCAAAAGTCGATCGATTCGATCAAAAATCGGTCAGTTCGGGTCAAAAATCGGCCAGTTCGGTCAAAATGTGAAAATTTATAAAAAAAATATGAAAAAGTGAAATTCAGAATAATAGTTAGTATTTAATATTAATATATTGACTATCACATATCCCTAAATTGTAATCTCTAATAATTGAATAAGTTTTTTTAAAATAAATTACTTTTATTGTCTCGAAATTATACTCGATTGATTCATTTCCTGTAATTAATTTGCTATGTAACTAATTTTAACAGATCACGAATTTATATTTAATTTATATATAGTAGGTACTAATTTTCTAACTGTTAAGGAGTGAGTATTTATTATTATGCATAAATCAATTAAAAAAATATGTATACACTATTAAAAATCAAATATGAACTATTGATATGGGGTATTATTTTTGTAAATCTTATGAAAATTTAATGAAATTTAAATATTATTATTTAATTGATTAAATTGATTCCATTTAATAATCCGATGAATCAATCAGATTATTACATAAATAGCTCAAAAATATCTATACCAAACAAGGTCCATTTCCGAATTTCAGAACACTAAAAATAAAGTATTTTGTATTAATTGTAAGTAAAACATATATAACAGAATATATATTCCCACATTTCATTTGATATTCCACAGAACTTTTACATGTTCTCTGTACAATTCACAGTAAACCCAGTAAAATGTGACGCGTTCATCATATCTATATATACACCTACTCTTCTATAGCTCAAAATCCCAGTAGAGTGTGTATAGCTTGTTGAGACTTGTGAGGTTGCTTGCTTGCTAGCTCAAATATTACTCATCTCCTTGAAATCTTGCAGGAGCTTCTTAGGATCTCTTCCAAACCTACATGTATTCACTCCTTCGCCTAGTTTCTCTCACTCTTTCAATCTTTTGGCTAAAGACTACCCCCATAAACATACATGCTATTTTGAAAACACATACTCACAAACAACTTAACATAGTAAAGATTGCGAGTTAGCTACCTTGGTTTAGATGATGTCCAAGTTGCTGCTAGCTGCTAAAGATTCAGCAGTGATCACCATAATTATATTGATATTGTGATTCCTTTTGTTGTTTGTTTATTTAGTTAATTAGTACTCAGGTGTGCAATGAAGTTAGTCTGGTAAAGAGAGCTTTCTTCGGTCCACTCATGGGGGGCATGTAGGGTTCAGTTAGCTGCTGACTCATTCATTCATATCCTCTAATTAAAACACATTTTAATTACGAGTAACTGAGTGAATGATGCGGGAGACTTACTGAATCTTAAGCTTCCTATACTTGGACTGAAGGGAGCTCCCTTTACTTTATATTGGTCCAACATATTCCAAACATTTACATTTTGCGTATATTGTTTATCTGCAGATGCTTATATATATATGTAAAAGACATAGCTAAGAATCTCATATATTCTGATATATTTCTTTACTATGACTAACAAGTGAAAATAAGTTTTCATGTTTGTTATAGTTTTGTTACACAGCTTCAATATCAATGAAATCAGCGAAGGTATGCATGCCGATTTTTATTTCGGGTAGCCCTAGAAGAAACTACTAATAAAGTGAAGTATTGAATTTTAGGGTTAGAATGGAATAACATAAATTTGTAGGACCTCCATAACTTTTGATTTGAATGGTGGTGTATGAAATTAAAGCAGGATTCAATGAAAAACCAGGAAGGAAGAAGGGGGTGGTTTTAGGGTTTCAAGGTGGTGAGGATTATGATTATGCTGCGCATAAAGTGGGAGAGAGAGAGAGACGGTGCAGGTGGTGGTCTCGGGTCTTGCTCCGGCAACAAGTTCCTAGACATATCATTGTCTCCCACTGTACTTGTTTTGTTGCATTTACCCACATCCCCTCTCTTTATTAGATCTATTCCCCTCTTTCTAAGTCCTACCACCAATTATGTTACTCTCACCTATTGTTTATATTTGGTTCGAATCATCTTTGATAATTTCATAGTCTTGCTTTCTATATGTTAATGTGGGATTTTCAGTTTCCAAATTTAGTTTTTATTTTTACTGAAAATTATATACATATCTTAATTATTTTATCTCGCTTCTTTTGGATTATATACGGGGTATCAAATTGGACTTGTTAGTTGTTATAAGAAAGAAGAACTAAATATTTTAAAATATAATCTTCAATATTATATAAATTCGAGTCGAGAAAGCTCGACTTATATCTGAATCTCTTGACAAATCTGGGGCACGCAAGTAATGTTCTTATTAATAAGCTCGACATACACAAGACTCTTTTCGGAAACTAAGGTCACACTACAAATTAATTATGTTTCGATTATTTTCCATTAATCTACATCTGTTAATTAAGGGGTTAAGGAGGGACGGCATATCAATGATATCTCCTCCATTTTTAGTTTAACTGTATGGGTCTTTTTTAATGCTAGCTTCCTGTCAATTTTAAATTTTTTATTTATCCTGTCCCACGTTTACAGATTTTTATATTATTTAAAATTATAATAAACTTCCTTTCGATCATTATCCTATAAGTATATTTACAAATAATAATATAAATATTTGTTGTTGGCGGGGTTCGAATCTGAATCTTGGGTAGTTTATAATAATAATATAAATATTTGTTGTTGGTGGGGTTCGAACCTGAGAGTTTCAGTTGTGTATAAATAATAATATAAATATTTGTTGTTGCCAGAGTTCCAATCTGAGAACTTGAGTAGAATATATGTATATATTTTAATGACTACTCCTTAATTTACCCATCCACATGACCCAAATCCTATTATTTTTTTTTTTGAAATAAACGTACTTGCTTTCATTAAATAGAATCAAATATCAGTACATCCGAAATAAAATCCGGAGCAACATCAATCCACTCCTGGAAGTCTGACATAGAATGTGCAGCCCTTGCTAACGTATGAGCTACGCCATTCGCAGACCTATGAACAAAACTCACTAGCACATCATCAAAGTGCTTAAAATAGTCGATACAATCTAACACAATTGCATGAAAATATGAGCGTCCTTGCACTCCCCTACATGCATCTGCAAGCAATTTAGCATCCGTTTCAAATATACATTTTTTGAAGTTCAAGTCCTTTGTCCATGACAATGCTTCTTTGAGACTAATTGCTTCTGCTTCCCTTGGTTGCATGTTTGCTGAGATTCTATGAACTCGTGCTCGAATAAACTCACCAGCATCGTTTCTAATCACACTGCTAATCCCCATACTTCCAGTTGCCTCAAAAATGGCTACATCGATATTCACTTTTATCCAATCTTGAGGAGGTGGTAACCAACGTCTCAGACTCGAGCTAATACCAGGCCTATTACTATGCTTTTCTATCTGGTTCCTCTTCCAGTCGCGTAACATGTTTAACGCACCTGCATGAGCTCCAAAAACCGATCCTACAACCCTGTTCCACACCCAATTATTACGTCGGTTCCAAAGACTCCAGCAGACCATTGCAATCAGAGTTAACTTCTCTCGATTACATGCTCTAAATAGAAAAGAGAACACTTCCCATACTGATCCTTGTGATTGCTCAGTGCCTACCTCTTGAACCCCTGCTTTCAACCATACATCTTTTGCAAATGAACAATGAAATAGGACATGCTCAATGTTTTCCTCAGCCCCCGGACACCACGAACACCTGGTATCTATTTGCACATGCTTAACCGACAAGGCCACAGCTGTTGGTATCACAGACTTGCAAACTCGCCACATAAAGTTCAGAACTTTCCCCGGAAGATCCAATGTCCATAATTTTTTCCAAAATTCTGCATATGGCCAGTGTTGTTCACCTACTAACTGTCTGTAACAACTTTTCACTATGAAGTTTCCCGTATTCTCTGAAATCCAAAACCACGAATCGTGTCTCACCTGCTTTGAAATGGGTATTCTTTTAATCAACTCAATATCCCTGTCATTAAAGATATCCTGGAGAATCTCCTCATCCCATTTATCCTTACTATCAGTCATTAAATTTCCAACCTTCACATTTTCAAGTTCCGTGACCATGGTAGTTGTGAGATATCCATTCTGCAAGCAAGGTAGCCATAGTATTTTCCATGGACCCAAATCCTATTTATTTTACTATATTCATGGACTATCCAGTTAGGTTTAATTGACCCATTTTAATTACTATTTACCTATTTTTGAATTTCAAAATTAATCTCATATCTAATCAAATTAAATAGCCCAATTACTATATTTACACATCTAATTGTTTTTTTTGAAATTCAAATTTCCTTAATTATCTCATATCCAATCAAATTACTCAATTAATATTATATGTGTTACTCAAGATCCACAATTTTAGCCACGATAAAACTATCTATTCAAATATATCTATCTTCAAACACCACTATTTCATATTACATCAGACATTTATATCTCATTCTTCTATTTTCATTTTTTTTCTTTTTATTCGACTTTTTACTCTCTTTTTTGTAATTTTAGTATAATTTTTTGTATTGACTTGATATGTCATCTCTTTTACTCTTTTTTTTGTAATTTTAGTATTATTTTTTTGTATTGATTTGTTATGTTTGTATAAATATTCTTAATCTACATTTATAATTTAAAATTCAAAAAGCAAACTATCTATGGAAAAAGATTTTAGACTAATCAATCATGCATGATTTGCTCCTTTATTTGTTATATTTTTAAATTTTGAATTTTATACTTATCTATAGAAACTACCACTCCTTGATTTGTAAATTGAGTTAAATTAGAATGATATATACATGTCAGTTATTCTTCTTCTCTCAAATTTCAAATTTCAGAATTTCATTTTCTCTCTTTCTTTTTGTAGGTTACATGTAGATTTTAATTGAGTTTCATTTCCTAATGCAACACAATGAATAAACAGGTTAGTACATCATATTTCTTCTTCTTTCCATTTTTCTGTTTATTCTTCTCTTCACTCCTTCCTTTATGTAATTTTAGTATTGTTGTTTGTATAGATTTAATATATTTTTACTATTATTCTTTATCTATATTAGTTTTGGTTTAGGTAGAAGATGACGATGGGTTGATTAATTCTACAACAGTGGTTATAGAATCACGAATTAAGGTATGTACACCAACTATTTGATTTTAAATCTCAAACATCTCATTTGTCTCTATTTGTTTTTATTTTTCTTCCTCTTCCTGCGATTTAGTAATATATGTTTGTACATATTATATGCATATCCAATACGTGTTGGTTATATTTTTCAAATCTGTAATGACAATTTCTGTGTGTTGATTCTCTAAAGATCATTGAAAGTGGATGTCAAAAGAGCTCTCCTGTCAAGATTACGGTTATCTCCGACGTTTCAATTTGTAAGATTAATTTTTATTATCTTTTATATGATTCTTGGATGAGACAAATTTATTTTTATTATTTTTTTTCTCATGTTCATTCTCTGTGTATTGTAACTTTGTAGATTTGATTTTTAAATTTTATTTTTACCAGATACAATATTGATATGTTAAAAACTTATTCATTTTTAATGATATTAGATGATCTGGTTTTATTTTCTCCGTTTCTTACGGTTTATCAATTTGCTCTTTCTCTTTATAATATCTACGTTAATATTAAGGTGTATGCTGTTTGTTTAAATTTCTGCAAAAATATATTTGTCCACATGTATGTGTTTATGTCTATCTTTGTTGC
This sequence comes from Apium graveolens, assembly GCF_009905375.1. NCBI lineage: Eukaryota > Viridiplantae > Streptophyta > Magnoliopsida > Apiales > Apiaceae > Apium > Apium graveolens. The sequence goes on from NC_133652.1 coordinate 100,757,428, forward strand.
TTACATATTTATTTTAGATTTGTAGTTTATTTTCTGATTATGCAGTCACAATGAAGATACTCTGTCAAGCACCCCGATAAAGGAAAGAAGAAGCATGGTAAAGAAGGTGAAATACCTCTCTAAATATACCTTATTATGCAATTTTTATCGACGTTATAAGAATTAAGTGAAAACAAAGTCATCATTCGGTGAGTTTTGTTATATCTTTTATTTTAGAATTTGTTAGATATATTTGTTATGTCATGTCTAATAATGATTTGTGTTTAGTTTTCAGATCTTGACTAACAGGACAAATCAGGACTTAACTGGAAATCAGTACTTATACTGAAGTCAGAACTTAAGATATCCGAACTTAAGTTATCAGAACTTAAGATATCAGAAGATATTTATAAGGAGATAATATCAGAACTTAAGAAGACTTTCAGATAAGGAAGACGACTGATTGAAAGGAAAGAAGATCAAGACTAAAATAAGAAGAGATATGCATGGAGAATAATTCTATGAAGAATAGAAGATTTGGAAGAAAAGATAACTAGTTGATATATTTTAGGACACATAATTATATTCGATATCAATTAGAAGATTATCTTGTAACCGTGTGTCTATATAAACACATTATAGGGTTTACACTAGACGTGTTATCTTAATCGATAATATTATTCATTGTAACCCTAGCAGCTCTCGTGATATTTGTTCATCACTGAGAGAGAACGGTTTCATTGTAATACTGTTTTATTAATAAGATTATTCTGTGTTTCATACTTGTGTTCTTAATTCGATTTGATTATACTATACACTGTATTCAACCCCCTTCTACAGTGTGTGTGACCTAATAAGTGGTATCAGAGTAATCTGTTAACACATATATAGTAAAGATCCAAAACAATCATGTCTGAAGAAGAACGGACTCCAACCAAGCCCACCAAAACTGAAGAAACTCCAAAGACTCAAATCCATAATCGATATGAGACTACTAGGGTTCCCATACTGAAACCTTCTGAGTATCCCATATGGAAAGTGAGGATGACTATGTTCCTGGAAGCTACAGATCCAGAATACCTTGACAGAATTAATGAAGGACCACATAAGCCAACCAAGCTCTCTGTTGTAGTTGCAGATCAGGCAGCAATGATGTACCAAAGGAGAAAAGTGAATATACAGCTGAAGATATCTCATCTATTGCCAATGATGCAAATGTAAGACATTTGCTGCATAGTGCCATTAATAATGTCATGTCAAATAGGGTAATAAACTGCAAGACTGCAAATGAGATATGGGATGCCTTGGAGATGCCAGGGAACTGATTCAATTAAGAAGAACATGAGGACTGTACTCACTCAAGAGTATGAGCACTTTGACTCAAAATATGATGAGTCATAAACTGGTTTATATGACAGATTTGTCAAACTCTTGAATGACCTGTCACCGGTGGATATGGAATATGATCTTGAAGATAATAACCTTAAATTTCTTTTAGCTCTTTTTGAAAGTTGGGATTTGAGGACAACCACGATAAGAGATAACTATGCTCTTGATGAAACTACTCTTGATGAAATTTATGGTATGCTCAAGACTCATGAACTTGAGATGGATTAAAGGAGCAAGAAACATGGGAGAAAGTCAAGAACAGTTGCTCTTAAGACTGAGGAGGAATCCCCCAAAGTGGTTGTCTCAAAGAAAGACAAAGGAAAGGCTCTCATCACAAAGTCTGATACTGAGTCATCAAGTTCTGATAATGATGAGGATTCAGAAACTGAAAGTCTATCTGAGATGGATGCTGATGAAGAGATGATGAGATTGTGTGCTCTTATGGTGAAGGGTATCACAAAGATAGCCTACAGGAAATTCAGAAAGGGAAGGAAGTTTTCCAGGAAAAGTGGAAGTTCTGATAAGAAGGGATTCAGAAAATCTGAAGGCAAAGTAGGAAAGTCTGACAGAGGAGATTACTCAAATGTTAAATGCTACAATTGTGGTGAGAAAGGCCATATATCTCCTGATTTTAAGAAAGAAAAAGGTGACAAAGGCAAGGCACTTGTCACAAAGAAGAAAAGATGGACAGACACTTCAGATTCTGAAGATGAGGTGAACTATGCCTTGATGGCAAATGCTGATAGCAGTTCTGAGGCTGCTGAGTTAAAGGTACCTCAAACAACTTATGTTTTTCATACTGATGATATTACTGAGTTGATATCTTATCTTAAAACCATGTTCATTAGCTATAGAGATCAGACTTTAACATGTGAAAGGTTAACTTCTAAAAATTTGGCTTTTAAGAAAAGGAATGACTATTTAGAAAATGAGTTAGTTATGTTCCATCAAACTCAGAAAGAAAGAGATGATGCTTTTTATGTTAGAGATTAAGTGTTAAAATTGAATCAATCTGTAAAAACTGAGTTAGAAAATGAAAGAGAGATTATCAGGAGTTGGACTAACTCTGGCAGAACAACTCAGAATTTACTAAGTAGTGGAAACTGGAAAGAGGGCTTAGGTTATGGAGATGATAAAAGTGAAACAGGAACTGAACAAATTAAGCCAATTGTTGTTAAACAGACTAATAAGCCAAAGGTAAATCCTGTTAAGTTTGTAGCTAAAACTGTAAAGTCTGATTCTAAAAAGATAAAAGATACTGAGACAGAAGTTACGGCAGAGTCAACTTCTGACAAATCAAAACATGATAAGCCAACTGAAGTCAACATAGGCTTAATGACGAAGAAGCAGCTTAAGTATAAGCTGAAAGAGGTCAAGAATGTAAACAAGGTAAAGCCACCTAGGACAAATAGAAATGGAAAGGAAGGTGTGAATAAAAGCAATAATTATATGCCTGTTCCTAATGCTCCTAGAAAGAAATACAATAACTGTGGAAATTCTAACCATCTGGCTTCTTCTTGCAGGAAGAATAAGAATATAAACTCCGTACCTTCAAAGTCAGGAGTTAAGAGTCAGTCTGTTAGATTTAAGCCATAAAATCCTTATTTTCACCGTGGTAGTTTATGGCATTCCATTTATACTTGTAAGGAATATCATAGTTTGTACTATGATTATTATCAAATAAAACATTCTTTAAAGAAAGTTAGCATTACTCTTTCTAGTGTAAGTTCTGATGCAAAGTCTGATACTGTAAATTCTGATAAGAAAATGTTAACATAAACTCTGATGTTAAATCCGCTACAAATGTTAACAAACTTAATAAGGCCAAAAGATCCAAGCAAGTCTGGGTCCTTAAAACTAATCATTAATGGTCTTTATGATTGCAGGGCAACAGGAAAAACATCCTAGTTCTGGACAGTGGATGTTCATGACATATGACAGGAAATAAAGCCTTGCTATCAGACTTTGTGGAGAAAGCTGGCCCAAGAGTTTCTTATGGAGATGGCAACATGGGAAAAACTCTGGGATATGGCAATATCAATCTTGGGAATGTCATCAATGAAAAAGTAGCTCTAGTCTCAAGAATTAAACAGAATCTGTTGAGTGTTAGTCAAATCTGTGACAGAGGTTATCATGTGGATTTCTTTGAAGGACACTGTGAAGTTGTAAGCAAATCTACATGCAAAGTTGTTCTAAAGGGATACAGGCATGCTAACATTTATGAAACCAAGCTTTCAACAAGTTCTGATGGTTCTGCAATCTGTTTGTTAAGCAGATCATCAATTTAGAAAAGCTGGGATTGGCACAAGAAACTCTCTCATTTAAATTTCAATAATATAAATGAACTAGTCAAGAAAGATCTTGTGAGAGGACTGTCAAAATCAGTATTTGCTCCTGATGGCCTTTGTGATTCATATCAAAAGGAAAAACAAAGAAAATCTTCATTCAAGAGCAAGACTGAATCTTCAATTCTTAAGCCTTATCACCTACTACATGTTGATCTATTTGGTCCAGTGAATGTCATGTCTATTGCAAAGAAGAAATATGCTACGATCATAGTAGATGAGTTTACCAGATACACATGAGTGTATTTCTTGCACACAAAAAGTGAAACTGCATCTATCTTGATTGATCGTGTCAAACAACTGGATAAGTTGGTCAAAGACTCTATGGAAATCATAAGAAGTGATAATGGCATTGAGTTCAAGAATTTGATCATGGAAGAGTTCTGCAAAGACCATGGAATAAAGCAGGAATTTTCTACTCCTGGAACTCCACAGCAAAATGGAGTTGTTGAAAGAAAGAATAGAACTCTTATTGAAGCTGCACGAACTATGCTTGATGAAGCAAAGTTACCAACCTACTTTTGGGCTGAAGCTGTGCAGACTGCTTATTTTACTCAGAATGCAACACTTATCAACAAGCATGGAAAAACACCATATGAGATGGTGAAGAAAAAGAAGCCAAATCTGAAGTACTTTCATGTATTTGGATGCAAGTGTTTTGTTCTTAAGACTCATCCTGAACATCTATCCAAATTTGATCTAAAAACTGATGAAGGAATCTTTGTTGGATATCCACTTTCCACAAAAGCCTTCAGAGTCTATAATTTAAGAACAAGGGTTGTCATGGAATCTATCAATGTCTCTTTTGATGATAAGAAGACTACTGGACTTGAAGATTTCAATGGTCATGATTAGCTGAGATTTGAGAATGAAGTTTTAAATTATGATTCTGTAAATTCTGATCGTCTAAATCCTGATACTGCAAACTCTAATGGGTTAAACTCTGATGTTATTGAAACTGTGGTGACTACGCCAAAGGAAAATGCACCTGTGCAGGGGGAGCATACTGAAGATCAACCCACATCTCAAGAAGCATCAGAACCTAGAACAGGCTCTTCAAGTTCTGATTCATCAAGTTCTGATGGGCCAAGTTCTGATAATTCTGGAAACTTAAATTCTGATGAATCCAACTCAGAGAGCATAATTTTGGGGGGAGCATCAGAAAATGTTGATGGAGACAACATGGATCATGGGGGAGCATCCAGTCCTAGAGATCACCTTCCATCTGCAAGGAAGTGGACTAAAGGACATACACCTGACTTGATTATTGGAAATCCTGAAGCTGGTGTTAGAACTAGAACAGCAACATCAAATGAATTTCTCTATCATTCTTTTCTTTCTCAAGCTGAACCAAAGAAAGTGGAAGAAGCTCTTCAAGATGCTGATTGGGTGCAAGCAATGCATGAAAAGTTAAATGAATTTGAAAGAAATAAAGTCTGGACCCTAGTGCCAAGACCAAAGAACAGATCTGTTGTTGGTACAAAGTGGGTGTTCAGAAATAAAACTGATAGTGATGGCATAATTACATGGAATAAAGCAAGGCTGGTTGCAAAAGGATATTCTCAATATGAGGGAATTGATTATGATGAAACATTTTCACCAGTTGCCAGATTGGAAGCCATAAGGATATTTTTGGCTTATACTGCTCACAAAAAGTTTACAGATTTTCAAATGGATGTAAAAAGTGCTTTTCTTAATGGAGAATTGGAAGAAGAAGTATATGTTGAACAACCTCTAGGTTTTGTAGATTCAAAATTTCCTAATCATGTCTACAGACTTGATAAAGCACTTTATGGCCTTAAGCAAGCTCCAAGAGCATGGTATGAGATATTAGCACAGTTTCTTCTGGAAAGTGGATTTAACAGAGGGACTATTGACAAAACTTTATTCTATCTCAACCATGGAAATGACTTACTTTTGGTGCAGATATATGTTGATGATATCATTTTTGGTTCTACAAATGACAGACTTTGTAAAAGGTTTGCCAAGCTAATGTAGTCAAGATATCAAATGAGTATGATGGGAGAACTTAGCTATTTTCTGGGCCTTCAAGTCAAGCATAATGAAGAAGGAACTTTTATTTTTCAATCTAAGTACACCAGAAACTTGTTGAAGAAATTTGGAATGCAAGACTATTCAAGTGCATCCACTCCTATGGCCACTGCAACAAAATTGGATAAGGATACTGGTATATCAGTAGATATTACTGATTACAGAGGTATGATTGGCTCATTACTCTATCTAAGTGCAAGTAGACCTGATATCATCTATGCTACCTGTCTTTGTGCAAGATTTCAAGCAGATCCAAGAGAACCTCACTTAACAGTTGTGAAAAGAATTTTCAAGTACCTTAAGGGTATAGCTGATCTAGGATTGTGGTATCCTAGGGAATCAGGCTTTAAGCTAATAGGTTACTCAGATGCAGATTTTGCAGGGTGCAAAATTGACAGGAAACGCACAAGTGGAAGCTGCCAATTTCTTGGAGGCAGATTAGTTTTTTGGTTTAGCAAGAAACAAAAGTCAATTTCCACATCAACTGCAGAGGCAGAGTACATTGCTGCAGGAAGCTGTTGTGCACATATTCTTTGGATGAAGAATCAGTTACTGGATTATGGGTTTGAATTTTCTAAAATCCCCATTTACTGTGATAATCAAAGTGCTATTGCTATGACAGGTAATCCAGTTCAACACTTAATGACAAAGCACATCAGCATTAGATACCACTTCATAAGGGAACATGTGATGGAAGGTAGAGTGGAATTGCATTTTATTCCAACAGATCAACAACTAGCAGATATCTTCACAAAACCACTATATGAAGCTACTTTTACAAAATTGGTAAATGAACTTGGAATGGTTTCAGGTTCTTTCTCTAAATCTGCTTAGTTTATGTTCTGATACATCAGGCGTTATGATTAGTATTTACAGATATTACTATCTTTATGTAATCCATGCTTAAATTGAAATTTACTAAATGCTGAATGTTGTCTGATGTGAATTTCTAAACTCTGATAGTGATATGAATGTTTCTGTGACTATTCAATCCAATGAGGATAACTGTGCTAGATGCTGACCTAGTAGTCTTTAATATACTAAAGATCCCATGTTTGAAGTAATTGTTTATGTGGAAATCTTTAACACAAGAAAATTCTGATATTGAGCTTGGTTAGGTTTACTTTGTGTATCTTATTACTAAGTCACAAACTAGAATAGTGCTTCTTATCTGTTAAGTTCTGATGTTGGTAAATCTTATGGATGTACTAAGTGCTGATAAGCCTCACTTATCAAAAGAAAAGAAAAGAAATAAATATAAGGTACTCCTTTGAGATCTAGAGAAAAATATATGTGGAAGGGAAGACCCAAGTGCATTGCTGGTATTAAGTAATATGCATTAGAAAAACAAAAATAAAATTTTCTTGGTGACTTTTCACATTCTCTGATTACTGGAGAAATACTCTGATAATAGCATAAATTCTGATAAGCAGTCGTGACTCACTTACACTGAGAAGCCACTGTAAAAAGGAATTTCAAAAGATGAATAAAATAAGCACAAAACAGTTGAGGCGGACTCATACATGAACTCTATCCATAGTAGACTTCATACTAATGACAGATTTTAAGCAAAGTTCTTAGTTATGCCTTATTTCTAAGATATACTGAAGTGAATCAGACTTTACTCTCTATCTGATATTTAGCTTAATGCACACACTTACATTCCATATAAATGATGAAAATTACTGTGGTGATCAATGTTGTTTTAGATGAACAGTTTAAGTGTCAGTTGCATAAATTCTGAGGACAAGTTCTAATGGAAGTTCTGATGATTAAGTTCTTTTGAAACCATATCAGTATTTGTGTGAAGAATTACAGAAATAAATATTCACTTTTTGAGTTAAGAAGCCATATTCTGATGACCTTTAAATTCTGATAATAATCATGTTCTGATGCTTACGTGGCAGTATTTATTTACCTGATTTATTTTTGGTCACTACTTGAACGGTTATATTTTATCAGAATATTGGTTTATGTGAGATAAATCAGTCATAATCATTATGGGTTAGTGGTTAAGGTGTATGTCTTGAAAACCTACATGTGTACAGTAATTGTTCATTATTTTCCGAGCCCATTAACTCTGGCTTTAGATCCTTTACTGACTGTTATTATTACACATTGGTCTAGGGAGACGAGGTATCATTATTTTTACTTGTAATTATTAAATACTCCTCGCGTCTCTTGGTATTCTATTGGCTATTTAAACCAACTATTCATTCCAGCCAATACATCTTCCATTTTTCTCACAAACTCACTCTTTTTACATACTCATCAAAAACATGGTTCGTTTCAACTTGCTCCTGAACTATGATACTTTCAATATCGAGTTGAGTTGTGATGATTGGCGACAGGAGTGGCATGTAACTGTCATTCCTGAAGAAATCTGGAACTCAATTCCACAAGAGGTTCACACAGACCTCTCATTCTTTTATATGGACTATCATCTCCATTGAGATCGTCTGGAAGAGGAAAGGAGAGAAGCTCTCCATCAGCAAGAACGACTCATCCGTTTTGCAGTGCTATTCATTAGCAACAGAAGGAGCTAGTCGTTAGGTCTTCTTAGACTAGGACTAAGTCTGTTGATGTTAAGAATTTTTAGAATAGGACTATCTTATAATTTTTACATGTAATTGATAAATTTCATGAAATGTACTCATCTGATATATTAATGAAATTTCCTTTAAATTGCAAGATTTGGTCTTTGTTTCTCAAATTATGTGACTGTTCAAGTTTTAATTGTAATTTGTTAATCTTTACTTCATCATTTTTAACTTTATCCTGTGATGAATGTTTTGATTTAATAATGGTCAATAATAAATTTTGATGGTTTGAGGAAATAATTGAAGCACAGGTTCATGTCTGAACCTGTGATATGTGCAGCCTTCTTCTTCTAGAACAAAGAGGACTAAGATAGTACCTCAGTCACAGTAGAAAAGAAGGAGGATAATTATGAAAGATGAATCAGAAGATGAGGCACAGGTTCAAACATCAGAATCTGTTGCCAAAGCAGCTGAAGAAGTGTCTCCTCAGAAAATAAAGGAAACTGGGAGTTCTAGGCCCCTCAAAAGGCTTAAAAAGATACATTCTGATGATAAAGCTCCCAAAGTCTCTCCACCCTTGAAGAGAGTGAAGAAATAAAGAGCTAACAGGGACATAGTTGAGTCAGATTCAGAGGATGTGGAAGCAGCAGCTAAGAAAGGGGGTCAGGAATCTCTGATCCCAAAGTAGCCAATTGTGATTGAATCCCTTCTATCTACACAATCAGAATTTGCTAAAGCCACTGAATCTACACCTCCACTATCACCAATTCAAGCTGAAAAAACTGCTCAAGATAGAGTACCTACACCTCCTGTGTCTCCTATCATTGAACAAGTACATGCTGAAGACCCAGGTACAAGTGCTGAAATAGATATTCACAACTTGGTTGTGCCCGAGGTTCTGTACTTGGAAGCTCCAACTATTCTTCAACATACTTCACCGACAACACCAATTTTAGATACTGATACTAATGCAAATATTCCAACAACACCTCCTCTGAATCTAGATGATGAAGATCAGATATTAGGTGAGCATCAGAATTTGGATGTTGATCAGAACTTAGAGGATGATTTTGAAACCTCTATAGCCTCACACACTATCATTTTATCAGAGGAAGCTGATTCTGCAAGCTCTGTCAGTTCTGATGCTGCAAATGCTGGTGAAGCTGCTACAAATGAAAATGCTGATGCAGCTGGTCCATCTAGACATGCACCTCAACAAGTTCTAAGCAAAGCTGATCTAATCAAGAAATTTGTTAGAGAGGATGCACCAGTACCTTGGAGTGAAACTCCAAGAGGAAATGAGTGGACCAAGGAGTGGAACAAAGTTGATTTTGTTCTTACTGCAAATATTCTTGCTGAGCACCTGGCCAAAGCTGATGAAATGCTGATAAATGATGATTTCAAGGCACATCTTAGAGTTACTGCATTGAGTACAAGGCACCTTCAAGGTCAACACTCAATAACTCAAGCCAAGGTGAACAAAATTCAAGAAACCCTGATTCAGCAAGACATGAATGTCAAATTGGAAAAGAACAGGTTTTTTAAGCCAGCCTTTGACCGCATTGGGTATATAGAAAAGACTCAAGAAAAGCAGCAAGCTCAAATATATGATATTTTAAAGAATCAAGCTGCTCAACAAGATCAACTCAATAAAATCCAAAACTCTGTGGAATTGCTTGTCTCTCTCCTTCTACCTGATGATGCCAAAAAGGGGGAGAAAGTGATTAAGTCCAAATGCAAAACTGATCAACCACTGAAGGGTAAGGATGATGATAATGAAGACCAGGGAAACTCTGAAAGGGGTAGAGGTCATGGTCAAGGCAAAGGTTCTTCATCTAGGAAAGCAGGAACTTCTACACAGAGATCAAGTTCTGATGCAAGTTCTGATAAACAAGTTCTGACTAAGCCTGATGTTCTGATAAAGGGTGAGAGTCAAGAATCACAGAAGTTTATGCAGACACTGAAGCTTAAGGGGAAGGAAACAACAGTCTACTATCAAGACCCCAAGTTACAGAAGCTGGATGAAGAAATTTCTAAAAGACTATTTCTCAAAGATAATCCAGGAATGGACTTTGAAAGTCTGAAGGAAGAAGAAGCCAGACTTAAAGCAGAAAATGTCAAATCCAAGTCTAAAGCTTCTATTACTGCAAAGAAACCTCCAAAGCCTAAGGGCACTGTGATTAAAGAGAAGACAAACTCTGAGGCAACCAAATTTAAATCCAAAGCCAAATCACAAGTAGAGGTAGATCCAAGGTTCAAGGGCAAAGCTAAAGTTGATGATTCTGTAAAAATCTATCTGCCAACCATGGATGGACAAGTAAATTCCGATGAAGATACTAGTCTGATTTTGAAGAAAAAGAAGAATATTCAAACAACCTCTGACAAAGCTCATGTTGTTCAAGATCAGGACTTAGTAAATTCTGATATGACAATGAAGCAAGCGACCTCTGACAGAGCTCAAGTTGGCTTGATATCAGAAGTTAAAGGAAAGGAAACCTCTGACATTGCTCATGTTAAACCTTCAAAAAGTTCTACTACCTGGGTTCACTAAAGCTCAATAATCTACTCAATCTTTGAAGACTACATCAAGTGGTTTTAAAGCAAGAGTTATTCGAGGGAAGGAAGCTAGAGATAAAACAGGACTGGGTAATGCTGATGAGAGACGAGTAATCAACTCTACCTTAGATCCTACATCTCTTTCTGAACCAGGAGTGTGAACAACTACTGAAAGATTGAATCAACCGGAGTCTGTACAAATGGTCTACCACTCTGTATTGAAAGAAGAAATCATGTTATATTTCATGACAGATGGGTGGGTATTCCATATAAGAAAGAATGCTATTCATTTGAAGTACTTTGAAGAATTGCAACATGTGCTATTTCTACTTTAAGTGAAGAACAGATCAACAAATGGTGCTGCCAGATACATAAGGTATAATATTGAAAGATAGAAGAAATTATACTCTTTAAAGTCTGACAGACCATACTATCCTAAGTACAGAGCTCACAATAATGATATAGTTGAGATGAAACCTAATACTGCCAAAATCACTAAATTTCTTGGTATTAAGGGACTTGAATTCAATCTAGAGTCTGATAAAGCCTATGTCATTAGACTGGATCAGGAGATAAGGAAAGCAAAAATAAATGATCTCAGGGCTGCTATCTTTCAGGCAGGTGAAGATACAGTTGAACTTAAAGATGCAAAAAGGAGGATGCAGAATAAACTTGAATATGCTGAGAGAACTCTGTTGAAGAACTATCTCAGAACAACTCCTGACATTAAAGAGATCACACACTGAAGCCAAGTCAAGAACTACAACTGATAAATTTTGAAGAATATACAGACTAAAGCTGATATCAGACTTTAAGGATGGTAAAAGCTACAAGGACTGTGGTCAAATTCTTATATGCATTTGTACTTACTGTTTTTGACATCATCAAATATCTATTGAACTTGTATATTATGCTAATTTACAAGTTGGGGGAGATTGTTAGATATATTTGTGATGTCATGTCTAATAATGATTTATGTTTAGTTTTTAGATCTTGACTAACAGGACAAATCAGGACTTAATTGGAAATCGATATTATACTGAAGTCAGAACTTAAGATATCAGAACTTAAGATATCAGAAGATATTTATCAGGAGATAATATCAGGACTTAAGAAGACTTTCAGATAAGGAAGGCGGCTGATTGAAAGGAAAGAAGATCAAGACTAAAATAAGAAGAGATATGCATGGAGAAGAATTCTATGAAGAATAGAAGATTTGGAAGAAAAGATAACTAGTTGATATATTTTAGGACACAGAATTATATTCGATATCAATTAGAAGATTATCTTGTAACTGTGTGTCTATATAAACACATCATAGGGTTTACACTAGACGTGTTATCTTAATCGAGAGTATTTTTTATTGTAACCCTAGCAGCTCTCGTGATATTTGTTCATCACTGAGAGAGAACGGTTTCATTGTAATACTGTTTTATTAATATGATTATTCTGTGTTTCATACTTGTGTTCTTAATTCGATTTGATTGTACTATACACTGTATTCAACCCCCTTCTACAGTGTGTGTGTCCTAACAGAATTGTATAAGTTTTAACCTTCATCTTCATTTTCCCCTTATAATTGTATAAGTTATAGTTTTCATCTCCATTTTATCTCCATTTTTGAATTGTATAAGTTATAGCCATGTACATATTTTATTTTTTTATAACTTTGAATTCAGTTGGGGTCAATTTTACTTTAGGGTAGAGCGGTAGGTTTCTATAAACATTATGGCTATGAATTTTAGAGTTTCACATCATATTTACATGTAAATTTATGTGTACAAAACTATGTTATCTTCTTTTGTCAATGCTATAAATTAATGATTTGAGCATCTAGCCAGAGAACTAAGGGTATAAATTCTTGCAATTTTTGTGGTATCTTGGCTAAAAATTTAATTATGATACTAAAGTTAGTAAATTTAAATTAGTGGTCTGATCTATAGCCTGGTGAGTTTATTGACGAGCTTGCAAAGTTACATGTAATCTAATTTTTGTCTATATTAATCTTAGAAATAGTTACTGAATAGATAATTATAATTTTATAACGGAGAGCATTTTAGTGTCGGTTGATTATGAAGTAATTTTTCTAATGTGTGAAGAATTGAAAAGGTTAAAACTTAGAAACAAATTGTTTATCTGGAATAGAATAGTGTTATCAAGAGTTCATAATCAGTCTTTTTTATTGAGGATGTGGAATGCTCTTAGAGCCTGAAACTTGATACGTTATTTGGAGTTTTTTTATTAGAACTTGGAAACAGAATATATATTTTGTTGGTTAAATGGAGAAAAAGTAGTTCTTTCCCTCCTTTAGATGTGTCTCTTAAGGATGTTACTATCCCTGATCCACTACCAGATTATGCTAAACAGGGCAAAACTCAGATAACAATGTACAGTCTCAAAATAGCATCGAAAACGTCATGTTACAAAAAAGTGTCTGCTTTAGGATGAAGAAATTATATATGTTATGATGGTTATTAATTTATTTAACTTGGTTCGATAGGGCCATGTGGGATTCCTTCGGCTTTTCATCAACTCTGGCGCAATCTATGAAAAATTACATGGATTTAGGACAACACACCTACTCATACGTATTATTTTTAAAAGCACATGTAACTTTTGCCACTTGCGTATGGTGTGGAAAATGGAAGTAATTGGTTGAAATATGGCATATGCTACTTCTTGAGAACATACGTGTTACACCTATGATTCTATATATTTTTGCCCATAAATTTTTTACTATTCTTATGTAGGTTGTTAGATTGTAATATTCTGTATTATGTTCTCCATACATATGGTGTCATGTACAGATTAAAAAAGTAAAGAAAGAGATATATGAAGCATCTATAAATACCATTACCACTGTTGATTTGGAGGGACTTCACTCTCTGGGTTGGATTATAAGGTTGCATTAGTTAATCCTCTTATGAACCTAGATTCTGCAATGGAGATGTCAATATAATTGAATAGTACTATAGTAAAGAATTTTGTTGACCTAACTATTAAAAACATATATATCACCGTACCTTTACTGTCTCATTTATGATCCTCATTCTCCACTAAATGTTATTTTTACATATTTAATAAAGAGCTATAGCCTTTTCAAGCTACTAATCTTCTTAATTTTTTCAAGAAAATTATACTAGTCCTCCAATTGTACTTAGTAAATTGTACTTAGTAGTTGTGGAGAAATGTTGGCATATGTTATCTTATGGGGCATATAGTTAAATTTCATAAAAATTTGACAATATTAGTCTTATTTTTTGAGCTTAGAATTACCATGTTTTTCCTCATTTATTTTAATTTAACTAATTGGGAAATACTTCTTATCTTTAAGTTTCCTTTAGAAATAATAGTAAAAATTCATAAAATAAAATGTGGGAGGCACGTAAAATTCTCCTTCTCAATTATACAAAGCAATTACAGTGATTTAAAATTGCAAAAATTTTCTCATTATAAGTAGTTAATTAATAATTTAAAGATCTGTGGGAGATGTATAGTTATTTGTATGAATGAAAACTTAATATAAAATGATTTCAAATGCAATGCAAAATATTTTTTTTGTAAAACAAACATTAACTGCAAATTACTTATTTCAAAATGACTAAATTTTGATAAACATTTTTTCTCATATTTTTTAGTTCGTATATTTATTATTAATTGATAGACAACATAATTTTATTTAAACCTTATATAGTCATATCGGAAAAAATAATTTTAAATGATTTATTTTTTTATTTCCAAAGCACCGGTATATATTAAAGATTTTGAAAAAGAGTTAGATAAACATTCATTCACGTTATTAGTATGTTGAGATACATAATTTGTAAATAATATTAATTATTAATTTCTTAAGAATAATAATTAAATTAAAAAAATCAAATCATTGCAGAATTTGAAGTAGTGATTAGTGTATCACGACAATATATTTTGAGTATTTAAAATATCTTTTATTTATACTCTCCATATTTTTACTTAAATTCCATCATTTGATATATAATTTGTGTTTTTTTAAATAAATTCATATTCTCGGGTACAAAAGTTGTTTGTATAATATTTTTTTTCTCAAAACTAAATTTATTTATTTGTATAAATTAATTTAGATTGTTAAAATTTTAAGGTTTTCTACAAATCTTTTTAAAAATAACTTTTACCTATATATAAATGAGTAGGCAAACTGTTACATGATATATTTTAAATTCAAATAATTTATAAAAAGTGTTTTACTTTATATATATATATCTTTTTAACTTAATATTTTTTCTATTATTAGATAGTTTAGTATCAATATGAATTAAAGATAAATTAACTAGGTAATGACTCTTAAACAAAATTTGTGATATTTTTTCAAATTAAAAATTGCAGGACCGGCATACATGATAACATGAAAAAAAGGTTTAGGTTTTCCTATCTAAACAAATATTCTAATATAATTTGATAATTTTTTTAATCTTAATTTAATACAAGTTGTCAAAGCAGTTAATTTGTAATTTTTATTAATTTAATTGAGTCAAAATGTTGAGAAAATTATAATTAATTTAACATACTCCATCCCACATTAAAAAAAATATGTTTTTATCAATCACATTTATGTATAAATTATGAAATGCTTATTGACAACTTAACAAATTTAAGGTTTAATAAATTTAAGGCCTGTAGTGCTATTATCCATCTTTTGAATTAAGGCCTATGTCTTTTCCCCTTATGAATAACATCATTTTTTACACCACATTATTACACAACATATTTTATAAGTTATATTAAGTTACATATTTTTTTATATTTACTTCACAATTTTTCGCATCTCAGAAGCAAAAATAATTTAGTTTAAGTTCCAACTAGAGACTCAAATAATTTTTATTTGAAAATAGAGATGTATTGAAGAAATGGAATTGGAATGGTGACCACGATAGCACTTTCTAGCAATTTTTGTTAATAACTTTGTAAGTTAATACTATGCATACTTTTATCGAATATATTTTAACAATATTTTTTATTATATATGATTTAATAAAGAAACAGATTACTAACAACAATCTTGAATAAAATTTTGTAACTTATTTAGTAACTTATACAAATTCATATATGCGATATTGGACAATATATAATTTTTTCATATAAAATTTCCACTTCAATACCTTAAACATATACAATAAAAAATCTTCACTTTCATTTGTTAATTTTGTAGCAATTTCTTTTTTATATAAAACTTTCAACTTTTGTGCTTCTTATTAATTTTAGTTCTGCAATTTATATATTTCAATTTCGATCAATAGCAATCATAAGAACTCAAATATTTAATAGGAATTACATAACTATATGATATTTAGAAATCCAATTTGGTTAACAGGACATTAGACCATGATTATATATAAAATGTTGCATTAACTTCTTTGTAAACAAATTGGAAATATGATAATATACATACAACACGACTGTTAGATAAAATTAAATTGATACTACCAAAGATCAAATAATATTACTTTCGTTACATATATTAATATCATCAATAAATTTTATCAGTACAAGATAAATCATACTTCCAATATTTCCATTGAAAGAAAATTTACTATTGGAAGAACAACAACATTCAAATAAACAAAAGTTAATTAATATTTAAATTAATCTATCTCCGTCATTGATGATGAGTACTCAATTTTTGAACTTCAGCCTCCGTAAATCATCAAATGATTACTTACTCTTCTCACCGAACTATTATTTACTATGGGCTTATTAGCGGACTGTTTAGCAAATGATTAACTACTATTTCTTTAACCATCACACATGTACATATATGTGGATTCTTTTGATATAATTTTTTTTAATTTTGTATATAAAATATTTTATAATTTTATTTTACACTTATTCGTCACATATTTAATTTTTTTGCTTAGTTAAAAATGTATATATATTTTTTAAGGGGTTAATGATAAGTTAACTTTAATTATTTATCTAAAATTAAGTGGACTTCCAATATAAAATTAAATTTATCTTTGTAAATGCAAGATGCTCGATTCTATTATTTAAAAAATGTCATTTCACTTTTATATACAAATTGCTTGATATAGGTGATCCTGAAAACTCACTTAAAAAGTGCTTGATATAGGTGATCCTGAAAACTGGTGCTTTTACTGAAGAAGCTCAGTTAACCTAGGTTGTAAAAGGTGAAAAAAATGCAGATGTGTATTTATTTTTCATGAACTTAGAACTATGCTATACACTCTGTCCAACACATGGTCAGATGATCCGAATTTAAGAGTTACATTTTTTTATAATTTTTTTCAATAAATTTTGTCAGTTGCTTGTTGTTTGTTTTTCATGTATCTAAAATTTGGTGTCTTGCAGGTGAATGCGTTTGACTCATGAAGAGGTTTACTAACTACTTCTAATGAACTTGCCTAAATCTGTTGGTGCACTGGATAATCTAACAACACTATAGGGTGAGTGTAATATGTTTCATAATTTTGAAATTTCAGATCTGAACTATGAGGCATAGATCAATTATAATAATTTTGGTTTAAAACTTACCATTATTTGGGTGGAATTCATTACTTTGAGATTTATATATAGTTGTATTAATTTACATATATTGCGATCACAATTTCCAAGCACATATACCATTGCCGGTTTGAAATTTGGATAAATGAAGTTTGTTCTAAAATAATTAATAAATTGATACTAAACAAACTTATTTAATTTCTAATAAAGAAATTAAACCACAATAACTAATTCATAAACTATTATAATAGATATTATAACAGTTCTAATAAAGACAACTAATTCAAAAACTATTATTACTAATAATAATAGATATTATTTTATTAAACTTTTAATATAAAAGTTTCAATATAGTTGTATATGTATTTAAATCTTACCTTAGTTTTCATCATATGTAGTTTAATCTTACATAATATAATCTTTAATAATATATAATTTATCTTCGATAACATAGCCTATGAACCATACATTTTTAAAATTGTGTGTCTAATATAATACTATATGTATCAATTGCTTAAATTATGTGCAAAAAATTAAAAATTATTTATATAATTTTTTCCACATATTAATTCTCTTTTGGACACATTTTTAAACAATATTCTAGTCTAAATTGTTCCAATAGTTTTAGTTATTTAAAATTCCACAACTATTTGGAATAGACACATCTTCTCAACTCTTCTATTTATTTTTTGGGTTAAATATCAAAGTGGTCACTCAATTAAAGGCCATATAGCAGTTTAATCATCAAACTTATCGGGGTATCGTTTGAATCACTGAAGTCATAATAAATATCGAAAATATAACTCAAAATATGTGTTTGAGAATTAAAAATTATTTTATGGAGTTGTATATATTTTTCTTGAATCCTATTACAACCAAATGAAAATGTATGAATTCTAGTATTTTATATAATATAGTAAGATTTTTAAAAATTTATCTACTATTTATTTTTAATTTTTTAGTCACTTTCTTTATTTAAATAAAAATAATTAGTAGATAAAATTTTAAAAATCTCACAAAATCATCTAAAATACTATGAATTTATAACTTTTCATTCCGTTGTAATAAGATTAAAGAAAAATATTTAGAACTCCATAAAATAAATTTTAATTCTCGAGCACATATTTTGAGGTATCTATTTGATATTTATTATGACTTTAGTGATCCAAATGATACCCCGATAAGTTTAATGATTAAACTGATATATGACATTCAGTTGAGTGATCACTTTGATATTTAACCCTTTATTTTTTTAGTTATTTAAAACTCTACAACTATTTGGAGCAGACATATCTCTTGAATTTTGAATTTTGTTCTTTATATATTAGCATGAATCATTTTATAATATCTCATATAATCAAATTATACCCATAAACAGTTAACTGTTGTGTTATACATTTAAGGAGAATAGAACATGTTGAGCGTGTATGGCAATTTCCTCCTAATGGTTGAGTGAAGATCAATGTGTATAGTGAGTTTATTCAGAATGTTCCTAAAGGCGATAATAGAAACGGTATTGGTGTTGTTGTAAGAGACGCATGAGGTCATCTACTCAGACTGACTTATGGTACAATTCCATGCCTTACAAATTTGAATAGTGCATTATGGGCTATTTTATTAGGCATGCGCCGTGCATTCCAGGATTCTTACGAACGGGTTATCATTGAAACCGACAATATACAAGCATATCGCGAATGCAAATATTACAAAGAAGAAGGAATTACACCACATACTAGACAGACTTTTAGACTTATTCTTTCAAGGCTTAATGATACGAATATCCGTTATGAACTTAATTTGGTTCACCCACATAGGAATGCAGTTGCACGTCGTTTGGCAACACTTGGCAGACAGGATTTGCATGACCTTCGAACACTGGATAGGCCTGTTGCAGATATACAGAATTTCCTAAACATGGATTTAGGTATTGGGCCAGAGCAAGCAAGATTTCACATTCTCATGACCACGTAGAGATGTGGACGTATCACCTAGGAATTTGAGTGAATTCCCTGTATAAGAATGTGAAATTTCAGTACTACTTTGTGATGACTCTCCACATTTTTTCCTTGATCCATTCTTCAAAGTATTTTCTATTTCGCTGTTAAACATTGAAAGTAATGCCATTCAGTTTGTAATATTAAACAATATAAAACATAAAATCAGATACACATTTAAATATTACTTGAATTTTTCCTCAAGGCCAACGGAACGAGCAAACAATTCAGATTGTCTGTTTTCCATTGTAACATATATATGTGAGTAGCAAATCTTTGCTTCTTCCATGTCATTATTGAAGTTTGCGCACGTTATAACCAAATGTTGTAACTCTTGCTTCGCTACATTCTTTCTGCCTGACCATCTCTTCCTCTTTTCACATCGTGAAGTCATTTTATAATTTTTAGTATACATCTAAATGTAAAAAAACACCCAAAGGTATATATACGTGTGAGTATGTACAGTAGTTTTGGGGCAATTCTTTTCTAATCAGTTAAACAATTACCATAATTTAGAATAACCGAATGGTATTTATCAATTTTATTTAGTTTTTCTGATTTCAACAGTCATGTTACTCGAATTTTGTGACCTGTCTTTAAAGAATATGCTGATTATCTCCTTATTCTAAGAAGACACTTTAAAGAATGTTTACCAAAAACCATGTTAGAGTTGTAAAAAATGATGTTTATATTCAATCAAATTACGCACATTAGGAGAAACTGATTATTTGTGCCAATGTAAAATGTTAAAGATTAAAATTTGTATAGTCTATATGTTTAGATCCGTTTGTACAATTACTACCCCGTGATCAATGTAGTACGTTTTTGCCAGATTATGAATTTACATTGTCGTTAAACAGATAAAGCACAGTTATGTCTACAATTTATTTTAGACATAATTAGATTGTGCTTTAGTATGGTTATATAAACTATAAACCAAATCGTGTTTCATCTGTATGTCCAAATTATATAACTTTTTATCTCAAGAGCTATACAAACACCAACACTATATCACGAGTTACGACCCACAGATCAACAACTATACTAACACCAACTCTAAGCCACATATCTTAGTCAAGCGAAGACAGATGATGAAGATAATTATTATTCATAACTCTATGATAAAACGTGTCTATCTGTTTATGTTTGGAGAAGGTGATGAAATGCTTGATTTTGTTAGTGAAGATATATGTTTCATTTTGCCACAGAGAGAACATTCCAAATTCAAGAGAAAAAATGATGACCAAATCAAATCAACGTAAGTCAATTTTAATTTCAGTGCCGTTTGGCATATCCATACTGCGTCTTTTTAACTAATCCCATATGTGACTACTGCGTCTGCTTTGAAGATTCATATTAGGCGGCTAAATTCAGTCAACATACTAAATTGCATTAAGGCAAGGGGAATATTGGTAAGATAAAAACAAGTTTCCATTGTCAAATAAGCTATTTCACTTCGTGATATAAGCTGTGTTTGAAGACTGGTGAATGACATATATAATGCAGTTGAAGTGTTGTTCTTCAGAAAGCATCATACTGCCAGCTTTTACCTTCATAATCTTCGTGAGCTTCAGGCAAGCTTGAGGAAAGAATCTATGTGTACTAACAAGCTAGATCTAGCTGCAAATTTGAGTTTGATAAGTACTGGGATGACATGTTCTTGGTATTGGCTATTGCTATTGTGATGGATCCGCGCTGTAAGAAGAAATATGTAGATTTTTCTTTTTTTGAAGTATGACCACAATTTCGGAAACTCGAAAGTCACGGCTGTTCTCGAGGCCATCCAGAAAATATGTGATGATTATAAGATGCATAGTCTTGAAGATTTGCACTCTTTGAAACCTTTTGAAACTAAGCCTTCTGATTCGAAGCCCTCTAATACAGACTCGGAAGAAGAAGATTTTCCTACGCGTACACTTGAGAGACTCCAAAACTTGGGGTTAAAATTGCATGAACGAGTATATGAGTTTATTAAACAACATAATTGAGCCCCTAATTCTGAATTAGAATGGTATATTGAAGAGCCGGTTCTCCCATGGACCAGAGATTTAGACTTAATTGGTTGGTGGAGAACTGGAAGCTCCAAATATCCCATACTATTGAAGATGGTCCGTGACCTTCTAGCAATACCATTCTCAGTAACCAGTTCATATGAAGCTTTTGTTTACCAGAAAAATCAAATGGATGATAATATCTCTTACTTCCTTGGGACTAGATCTAATTAATGCCTCAGTGTGCAATCGAAGCTATCTTCAGAAGCACGAAGATCTCTTGCATTATCAAGGTAAGCTTACATTAGCCTTTCTATAAATATTGTTCTTACCCAAATTATAAGTTTTACTTTAATTGGGCTCCATGAAACCTTTCATATTATACCCATTAAACAGAAGGTGCGTAACCCATAGATTTATATCACTTAGTAATGAATAAAATATTTTTAAATCAGCGACTTTTGCAAAAAGATTATTTCTCTACATTCCTTCTCCGTTGTTTTTATGTATCCGAGTTCATGTTTTAAGATTCGATACACACATCTGAAATATATATCAGACAAAAGTATATCAACAACGAATTCAACATGTTTGTTTGTGTTTTTAACATGTGAAGTTTAAATTTGTAGATGTGAAGTTTTAATTTATTTACCTGTGATTTCCAAGTTTTTAAGCAGAGAATTTTGTGTATCCATTGTCTCCCTTTACTTTGTTATGTTTTCTTAAGTCATGCTACAAATGGATAACCTATCGATTATAGTGTTTTTTCTAATTTTTTGACGAATTTTCCTTTAGTTTTTAAACATATAAGTTAATCATTTTTATGGCTTCATTCAATTTTTTTAACTAATTCACAAATTGCAAAGTTATATAAAAACTGTTTAATCCGTGCAAAATAAATTATATAGCATGAAAGCTTTTAAAGTAAGGCCCAAGATTTTAGAGCTAATACTGATTTTGCACTGCTTGAAAATATAGAAAAATAGTTGTTTAGAACAATCTTACATCTACCCGACCTACTGATTCAGATGGTTCTGTTAACCCCATTCTCAATGAAAAATTGAAAGTCATAAGTTACTACTCTGTATTGTGTTGTTTTGTTTCAATTTTCGAAAGGTAAGAATGAAATGAATCTCTAAAGAAAAGTCTGACTTGAATCCAAATGGCCCACTCTTTATTTCAGCCGCTCTTCGTTAAGTGAAGGGCTTCTCATCAGAATGGTGGCAATTGATGAAAACCTCGTCATGGTTCTATAACTACTGGCTCAGCCAGCAACATGAGGACGATGATTTTTTTGTATATGATGAAGATGACTTGGAAGACATTGTCGACTTGCTTCCTGATACCAATGATCTTGGCATTGAGAAAGAAATTTTTAACATGAAAACACAGTTTGAGCACTTTATACAATTATCTGAAGCAGAAACAGGAAATAAGAAGTTATCTTCGTCTGCTTTGAAGGAAAGTCCTGGAAGCGGTATGTTCCTAAGTGACTTAATATGCCTTGACATAAATTTTGCTAGCCACAGGACTATCTGGGTCAAGTAATGATCGAGTATAATTCTGTTATACCTGTGCTTTTTAAGCTGAAGAGTACATTGTATATATGTATAGTACAATTTATTTAGCATAGAGGTATTTGTAAGTGGTAAGTCTTGAATGTATCAATTTGACAAATAAATTGGTGTCTTCTAATACTAAAGTTCCACATTAATTGGTTAAGTTTCATTTGCACAAACCAGGACATGAAGTTGATTTAAAATAGATGCTTAAGTCTCAGCCTGTCAAATTCTTTCAAGGAACAAAGTCTCAGATCCACATTGCAATCAACAAAGTATTGGGAGAATCCAGCCAAGTCTGTGAGCCCAAAAATCCTGTAATGGTCGCATCCAGCATCCTTGTTGAATGTTGGCTTCTTAAGATTTGCTCCTTCGATTCATATTTGATATGATAATTTGATATCATAAGATGTATGTACTCTTTCAATTATAGTATATTCAAAAATGAGATTGGGTGTTATAAAAAGTTATGACAGTATAAAATTTAACCAATTTTTTTAAGTTAATTATAATCATGTAAATATATACATTAGATTCAAAAAAAAAATTATTACATTTATAATTGGGTCGACAGTATAAAGTAACTTTTTCGTATATAAATATATTTTTCGTTATTTTTTATAAATATGTTTACATTGAGTAAACAATATATATATATATATATATTTACATTTATTATGTTGTCTTAGTGTCTTAAATATATTTTTCTAACATATGTGAAAAAGTATATTCGCGTAATTTTTTTCGTTAAAAGAGTAATGTCGTGTTAGTGTTCAACTGAAAATTTATGTAAACATTTCTCTTTATATTAATTAATATATTTTAAAAAATTTAAATTTATTTAGAACGCGTAGCGCGGACAAAATCCCTAGTTTTTTAGTATTTGAATCTAACTGTCTTCATCACTTGATTTAAAAGATGAGACGGTCATAAATGGGGATAACTAAACCAACCAACCAAAAAAAGACATACAAAATTATACCCCATTCCGATTATTATAGTATATATATTCGTTTACATCATCATTAGATGCAGTTCTTACGGTCCATTTTTCTAATTTTATATGAAGTTATGTAATACTTTTGTTTTGATGTCCTAAATACTATTAAAATCTTTAATTTAAGGTTATCATAAATTATATACTATATATAATTAGTATAAGAAGGATATTGTTAGACTAAAAATAAAATTAATGATCAAGATTATATGATATTTCCTACAAAATTAGTAAGAAGAATTAAACTATAACCACATTGATTATGATATAAACACCCAATATTAAATAAATTATGAGACATAGTCTAATACTAAATACATTAGCAAACATAATTACCTAATACTAAATAGATAAGGAGACATAATCTTATATAAAATGCATAGAGAGGCATAATAATTAGGCAGGTATTGGACGTGATGGTCTCCCTAGGCATGTGATAATATCTTCTCCAAATATTGGCTAACAAAAAGGCTAAGGAAACATATATAGCAATAGGAAATTTCAGAAAAAATAATTATTAAAATAAGACATAAAATAATTAGAAAAAACACTCTTTATCAACATTATAACTGGAAAAAAACATACCTAAAAATCAAAACAATAAAAAAAATATATGTACAATAAATAAATAATTTACTAATCATACAAAAATATTCCACGAGGAAAGATAAATATCATTTATTTGTTTAAAAATAAAACTTTTAAATTTAATAATTTATTTGATGAAAGTAATACACAAATCCCGTGCATAGAAATGGTTTAAGCTAGTTAATATAATACATTTATATAATATTTTTTATGATGGAGATAGAAGTCTGGTGTTAATTTATATAAAACATGTCACTTAAACAAACTCATACAATACGGGCGGAGAATATATAATGACCGAGAAATTAACCGGATTACCAAAGCAAACAGTTGTACTTGCGAATAACATTGGTAGAAGATGCATAAAGATGAATGTAGCTGCCATACATGCTATTGGGGATTCTAAAGATCGATACCACTTTCACTGGTCCCTAATTGACTTTATAAAATATTTACGCTCTGCTCCAGAGTTTTAAAATGGAGAGAAGAGAAAAAAAAAATAATTTTAAAATTTTCCTTCATAGGCGTGCTTCCGAGTTTTTTGACGAGAGAAGAGAAATGGTCGGAAGAGAAAATTTTCTACAATTTCTCCCTAAAACTTTCTTCCCAAAAAATGGGAAGATTTGGAAAGATCATCTCACATTATTTTTTTTTCATGGTCACTTGCTCTCCTTTTTTACACAAACTCTGGAGCACACGGCTGATTTATTTCTTCTACTATTTCTCTTCTCTTCTCTTCTCCTCCCATCTCTTCTCTTCTCTCCTAAAAAATCTCTGGAGCACAGCGTTAGTTAACGGTTATAACATACATAAGCTGATAAAACGCATGTGAAATAATATATATACACCCCCCCACACACATATATATATATAGGAGGTTACTTCAATAGAAACCAATATTACAATAAAAATTAGAAACCAAATATATTTTTTTAAAATTACTTCGAAATATAACACATATGATATGTAAATCTATTATTGAGAGATTGTTGAGAGATGGTAAAAAATACAGTAAAGTCGGATTTTAAAAAGAACTTATGGTTTGATGAGAAAAATCAAATTAAAAACAGAGAGGAAAAGATGAAATTGTGTGTGGGAGGGTGTAGATTAGTTGGGTGTGGTGATTTTAGGGGGGCCATTAGATTAGATTAATCTAATGGCTTAGATTAGTTCCTAGTTTATGTTTTAAATTTGGTTTGTATTTGATCATACCCTTATATATATATATTCACTAAAGACCCGGCTTTGTTTGGATAAAATGCATGTGAGATAATATATACAGACACACACACACACACACACACACACATATATATATATATATATATTAAATTACGGAACAAAACACATGAACACATATAACAATATTAAAAAATAACAAAAGTCAATAAAATATATATTATAAACAAATGAAATTTTATTGTAGATATAATAAAAATAATGAACATGAAGATATTAAAAATATACATAAAATAATATAAAAAAGACCTAAAACAAATAAAATATTATATAATTTTTTTAAGTACATCTTAAATATTACATAACACAAAAAAATTACAAAACATAACTCACCTCCGAATCTATGTCTATGGCAACATGGAGAATCAAACTTTTAAAAGTCGGCATTAATACCATATGTAACAACCCAATCTAATCACGACTCTTTTTCAAAAATTGGGTCAAGTCTCATTTTCGAGTCCAAAATAAGTCGAAGACTATTGGTCTAACATCCAACCTGAGTCATTCACAAGCCCACAATATGTCGAGTCAAGGGTCATGCGCCCAATATTAATTATTAAATTTGTAAGTATTTATCCAGCCAAATATACAACTAATAATATATAAGTCATATCCAAGCTACAACCATTAAAGATTAGCCTTCAAGTAACCAAAACTCATAAGATATAAGAAGGTTGCATTCTAAGGTTTTAAAGCCCAATTAAAGATCGACAATTGCTTACAAAGTCTCTCAATTATAACACACAACCTAGACTCTTAAAGTCTCTATAAATGACATGACATGACTGTTGTGCAAGACATACCTGTATCATAACAAGACTAAGTCAAATTGACAACACTAATAATTAATTGTATGATAATCTAAATTTGTATTTTGTACTGTATTACTTGAATCTATAAAAATGTCAAAGATTACACTGGAGTATTTTTCTGTAAACAGTCTCAAGCCTAAGAATAAACTCTGAAAGAACATCATGCCTCAGAGAAATTGTAAAGAAGCTTGGAGTTGAATAAATCTGTTTTGGGAAAAATATTCTAATTCAAGAAATCTACAAGTCATAGATCAAGTCATATAGAGAAGTCATTCGAGAACTCCAGAATTACTTATCGAGAAGTCAAGAATAACCTATCGAAGTGTCTCAGAGATATCGACAAGCCAAATAAAGATATGAAGATCGGAGATATCGACAAGTCATTCCTGCATTCGAGAACTTAGAGATATCGACAAGCCAAAATAATGATATGAAGATTGGAGATATCGACAAGTCAATTCTACATGCAAAGACTTGGAGACCTCGACAAGTCAAGTTCACATTCGAGAACTCAGAGACCTCGACAAGTCAAGTTCACATTCGAGAACTCAGAGACCTCGACAAGTCAAGTTCACATTCGAGAACTCAGAGACCTCGACAAGTCAAGTTCACATTCGAGAACTCAGAGACCTCGATAAGTCAAAACACTTGTCGAGAACTAAGAGATCTCGATAAGCCATTATACTTCTTGCGATGTCAGTTCTCTATACAACAAACTGGAGATCTCGATATGATGCTCAAGTACAGAATGCAGACAAGTTAATATTCAGGATTATCAATCAAAAAATGATCTAATCAGTTAGATTGAAAAGTCTACAAAATCAGCTTAAAGAGTGCAAGATCAAAGGCCAAGATTAACTGACAAAGGATAGTCACAGATTTACAGGATTTTTAAAGATACATTAAGCCAGAAATGGAAAGCTTTAGAGATAACTTAAAGTAGGGATTAGTACATTCTATTGCATGCTGTGTAAACCTGTGTTTCCTAATCTATAAAGTAAACACCGGTCCTTTACTTTTATTTGTATCAAATAGATTTAATTTTTCTTGTAACTCTCTCAAGGAAGAATCTGGGTTCTTAACATACAAAGAACCCAGAATTTGTAGCAAAACACTAGCTTGAGTTTTATATAAAATTAAGTGAATTTTGAAATATTGTGTGCACTATTTTTACTTCAGTTAGCATAATACTGTTACATTTCTTATCTACTTTGATCACCAAGATAAAGAAAATCAAAAAACCTTTAAAATTGTCTAAAACACAATCACCCCCTCTGTGTTGTATTCATTACCTAACAAGTGGTATCAGAGCAAAATCTGAAAGCAAACAGATTAAAGATCTTGGAAGAATGAATACACAGAAGATTAGCAGTATTAAGATTCATGCCTTTGATAAATCTAACTACACATTATGGAAAAAGAAAATGTTGTTGTTCATTAAGTTGGCTAATCCATTATATGTTCAGATTCTGAAGAACGACCCTTTCACCCCCATGGAAAGAGTTGAAGAATCTACAGGTTGAGACATGGTCATTCCAGCTCATCATGCTCCTAAAGATCCTTCACAGTATACTGAACCTGAAAAGGAGAAAGTATATCTGAATAGTGGCCTACAACTAATCTTAATAGATTCACTTGATAATGTAATATATAATAACATTATCAACTGTGATACAACCAAACAGATCTGGGAGAAGATAGAAATTCTGTGTGAAGGAACAGAGGAAGTTAGGTCAAACTAAAGGAGAATTTTGGTATCTCAATATGAGGGTTTCATGGCTAAACCTAAAGAGAGTATAACTGATGTCTTTGAAAGATTCGATAAGATGATTAATGACTTGTAGCTTCATGACAAATACTATGAAGCTGAGGAGGTTAAATTGAGGTTTTTGCTCACCCTTCCTGACCATTTGGAACAAAAGATCTCAGCTATAAGAGAAGGGAGAGTCTTGAGCAAGATGACACTGGAGGTTTTATATGGTATCTTAAAAACCTATGAACTGGAAATGATTTAAAGAAAGTCTTTAAGAGCTGGTCAAGGGCATATTGTTGATGGATCAAGTGTTATGGTGGTTAATGACAACCAATCATCTGATGATGAAAAGGAATCCAGACTCTAGTTATCTCAAGCAATGAACAAAAGAACAAGGAATCACAGAAGCAAGTTATTCTTGAACTTGAAGAGGATGAATTCTACACCTTGGATGAATTGGATGAGTTAGATCAGTCCATGGCTTACTTTGAAAGGAAATTCTCTAACATTAGAGTAAAGAAGCCAAAATTCTTTATAAACAAGGGGCAATCATCCAATAAGGAAAATAGCTGGAAGGGAATGACACAGTTCAATTCTGGAAGCAAAAATGACTACAAAACAGGATCTGTAGACAGATCAAAGATCAGATGCTTCAATTGTGATGAATTGGGTCATTTTGCTATAGAATGTAAGAAGCCAAAGAAAGTGAAAAAGGACAAGGCTTATCTTGAATTGGAGGCAAAGTATGAGGCTCTTCTAAGAAAGCAACAGGGAAAAACTTATATTGCAGAAGGAAAGAGTTGGGATGATTATGAAAATGATGATGACGAGGAAGTAGAAAACTATGCACTCACGGCCTTGGAGCAAGGAGAGTCATCCTCATAAAAAACAAAGGTACCAACTCTCACCACCATTGATTTAAATGAAAGTCAATATAAGGAAACTGTTGAAAAGATGAGCATAGAAATGTTCCACATCCATACTAACATGGTAGCAGCAACTGAGGAGGTCAGTAGGTTATCAAAAGCTAATGAGAAGCTTGAGAGTGAGAAACAAAAGTTTGATCTAATGCATGTGGAGCTTGAGACAGTCTAGCAGGAAAATGAATATCTAAAGAACAAGCTAAAGTGTGCTACTGAGATAGAAGCTGTGTTGAGGGAGAAGCTAGAGAAGAATGAAGTGAAACTGAAATCATTCAGGAATGCATCTTAGTTAGTCGGTCAATACCATGAGAAGAACAAGCCATGTTCTAACATAGCTATTGGCTTGGATTATGATGCATTGAACATCAATTGGAAAGTTGAAGGTGATAAGGGAAAAGCCACTGCAAGTGAAGATTTCCCAGCTATGCTAAGAAAGGTTGGTTCATCTATGTTCAAAACATGTGAAGTAAATTTCAGTGAAGAAGAGTTGATCATAAAGCAAGAAATTGCTGATGAGAACAATGAAAAGAAATGTACAGAAATAACTCCAACTTTAAAAGCTGAGAAGAAGCTCATGGTTGATCAAACATCCAAGAAGCCAATTAAGGAAGCTAAATATGAAGATGCAAGAAAGAAGAAGAAAAACAAAAATGAAAAGATTGGGATAAACAAAAGCAACAACTTTGCAATTGTTGCTGATGCTCCTAGAAAACAATGTCAGAAATGTGGCTCTACAAATCATCTAACTCACCATTGAAAAAAGAACTATTAGTGAGCCAAGATTTGGAGCATGCAAGTATGGTGAAGCAAAGACTGAAGATCCCTATTCCTTATGTGATAAGTTTGATTGCATTCCTTGCAACATGAAAGTTATGATAAGTTGCCATAAGCTGAGAGTAGTCCTCAAGAAAATCAACATTGAGTCTGCAGCCACAAAGGAACATGCAAATCAAGCAATGAACACCATTCTTTCTGAATCAACTCATTCTAATTCTACACATTCTATTAACAAGAAGAAAGTACCCAACACTGCTTGGGTAGCTAAAAACACTTAATCCTCATTGTGTGTAGGGCAAAGTGAAGAAAGTCATATGATCATAGACAGTGGATGCTCAAGATATATGACAGGTGATATGGCCCTGCTATCACAATTTGAGGAGAAGGCTGGCCCATTAGTAACTTTCAGAGACAACAACAAAGGGTTCATAATGGGATATGGCAAGATTTTTTCTGGAAATATTATCATTGAAGATGTAGCACTTGTAGCTGGTCTTGAAGTAAATCTTCTTCGTGTTAGTCAATTTGTAGACAAAGGATTCAAGGTCTCATTTGACAAAGAAGAATGCACTTTTATCAGCAAAAAGACTGGTGAAGTAGCTCTAAAAGGAGCGGAGAATGGAAGCTTGTTTATTGCAGACTTGGACTCAGCAAATGAGGATGGAATCTGTTGCTTCTACACTAAGGCCTCTGTAGAGCAAAGCAAGCTATGGCATAAGAAGATGTCTCACTTGAATTTCAAAGCAATAAACACTCTAGTCAAGAAGGAGTTAGTGAGAGATATGCCTAACCTAGAGTTTGCTCAAGATGAAGTCTGTGAAGCCTGTCAAAAAGGAAAAATGAAGAGATCAAGTCACAAGAGTAAAACTGTGAACTCCATAAGTGCACCTTTGCAACTTATTCACATGGACTTATTTGGACCAATTAATGTCTTATCAATTTCAAGAAAGAAATATTCACTTGTGATGGTGGATGACTACTCAAGATACACATGGGTAGAATTTATGCACTTTAAAGATGAAACTCCACACATCATAATTGAACACATCAAGAAGATTGAGAAATAGGATGAAGATCATAATTGTGTAAAAAATTGAGGAGTGACAACGGCACATAATTCAGAAATGTAACTTTAACAGAATTCTGGAAAGACAAGGGCATTGTTCAAGAATTCTCAACAGCAAGGATAACTCAACAAAATGGTGTTGTTGAAAGGAAGAATAGAACATTAGTGGAGGCTGCTTGAACAATGCTGCAAGATGCCAAGTTGCCAACTAGTTTTTGGGAAGAAGCTGTCAATACTGCATGTTACACTCAAAACAGATATCTCATTAACAAGAATCTTGGAAAATCACCCTAATCAATATTATTTAAAAGAAAGCCTACTGTGAAGCATCTTAAAGTGTTTGGAAGCAAGTGTTATGTTTTAAAAGACAGCTCTGAATATGTGAGAAAATTTGACTCTAAAGTTTTTGAGGCAATTTTTCTTGGATATTCATTGGAGAGAACTGCATACAAAGTCTATGTGATTGAACATAAGAAAATCTGGGAAAGCACATATGTTAGTTTTGATGATGACAAATGTCCAGGATTGGAATGCCTTAGTGAAAGTGAAGCTGAGGCCCGGAAATTTGAAAATCTCAACATTGATAATGATTCTGAGGATGACGCTGAAGTCAACACAAATCACAGAATGGATGAAGAGTCAACTAAAAAAGTGAATCATGAGAATGGAAGCTCATTTCATGTACCTGAATTTGATAGCACAAACTCAGAGGGAGAAAGAGAAGAAGGTTTTGCAAGTCATGCCAATGGTGAAGGAAATGCAGAAAGTTCAAATCAACAAACTTACACCAGAAAGTGGGATATGAGTCACAGAAGAGAAGCAATAATTGGTGATCCAACTGTTGGAGTGTGGACTAGAACTGCTGTTGGATATTAATCACAGCGGGGGCATGGTAAAACACTTTTACACATATAAAATCCAAATAAAAGCATATAAACCGTGAATAAAAATTCGAGGGATCGAATCTAACCTTTTAAAATAATTCGGAGACAATGATCAGAGATCCATAGCAGTTGCTCCTCAAGTGTGAAGCACTCCACCGGTATCCACCAAGAAAACGATGTTAAGGAGGAGGAAGGAGGTGGAGAGAATTGGGTTTTCCAAACTTTTTGGGTTTTCGGGTTTGATGTGGGTTCGAATAAAATAGGGTCTATAATAGTGTATTTATAGGCAAAATTTTCAGCTGAAATTTTCCCATAAATATTATTATTATTATCCCATTTATTATTCTCATTAATAATTAAAACACCTTTTAATCATTAATCCTTTTTCTAAACACTTTAGAAATAATTCTCTCTCTTGATTTAATTTCCAAAAATTAAACCCTTTAATTAATAATATTAAGAACTTTTCTTAATTAATTTATAATCAATTAAATCTCATTTAATCAATTATTAAATTTGCCAATTAATTATTTATTTCACAAATAAATAATTATTAGCCATTATTAATTAATTCCCCCACCATTAAATCATTCTCTTTTTATGGTGTGACCCTGTAGGTTCAATATTAAGCCGGTAGTAGAAATAAATAATAATAAAACTATTTTATCATTATTTATATAAATTCTCTAATTTATTAAATATGATTAATTAATTAATCACATTTATTCTACATCGTGAGTGATGCTTCTCAACATATCGCGACTATCCGGATAATATGAATTCACTGCTTAGAATACCAAGAACCTGTCAGTGAATAGTTACCGTACAATAAACTCCTTCTACCCTACAATGTCCCGATTAAATACAAGGCATGGATCTCGTGTCAAGCCTATCTAATTCAATCACTTGCTTACCATTTACTATGCGTAGTTCTATGCAAATTAGAAACTCCTTTCTAATTTCATTCACTCTGGCCAGAGATTCCTGAACTAGCATAAGTGGATCAGCCTTGAACATTCGCTTCCTTCACTGGAAGGGGTAGATCCTTTATTGATCATACACTATCTTCGTGTACAAATTCCTATACCCAGAAGAGCCCTAATAATTGTCCCTGAAGAATAAGAACTAAACCAAAGCATAGTTCAGTGTACACAAGATGACTATGATGACCTCAAGTCTAAGGATACTTGTACAACTATCACTATGTGAACAACTGCTGACACGTGAGTGAACTCCATTAGTTGTTCAGCTGTGCGAGTCATGTTCAGTGAACTTATTCTATAATAAGCACCTACATACTAGCTATAGTGTCACCACACAAATGTCTATGAGAACAGACATCCTTCATAATGAAGCAAGCATAGTATGTACCGATCTCTGCGGATTATTAATTACCAGTTAGTAATCCTATGACCAGGAACTATTTAAGTTTAGAGTTATCATCTTTTTAGGTCTCACTATTATGATCTCATCTTAATCCATAAAAAGCTTTACTCTAAACTATGGTATATCTTATTTAAACACTTAAATAGATAAAGCCTGTAATAAAAACAAAACAAGTCTTTATTAATATCAATGAAATCAAAACAGATTACATAAAAGTTATTCCTAAATCCTATTACATGATTGGACGTAGGACATATTCCTTTCAATCTCCCACTTGTACTAAAGCCAATCACTCTGGTATCTAATACCCATCTTGACGATCAAAATGACTTTCATAAAGTAGCTTTGTGAGTGGGTCTGCTATGTTGTTATGTGTGTCAACTCTAATTCAATACAATATAAGAAATGTTACCGCGCTCCCACTAACCCTTTTGTAGACGCATGGTTCATCTGCATTTTTGATAAAATCAAACTCTTTGATTGTCTCATCAAAACGAATGTTCCATCTTTCGAGAAGCTTATTTTAAACCACATATGGTTCGCAGCAGCTTACACACTAGGTTTTCATTTCCCTTGGAAAGAAAACCATCTGGCCATCTGCCAGATTTCATAGTCGCAGTAAGCAGCATTCGCAAGCAAAATCCGAACTGATTTTAACAGGGCTACAGGTAAAAGGTTTCATCAAAGTCAATCCATTGCCTTTGTTTGAATCCTTTTGCCACAAGCCTGGCCTTAAAGGTCTCCACCTGGCCATCTGCTATAATCTATCTTTTGTATACCGTATACATAGATTCCATTCTGGATTTCATGGCACTATGCCATTTCTCTGAGTCAACACTACCCATAGCCTCATTATAGGTTACAGGGTCGTCATCATCAATGATCGACAACTCATTGTCATTCTCAATGACAAGGCCATATTACCTCTCAGGTTCGCGAGACACTCTCCCTGACCTACGAATGGGCTATTCCATAAAAGTTTGTTCAGTCAGAACAGGTGTTTCCACTTGATCCGTAGTAGTTTGTGCTTCTTGAACTTCATCAAGTTCAATTTTGTTCCCCCTGTTTCCTTCAAGGATAAACTCCTTTTCCAAGAAGGTAGCATGTCTGGAGACAAACACCCGATGATCGGTGTAAAAGTAATACCCTAAAGTCTCTTTAGGATATCCCACAAAACTACATTTTACGGATCGATATTCCAGCTTATCTGGGTCAACTTACTTGACATAAGCTGGACATCCCCAAATCTTAACGTGTTTAAGACTCGGTTTCCTTACTTTTCATATCTCATACGGAGTTTGAGGAACAGATTTGGAAGGCACCATATTCAGTAAATATGCTGAGGTTTCCAATGCATAACCCCATAGGAATACTGGAAGATTTGCATAACTCATCATGGACCGAACTATGTCTAACAAAGTTCGATTTCTCCTTTCAGATACCAATCTGGAGGAGTCCACTGGGAGACTATACCATTTAATTTGAGATAATCTAGAAATACTCCATTAAAGTATTCACCATTTATTCTCAATAATAAATGAAAAATCCACCCAAGTCTAACATGGGAATAATATTCCTCACAATCGAGGGAACAAAATAACAATTATTTCAAACAATAGTCTTGCCCGTAGGCATATGTAAATGAAATGATTCTACATCTTCAGCAACAACTCTTGCTCCATTTCCATCAGTAGAATCACCTCCTCTTCCTCAAGAGTCCTACTTCTCCTTGGTCCCTGCAACAAATTGCAGATATGAGAACCACAGGCGGTATCTAATACCCAAGTAGAAATGACATATTCACTTCTATCATGAACATACCTGAATCAGAAGCGGTAGTCTCACTACCCTTCTTCTTCTATTCTGCAAGGTAAACCTTGCAGTTCCTCTTCCAGTGCCCCACCTTGTTACAGGGAAAGCAAACAACTTTGCTCTTGGGGTCTTCAGCTTTTGGTGGAACCGGCGTTTTCTCACCTACTTTCTTCTTCTTGGAAGAGTTCCTCTTCCTTTTCTTAGGATTGGAACCTTCACCAATTAGAAGAACAGAACTCTTCTTAGGGGGAAATTCGATTCCGCAGTCTTCAACATGTTGTGGAGTTCAGGCAGGCTGACATCCAACTTATTCATGTGAAAGTTCACAACAAACTGCGAGAACGAACTCGGAAGCGATTGCAAGACCAAGTCTTGGCTCAGCTCCCCATCCATGGCAAAACCAAGTTGTCCAAGACGTTCAATCAAATTGATCATCTTAAGTACATGGTCATTCACAGATGATCCCTCAGACATCCTACAACCGAACAACTCCTTTGATATCTCATATCGAGCTGTCCTCCCTGCCACATCATACAACTCTTGTAGATGCATGAGGATAGTGTGAGCATCCATATGCTCATGTTGCTTCTGTAGCTCAATGTTCATGAAAGCTAGCATGATGCATTGAGCAACATTTGCATCATCTATCCACTTACGATACACAACATGTTCATCATTATGTGCATCACTAGCAGGTTCAGTAGGCTTAGGTGAGTCAATCACGTATTCCAGCTTCTCAATCCTGAGAACAATTCTCAAGTTTCGAAGCCAGTCAGCATAATTAGGACCAGTCAATTTGTGAGCATCTAGTATGCTCCTGAGTGATAGTGCAGAAGACATAACATACAAAGTAAATCTGTAAATGATAAACACATAACAACACTTAGCAAATATTCGATTTCATTTTAAAACACTACATGAATCGGGTCTTTACTCATAAGTGGCTCCCACTAGTTTATCTAATTTATTCAACCCCCTACGTGAAAAATTAAGCATTCATAATGCTAGTGGGAATAGGGATCCTACATTCCATTACACGACCCCGGCTGTAGCACGAACCGCCATGTAATGTTCAATAGGCAGACAACTCTTGTCAATTACATCTCATGTTATTCCCTAATCAAACTTTAGCCTCTTGAATAATTGAGTCTCGGCTGTAGTATGACAAACTCAATATTCTAAGTCAAGTCTAACCCAACATTCCGTACAGTTGAATCAGTCCCCAAAGGCCCACGGCTGTAGCACGTACCGACCTTTAGATTCTTATTCAATGTACACATCTCTATGTAATAGACAAGTATTTCTTATTTCGAAATCAAAGCCCTCGGCTGTAGCACGAACCGACAATGATTCAAAAATAAGAACTACTTTCTACCATGTTGGAAGGCTATGACCGACACAAGCCCGTTGTATCATTGGCCAATTACTACTTGATATTATTTAATTTTAGAGGGATTATATTACGTTACAATCATAATCATATTATAAAGAGATTCTTCCTTTTAAATTAAATATTTCAAATCAATAATCAATAATCAGACGATTCCCAGATCGGGTGGAGCATTGTCAAGAGGCGTCACTTAATAACCCTTTCTTACAGATAGAAATTTGTTGTTGACAGAATCATCCTTTCTCTCATATCGAAAATTCATATTCAATTACGTGTTTCACAAACACAAGAATCTCATGATTGTATTCATAATATTGTTCTTAAGGTTATGAAACAATTTCACTATACTAGGTTGTCTAACAAACGCCTTATGTTTATTTAAGTTCACCTAAATCTATCATCGCATGATAAACTAAACATATATCACATATATCAATATGAATAAACATCAAGGTAGGCATGTTATATCATCTAGCACATTATTCTAAGCATTATACATCTCTATGTATCACATGAAGCATTTAAAAGCAACTAAAACAGTTAAAAATAGCTTTAAAACACTTCATGGAAATATAAACAGTTCAAAACTTTTATATAAACTAAAATTGATCACTCCATTAGATCCGTCTTGAAAAAACGAATCCAACGGTATATTGCACGCCTAAAACGGAGTTACGAAACTCCCAGAAAATCAATTTTAAAATCAACAGACGGGCTGTAACGCATTACAGGACTTGTAACGCATTCCGGTGATGCGTTACACCTCTTTTCAGCCATTAAAGGGTGTAACGCATTCCGGAATGCGTTACACCCCTACTTTTTTTTTCTGACTTCTCTTCTCGGTTAACGTGCCTGACATACAACTGACAGCCTCTGAACGCCATCCTTCTCTTCTTTTACACAGGTAATACAGAGCATCAGACAGGTACATGCAGAAGCAATATATATATATATATATATATATATACTTACAACCAATTTATATATATATATATATAATTTATTTAATTACGAATTTAATTGCAAGAACTTCAAAAATTCATAATAAAAAATCTATACATCATAAAATTATGAAAAAAATACCCAGACGATCTACAACACTTGTAGAACCCAGATCAACATTTAAAATTATTCTGAGAAAAGATTTCTCATCAGACAAAATTAATCCATAATATAACTTGTAAAAATCATAATTAATTCATACAAGCACATAAAATTCTGAAATTTTTACCACAGATCTATATGCATACAACCTATGCTCTGATACCATTGTTGGATTTTAATCGCAGCGGGGGCATGGTAAAACACTTTTACACATATAAAATCCAAATAAAAGCATATAAATCATGAATAAAAATTCGAGGGATCGAATCTAACCTTTTAAAATAATTCGGAGACAACGATCAGAGATCCATAGCAGTTGCTCCTCAAGTGTGAAGCACTCCACCGGTATCCACCAAGAAAACGATGTTAAGGAGGAGGAAGGAGGTGGAGAGAATTAGGTTTTCCAAACTTTTTGGGTTTTCGGGTTTGATGTGGGTTCGAATAAAATAGGGTCTATAATAGTGTATTTATAGGCAAAATTTTCAGCTGAAATTTTCCCATAAATATTATTATTATTATCCCATTTATTATTCTCATTAATAATTAAAACACCTTTTAATCATTAATCCTTTTTCTAAACACTTTAGAAATAATTCTCTCTCTTGATTTAATTTCCAAAAATTAAACCCTTTAATTAATAATATTAAGAACTTTTCTTAATTAATTTATAATCAATTAAATCTCATTTAATCAATTATTAAATTTTCCAATTAATTATTTATTTCACAAATAAATAATTATTAGCCATTATTAATTAATTCCTCTACCATTAAATCATTCTCTTTTTATGGTGTGACCCTGTAGGTTCAATATTAAGCCGGTAGTAGAAATAAATAATAATAAAACTATTTTATCATTATTTATATAAATTCTCTAATTTATTAAATATGATTAATTAATTAATCACATTTATTCTACATCGTGAGTGATGCTTCTCAACATATCGCGACTATCCGGATAAT
Organism: Apium graveolens; assembly: GCF_009905375.1. Taxonomy (NCBI): domain Eukaryota; kingdom Viridiplantae; phylum Streptophyta; class Magnoliopsida; order Apiales; family Apiaceae; genus Apium; species Apium graveolens. Next base: position 100,796,021 of record NC_133652.1, read on the forward strand.
ATGAATTCACTGCTTAGAATACCAAGAACCTGTCAGTGAATAGTTACCGTACAATAAACTCCTTCTACCCTACAATGTCCCGATTAAATACAAGGCATGGATCTCGTGTCAAGCCTATCTAATTCAATCACTTGCTTACCATTTACTATGCGTAGTTCTATGCAAATTAGAAACTCCTTTCTAATTTCATTCACTCTGGCCAGAGATTCCTGAACTAGCATAAGTGGATCAGCCTTGAACATTCGCTTCCTTCACTGGAAGGGGTAGATCCTTTATTGATCATACACTATCTTCGTGTATAAATTCCTATACCCAGAAGAGCCCTAATAATTGTCCCTGGAGACTAAGAACTAAACCAAAGCATAGTTCAGTGTACACAAGATGACTATGATGACCTCAAGCCTAAGGATACTTGTACAACTATCACTATGTGAACAACTGCTGACACGTGAGTGAACTCCATCAGTTGTTCAGCTGTGCGAGTCATGTTCAGTGAACTTATTCCATAATAAGCACCTACATACTAGCTATAGTGTCACCACACAAATGTCTATGAGAACAGACATCCTTCATAATGAAGCAAGCATAGTATGTACCGATCTCTGCGGATTATTAATTACCAGTTAGTAATCCTATGACCAGGAACTATTTAAGTTTAGAGTTATCATCTTTTTAGGTCTCACTATTATGATCTCATCATAATCCATAAAAAGCTTTACTCTAAACTATGGTATATCTTATTTAAACACTTAAATAGATAAAGCCCGTAATAAAAACAAAATAAGTCTTTATTAATATCAATGAAATCAAAACAGATTACATAAAAGTTATTCCTAAATCCTAATACACGATTGGACTTAGGACATATTCCTTTCAACTGCAACTGCAAATGAATGCCTTCATGCATGTTTTCTGTCACAAGTTATGCCCAAGAAAACTGAGGAAGCTCTACTTGTTCCTGATTGGATATCTGCTATGCGAGAAGAGCTAAATCAGTTTGAAAGAAACAAAGTTTGGGAATTGGTTCCTGCACCAAGGAACAGAAGTGTAATTGGAACAAAGTGGGTGTACATGAACAAAATGGATGAAAATGGAATTGTCACCAGAAACAAAGCAATGTTGGTTGCAAAATGCTACTCACAGGATTAATGAATTGACTATGATAAAACTTTTGCTCCAGTTACAAGACTTGAAGCAATAAGGATTTTTCTTGCATTTGTTGCACATTCAAATTTCAAGGTATATCAAATGGATGTGAAGAGTGCATTCCTTAATGGTGAGTTGGGAGAAGAAGTCTATGTGCAAGAATTTCTAGATTTTGTATACAAGTTTCTCAAGGCTCTCTATGGACTAAAAAAAGCACCTAGAGCCTGGTATGACACACTGTCAGAATTTCTACTTAAACATGGATTCACTAGAGGAACAATAGACATGACTCTCTTCTACAAGTAACATGGTAATGATATGATCCTAGTTCAGATCTATGTGGATGATATCATATTTAGTTCTACTAATGAAAAACTATGTCAAAGATTCTCTAAACTTATGCAGAGTGAATATGAAATGAGTATGATGGGAGAACTTAGTTACTTTCTTGGACTTCAAGTCAGTCAAAGAAGTGATGGGATTTTTATCAGCCAAACTAAGTATGTGAAGGATTTATTGAAGAAGTTTGGGATGGTAGATTGTTCACCTGCATTTACACCTATGTCAACATCTACTAAGTTGGATGAAGATAAGAAAGGAAAAAGTGTAGACATTTCGAGTTATAGAGGAATGATTGGATCTTTGCTGTATTTAACTGCTAGTAGACCAGACATTATGTTTGCAACATATCTATGTGTAAAATTTCAAGCCAATCCAAAGGAATCACATTTGATGGTTGTGAAGAGAATTTTTAGATATTTGAAGGGAAATCCAAACTTGGGATTATGGTATCCTAAGGAAACAGGTTTTGAAGCTGTTGGATACATAGATGCAGATTTTGCTGGATGCAGGGTTGATAGAAAAAGCACTAGTGGAAGCTGTCAGTTTCTTGGACAAAGACTTGTATCCCGGTATAGCAAGAAACAACAATCTGTGTCAACTTCCACAACTGAGGCTGAATACATAGCTGATGGAAGTTGTTGTGCTCAAGTGCTTTGGATTAGAAATCAGCTAATAGACTATGGCCCAGTGTTACACAAAATTACAATTATGTGTGACAATACTAATGCTATATCTATTGTGGCTAATCCAGTTAATCATTCTAGAACAAAGCACATTGATGTCATGTAATAACTCAAATTTTTGAGACCTTGTAAAACGTTTAATAAATAGTAACCCTGACGGACGGGAAAAACTTTTGAGCCCACACTATGTAGTACATGAGAAAATGAGTTTCGGAGTTGATATTATGATTATACGTACCAAATGAGTGTATGTAAACGCTATTAGTTTTCGAAGAAAACGAACTTTGAAAAATGACCATATTTACGACTCATCGAGGATTACGGGAATCCCAATATAATTACAAGATTAAAACCCTACGGATTTATATCCAAGTATGATAATTCAAAATATAAGGAATAAATGCGAAAGGAATTACATCGCGAACCATTTACGAGTAAGTATTACGAAAACATTTAAGCGACCGAGCGAACGCGTAAACGATTAAATAAACGTAACGCACTAACTAACCATGGTAAGAAAGTAACCATGGTTAATTTATCAAATAGTGAGCTAGATATAGGATGATCAACCAAGGCTAATGGAATAGTATGCTACGGAAGCTAAGCAAGTGGCTTAGCTTGTAATCTACCACAAGCTAGTAGATTTGTCCATGGATTTGGCAACAAGAATAAACCTAGGATCCTAAACTAGATAATATCAAATCAATATAAGATATCACCAACATACTTTCCAAGAAACAACCAAGGAAGCAAGCATAAAACTCTCTCCCCACTTCTTCATCAAGCCATTCGGCTATTTTCCAAAAACCAAGGAATTCAAATCAAATCTCCAAGTTCTAGCCATGGATAAATCCTCCCATTAATTCTAAGCTTCCTAACAACCAAAATAAGGTAAGATAATTCTTTGATCTCTTTTTATCAAGGTTTGATGGGTGAAATAAAATCAAGAAAGTTGCTAGGGAATAGTATGAATAGTAACTCTTCTTTGGTTTCTTGATTTCAATGGTGGTTTTAGGTTCCAAAAACCATACCAAGCACTCCCAAGACTCCACCATCCTCAAGAACACATCTCAAGCTTTTAATAAAGGTAAAAATCTTTGACCCAACTTTATTTAAGATTCAAATCCAAGATCCTTTTAGTATGTAGTTGTAAACCTAGTTTTAGTGGTGATATTGTTAAGATCTTGATGTTTAGTTAAGTAGATTTAAGGTTATTTTTGTTGCCTCAAGAACATGATGTTCTTGAGAGGAGTTATTGTTTTGATAATGATATGGTGATTGTTGGTGGTAGTATAAAGATTTAAGGCGTAAACGAAACTCCGATCATAAACGTAATCTCGTAAAAATAAACAAAACATAACTTTAAGTTTCTGCAGAAAGTTCCGAAGATTTAAACTGTAGTTTCTTGAAAATTAACCCTTTATTATGATAGACAATGTTATAAGGATCGTTTAGGCACATGAATCGCTTGATTCCGATTTACGGATCAAAAGTTATGACCATTTTACTAAAAGTGATTTACGTGACAAAAACTGCTACGAATCACGAACTTTGAAAATATAAAGGATCAACTTAAAAGTGTTCATAAATCATAAATTTTTACAGAGAGTAGCATATTGAGTTTCCTAACTTCCATAAAAATTTCAAGTACAAATAATGATTTTTTAGTTTTATAAAAATATCGGAGCCGAGACTGCGCGATTAGAAACCGTATAATCCATAAGCGAAGCCGATGACGAAACTGAAAATGAACTTAGGATTCTTTGAAAAATAAAGCGACCATGATGTGAATAAGGACTTAAGGGAATAATAAGGATAATATAAGTTGAGAGGGTTCATAATAATTAGCGCATGAGTGCTGGTAGCCGTAAATTAGAACGGGACCTAACGAAGTGAATTATGTTATGATTATAGATTTCCGAGCGGAACCTAGAGCATCCTCCATCTCGAGATACCCAGGCAAGTTTACGAACCCAGCTCCACTTAATGTTGTGTTGTGAAAGAATTGTTTTATTATCATTGCATAAATACCATGTTTGCCATGATACATAGCTATTGAACTTTTGCATAATATAGCGATGCTGTATGATAAGTATATGTATCGTAAAATATTTATTTCCACTTTAAGCGTGATGTATAATTATAAGACCGTGAGTCGGTCGGGATTTTAAGATGAAAACCCGGAAATCATTCCGGTAATATTAGGACAATCACGAGACCATAAAAGTATGTTTTAAAGGGACTCAACGTCTACTTACGAAATATTAAAATACCTCAAACTTTTATTAAAACGATTTCCCAACGATCATATTCCCTTAACTATATTTTATTATTCAAACAATAAATATTATATACCTATTCCTTTATTATAGGAGAAGTATACTCCAACGATTATTTATTTCAAAACCCGATTAAACATTAAAGATTATTGATTGCATAGACATAAACTAGTTGAGGAATAGTATTTTAAATATTCTTTTAAAGAATAAACTCATTCGAGGTTAACTATTTATCGATTATCATTTTGTTATTTATTAAAGGGTTTATTATGATTTAAAAATCATGGATCCTGATTTAATATACTTTCTGATTTTCGGAAAATAATTCGAATAATTTCAGATCGTCGGAGAATATTATCTCGACTTATTTTAAATATTTTGAAAATAGTTTCAAAAGAAACTCCCCCTTATATAACAAATATGTTGACAGCGGTCAACTCACATCCTTAGTACTTCCTCCGAAAATTCTCGGAAGTACATATATATATGTACATATCCAAGTGTACCTATCAACAAGCAATATGCTTGGGGACAATATAAGTTCCATAAATATGATGGGATTCTTACAAGGACAAGGAGGGGTAGACTTTAGTACTTCGTGGACTAGGGAGACTACCAATTTACTACCACATGAGAAAACATTTTATATCCTGACGAACATGTAGAGTATGCGTACCTGAGAGGGATGGGCGCAAAACCGTGTCTTGAGAGGGATAGACGCGAAGTGTGTACCTGAGAGGGACGGACAAAGAAAAGGCCCGAATGCGGCCAGGGTGATAACCAATAATAAAAGGGAATCGTCCATCTACATTTAGAAAAGGTTACTTTTATCGCAGTACGACTGATCATCGTATGCAGTGGCTCCAACGAATGTCCTACTCTTCCAATTGGAATTTTGATGCAATACTGTAACCCAAGCCTAGGTGCTGGGTTTACTATTAAGGTATTCACAGGATAATAAAATCCACTAAAGAATTGTTTTTATATAAGAAGGTGTGTGTCACCAAGGAAAAACTAAATTTGAATAAAACCTAATTATCATATATGATGTTTTACGTAAGTTATCATACAGTCATTTTCATACTGTACATTATAATGCTAGGCATTATAGCTCACACTTGTTTTCTTAAATTGACACAATACAACAGTGAATCCAGATGCCTACCATGAGAAACACATCCAGGAAACGGGTAGGAAATGGCCAGCTATTCCGTAGATTGTTTGGTGCTGTACCACAGGTAGTCCGAATAAGCTGGATTGGTTTTCAGTTGTTTTTAGTTCGGCTTATTTATAAGTATGACTTATGTAAGGTAATAAACAAGAAACGTATATTTGACTGACGGACTAGCCTTACTTAAAGGTTACTCCCTGATAAGACTTAATTACTTTTGGGTTGTAATAATTATCACTTTATGGTTGAATTACTCTAGCTATGAATGGTTCGTTTCCAATACAATAACATATAAGTGTGTGTGTGTGTGATAAGTGTGGGGTGGTAAAGTGTGAGTATTTATATATTGTAGTGTGAGGTATGTGGTTTGTAGTAGTTTAGATGACGTGGCCTCCGAGATTCCTGACCCCGGATTTTGGGGCGCCACATGTCAGGTACCATTTTATTAGAGAACATGCTGCAAATCATAACATTGAGCTAATTTTTGTTCCAACAGAAAAACAATTAGCTGATATTTTTAATAAACCTTTGGATGAAGCAACTTTCACTATACTTGTAGGTGAAATTGGAATGCTTAATTCTTCATCCTAAAGACAAGAACTTAGCTAATGTTTTGCTGTATATTAACTTCTATTAAATCAATAAACTTAATTTAATTGAAAATTAGCTGAAACATGAATTGTAAATATTTTAGATTTCTCTGTATATTTATTTATCATTTTACCTATTATCAAACTTGGAATTTGCTAAAAATTCTAAGTAAATTGTCTGTTTGTTAATTCATCTTGTCAATATATGAAGTTAATAAAACATAGACCTCAAAAGCAGCAAAAATATATAGAGAACTGAGTTCTCGATAAATATAAATGACTTCTCGATAAGTTATTTTGAGACTTCTTGAAGTAGTTCTCGATAAGTCAGTTTTGGACTTCTCAAGTAGACATCTCGATAAGTCATTTTAACTTCTCGATAGAGTTCTCGATAAGTCTTTATTAGACTTCTCGTGGACATCTCGATAAGGTATTATGACTTCTCGATTGACTTCTCGAATGGACATCTCGATAAGTTACTTTATGACTTCTCGATAAGTATTGTAGAAGTCTCGAGTAATCCAATATGAGTTCTCTACAAGTTTAATTCAAACTTATCTCTAACTCAGACTGAAATAATTTTATTTAATAAATTATTTTCAGTATGATACTTTTGATAAAATTCATTCTGATTTTATTTTGATTTATTTAAATAAAAATTAGAAATAAATTCAGTTCATTGAACAAACTGGGTATTTATTTGACATCTCGACAAGTTATTTTCTAGTTCTCGATAAGAGTCAGGAAAATGAGATATCGATATGTATCTATTCTCTCAATATGACTTCTTGATAAGCAAATTCCAAATGTCCATTTTTAGTTCTCGATAAGTCATTTACCTTTTACTATAAATACCCAGATATCTTGACATACACCTCTTTACACCTTCGAGAAATTAAGTGACCTAATTTTTCCAATTCTCAACCGCTCTCTCTCGTTTCAAACTCTTTCTCTCTACTTTTTCTTACCCACTCAAATTCAGACTATTTCAATAGCATCAAACTCAGTTTCACCTTTCATCCCAAAGGAGGGCACCAATTACCTAGTTTTTACTCATATAAACCAGGCTCCTGACTCTTTCAAGAGTTTTGTGAAGTTTCTTTCTGAAACTTATTTTACAGGTGCTTTAACAACAAATCCAGTTTTGTACTTGGATGTTCTAGGGAATTTCTGGAATACAGCTGTGATAATGACAGTAGTGCATGAGGACCAAACTGCTTCCATGATGATTAATTGCTCTATTAAAGGTCAACAAGTGGAATTTTCAGAAACTAATGTGAATATGGCCTTGGGCATTCCTACTGCAAATTTGATGGAGGTTCCTACTTAGGATGAACTAGCAGAATTCATGGACTTCATCAACTACATTGAAATGATCAACTTGTCCAGTTTCAACAAGAAGAATTTGAGGAAGGAATGGTCATTCCTGTTTGACTCCATTGTGAGAGTATTCACATGTAGAAAGATAGGGTATGATAACATTTCTAGTGTAGTTCAGAAACTAGTATTCTCCATGGATCACAACAGACACATCAATGTGGGGATGCTAATTCTACAGGAGCTCAGCAAAAGGCTAACTATGCCTTTGTTTTCAAGAGATAAGGAAATTTTCTTTCCTAGGTTTATAATGTCTATTTTAATCCATAAAGTTGCAGACATTCATTTACTTGATGGTGTAGATAGGACAAAAATAGGCAATTGTAAGAAAGTGTCCAAAATTTTATTTGGTTCACTTACTATAAAGAATAAGGTAAGTGTGAGTCTCAAAATCACTCCATTATGTTGGAGAGATTTAAGACTTACCCTTATCCTATGTCTGACATGAGAACTAATGTTAATTCTACTACAACAATGGCTCATGTTCCTATAGAAGTATAAACACAGGACAACCAACAGGGGCCTTCCCAAGCTGAAACCATTTCTTCTATACCAACAGAAGCTAGGAAACCAAGCACTTCATCCTCTCAAAAGGGTGAAGTGAGTAAAAAGAAGAGAAAGCAGGCACCCTTACCCGTAATAAATGAGAGAGGTGAGGAACAAACTGAATAAGAGTCACCCCTGGTCAAAAAGACAAAGAAGGCTAAACAAACTGAGCTGACCACTCTAGCTACCTCTGCATCCTCTGAAAAGGGTTTAGTTGAAAAAGAGGGACAAAAACAGACTCCAGGGGCATCCTCTCAACAGGGTTTCTATTGAACAAAACATCCACCCTAATGCACCCTGTACAGAGTCTGTACCATCACTCGAACAAATTCAAGTGCATGAAAGGAGACATAAGGATGGCACATACAAGGAGAGCACATCACTTGAAGCTCCCTCTTCTACTTAGGGGGAGCTGCCAACACTCCAATCTGAGATTCAAAGTCTGATTTCTAAAATTTCTTCATCCTATAATCAAACACTTGAATCTAACTCTCAAGTGTTACTAACATCAAGTGACATGGTTCTAGAAACTATGCTCACCACCCAGGACATAGAATTAGTTGGTGAGAGGATATATGCTGGGGTACACCTTGATGACACCAACAAAACGACAGGGGTTTCATGAGTTCTTACTAAAGACCCTGTGGTGTACTCAAATGCACCTTCATGTACAAATCAACCTTCATCGGTTGTTAGGTTTGAGGGTAGTACTCCTGAGGGGGAGCTATATAAATCCTCTCCAATTCAATTGGAGGTTCCTATTGGGGGAACAACTCCCTTCAAAACCCTAGCTGAGGTTGTACTCACAGTTGAAGCTAGGAGTTCAATTGTCAATGATCCTGCCATAGAGAGGAAAGTTTAGCACATTCAAGTGCAAGCTCACTGCAAAATGAACAAGGGTTTGAGGCAAGAGTATATGACAGTAACCTAGCTAACTCCCCTCCAATTCCAATGGAGGTTCCCACTACAAGTGAGGAACAAAACCACAGAGCAATCTATGAGTCAAACTGTGACTTAGTCATCGGTGGTTCTAGATATATACTCCAATCCACCTCCAACCCAACAGACCAACCCTCTACTTCTCAACCACAACAACCACACCTCATCTCCCAATGGTTACGGGCAGCTGAAGCTCAACCAACAACTGTAGATGATCTTCTAGTTGATAAGCTGTCTGGACTTGCTCAAATCTCTCAACAACTACTAACTTCAGACATGTCCAACCAGGATTATCAGGCCATAATGCTCAAATATCAGACAGAGGTCCAAGAACAACAAGCTAAAATTGTCAATGAAGCTGAACATGATGGCAACTATGATGCTTGGCTGAACAAAGACTACAGTCTTGAGATGGATGTTGTTTTGTCCAAATTCAGGGAAGACTATCTGACCATACTGGGTAGCAATGCAAAAGCCTTAATTCCTGAGGGAGTCTATGATGCAGTTAATGAGGTCCACAAAGCTTAACTCAAAGCTTTTCACCTATTTGGTAAAGGACTAGAAGTGACTTTGACTGGTCATCAAGACAAGATCAGAAAGCTGGTAAGGGACAAGATGGATGAGCTTATACCTTCACAAGTCAAGATTCAATCAAGATTCCAAACTTTTGAAGAATAAATGTCAAGATTTGATCTCACTTCTGTAGATAGAAACATCAAGAATCTAAGACAATCTTTTGTGGCCTTACATGAAGTGGTTCAACAACATATTGCTAAATCTAATGACACAAGACTAAAGCTAGACCAACTTCATCAAAGCAGGTATGAGCCATTTGCTCTTTTGATGAAGGGTATCAAATAGGCTGTGCAATACACTTTTGGCAAATCTCTTCCTTCAAGCTCCCAACAACCCATCTCTACTTCTACAAACTTACAGATTCAAGCTCTCCAAATTCAAGTCTCTACACTTCAATCAACAAATGAGTCTTTAACATCTCAACTCTCCCAACTCAGAGCAATGGTAGCAAGTCAATAGGCTGATATCCAGACCTTGGTGGACTCTCACAAGTACATATAAATGCAAAATTCTGTGTCTTTAGGAGCCATCATGGGTGCACTTAAAATTCCCCTGCCTGCATTTCCAAAAGCTGTGAGGCCTGAAATCCCTGCACCTCTTATCATGCTTGCCAACAAGACCATCTCAAACATCCACATCTATTCAAGCTCAATCTATTAATAAACGTAAATCTCAAGTTATTGAAGTTAATGTTGGAATGGAGAGTCTTATCAAAGCAGCCGAAGGACCTAGTCTAAGCAAGGAATTTGAAGATTTGCTAAAGGCTCTCAGAGCTTCTCTCAACAATAATTTCATCACCTACAAGAGGGCTTTGAACAAGACCATAAACTTCATAAGGGTGATCTTAGTAACCAAAGGGAATTTTCAAGAGAAGAGAGTGGTGATAAATATCAATGACTCAGGTGTAGACAAATGCATGCAAGTATCCCTAAATTTTGTTATATCAAGAAGGGCATCTGAATTGGACATCCTCATTGAGAAAGTCAAAAGTGTAATTGATGAAGACACTCTCTTGCTGGGGGAATTACAAAAAGCTCAAGAAGCTACTTTCCCATAAGCATATCTTTATCCTCACAAGGGAGTGGCCTACATATGTCCAAACACCAATGAACTCAAAAATGTTCTTGTTCCCATACACTATGTCATGGCACATAAAAAGCTGATAATGACTCTGGAAACTACTTTAAAGACCAAGAAGAATAAGACAGAAGAAGATATAGAGATGACAAAGATCTTGGGGAGATACTTAAGAGATCCTGAAGCCAGGTTGCCCAAAACACAATTCAATATGGATGATTTGGATGATGATGAGCAGAAGAAAGATGATCAAAAACCTTCTGGTTCAAATCCAAGTCACTCTTCTAAGGCAACTAGCAGCAAAGAGAAGAAACAAGATGAGAAGAAGGGAGATGATAAAAAGAGAGGGGATGAGAAGAGAAGAAAGAAGAAGGAGGATGATTCAAGAACCAAGAGAAATTTCCAATCAATCCAAATCCAATATGCTTAAGCCAATAAACCTATAAGCTCAAACGCTCAACTACCCTTGACCTCAAAGCCTAAGTTCTTGTACAAACCAACTGCAAACACCCTACTCAAAATACCAATCACATCCAGCCAATCCACCTTAAATAAAATCAAAAACCTACCCTCATTCAAGCCACCTGTAAAAACTCATTACAAATCTGTGGAAGAAAACCAAAGAAATTACAAGTTACTGAAATGGCTATCTGGAATTGCTATGATTAATCTTACATTCTGCCACTAAATTGGTGCATCACAAAAGAAGAATATTTTCAATAGTTAGCTGAAGAAATAGATAGAGTCTGGGTTATATCATACACAGAAGTTAGGATATATTTTGATGATGGTTCCTTCACCCTACTTGGCAGCAACTTAATGGACACACTTTCAACCACATAATTTAAAAGAGTGATAAGCTTGATGAAGGATAAGGATACTATCACAAGGGCTTGGAAGGTTGTACTATGTGTATGGGTGAGATAAAGGGATGAAAGAAATGCAAGAGGAAAGGCTGAGAAGGAAGAAAAGGATAGAAAGTATGTAGAAGAGCTTGCAAGAATTGAACAAAGATCAAATGAGCTTAAGGCTAAGGGGTTGAGCAGACTTTCCAAGGATGGACATTATATGTGGCGCCCCAAAATCTGGGGCCAAGGATCTAGGAGGACACTCCATCTTGAATACTATATAACACATACCCCGTATCACAATATATAAATACTCACACTTTTACGACCCCACACTTATCACACACAAACACTTATAGGTTATTGTCTTGGAAACGAACCATTCATTACTAGAGTAAATCAATCCACAAAGAATAATTATTACAACCCCAAAGTAATTAAGTCTTACCGGGGAAATAACCTTAAGTAAGGCTAGTCCGTCGACCAAATATTTGTCTCTTATTCATTATCTTACATAAGTCATACTTATAAATAAGCCGAACTAAAAAATAACTGAAAACCAATCCAGCGTATTCGGTCTACCTGTGGTACAACACCAAACATCTACGGAATAGCTGGCCGTTTCCTACCCGTTTCCTGGCTGTGAGTTCATGATAGGCATCTTGATTCACTGTTGTGTTGTGTCAATTTAAGAAAATAAGTGTGAGCTATAATGCACAGCATAATAAGGTACAGTATGAAATGACTGTATGAAAAACTCAAGTAAAATGTCATATATGATAAATACGTTTTATTCAAAATAGTTTTCCTTGGTGATACACACCTTCTTTTGAAAACAATTCTTTAATGGATTTATTATCCTGCGAATACCTTAATGGTAAACCCAGCACCTAAGCTTGGGTTACGGTATTGCATCACAATTTCAGTTGGAAGAATAGGACGTTCATTGAAGCCGCCACTTACGATGATCAGTCGTAATACGGGAAATAGTAACCTTTTCTACCAGTAGAAGGATGACACCTTCGTATCCCGGTTATCACCCTTGCCGCATTCGGGCTACGTGTCCCATTTTGGGTATGCACATACTTCACAAGTTCCTGAGTACACAGAGTACCTTCGCCTGTGGTATCTTTGGTAGTCTCTCTAGTACACATAGTACTAGAGTCTACCCCTCCCTTGTCATTTAAAAGAATTCTATCATATCTCGAGAACTCGAACCATATCGAAGTTCCCCCAAGAGTTTTTCTTGTTGATAGAAACAACTTATCTTATTAGGGTATATATATATATGTGTGTGTGTATGTATATGTACTTCCGAAATTTCGGAGGAAGTACTAAGGATGTGAGTTGACTGTTGTCAACAGATAATTACATGAGGGGAGTTTCTTTTGAAACTGTATTCAAAATATTTAGGATAAGTCGAGATAATATTCTCCGACGATTTGAAATTATTCGGATAATTTTCCGAAAATCAGAAGTATTTTAAATCCGGTTTTATAATTATTAAATCATATTTAAATCATTAAATAAATACTTAATAATCAAATATTAATTATTAAATAATTAAACCTCTAATAATTATATTTTAAAATAATATTTGAATTAATATTCCTCAACCAATTTATCTTTAAGTAATTAAAGTAATCTTTAATAATATACTTAATCAAATTTGAAATAAATAATCGTTGGAGAATACTTCTCCTATATTGAATGAATAGCTTGAAATAATATTCGTTTCTCAAGTAAACAAATATAGTTGAGGGAATATGATCTTTGGAAATTGTTTTAAATATATTCGAGGTATTTAATGTTTCGCAAGTGGACATCGAGTCCCTTAGAATAAAATAAGTACGGAATTTAATCATCCAAAACATCTTCGGGATGATTCCCGAGTTTTCATTTTAAATCTTTGACCGACTCTCGTCTTATAATCAGACATCACGCTTATGGCGGAGTTAAACATTTTACGACATATACGTATCGTACAACATCGCTACATTATGTGAAAATTCAATTACTAAGTATCATGACAAGCATGGTATTTACATAATGATAATAAAACAACCCTTTCACAACACAACAGTAAATGGAGTTGGGTTCGTAACTTGCCTGGGTATCTCGAGGTGGAGGATGCTCTAGGTTCCGCTCGGAAATCTATACCATAAACACAAATCGTTTTGTTAGGTCCCGTTCTAATTTACGGCGACTCACACTCATGTGCTACTTATTATGCACCCTCTCAACATATATTACCCTTATCATTTCATTAAGTTCTTATTCACATTACGGTCGCTTCCTTTTTTTAAGTACCTTATGTCCGTTTTCATTTTCATTGTCTGCTCCGCTATGGATTCTATGGTTTTCTAATCGCGCGGTCTCGACTCGATATTTTTATAAAATGAAAAAATCATTATTTTCACTTGAAATTTTTACAGAAGTTAAGGAATTCTATTTAATACTCTATGTAATAATTTCATAATTTATGAACATTTTTAAGTCGATCCTTTTTATTTCCAAAGTTCGTAATTCGTAGCAGTTTTGTCGCGTAAATCACTTTTAGTAAAACGGCCATAACTTATGATCCGTAAATCGGAATCAAGTGATTCAAGCGCCTAAACGATCCTTATAACATTTTCTATCATAATTGAGTGTTGTTTTTGAAGAAACTATAGTTTATATCTTCGGGACTTTCTGCAGAAACTTAATGTTACATTTTCCTTTGTTTTAGCGAGATTACGGTTACGATCCGAGTTTCGTTTACGCCTTAAATCTGTATACTACCACTAACAATTATCATATCATCATCACCACACTAACTCCTCTCAAGAAAATCATGTTCTTGAGGCAACAACCATCAACCTTAATCTACTTAACTAAACATCAAGATACAACAATACCTTCACCAAAACTAGGTTTACAACTATGTTCTAAAAGATTCTTGAACTTAATCTTAAGTAAGTGGGGTCAAAGATTTATACCTTTATTCAGAGATTGAGATATTTTCTTGATGATGGTGAAGTCTTGGGAGTGCTTGGTAGGGTTTTTGGAAACCTAAAACAACCACTAAATCAAGAACCAAAGAAAGTTTACTATTTCACACTATTCACTATCATCTTTCTTGAATTTATTTCACCCCTCAACCTTGATAAAATGAGCTTAAAAATTCATCTTAACTTAGTTTAGGATGTATGAAACTTGAGAATTAAGGGGGGATTTTCCATGGTAGAGCTTGGTGTTTGAATTTGATTCCTTATTTTTTGTGATAGGGCTCCGAATGGTGATTTTTTTGGAGAGAGAGAATTTTTGTCTTTGCTTCTGGTTGTCTTTGAATAATGCTTATATTTGATTGTTATTCTCTAGTATATGTCCTAGAATAGATTTATGTTGGAAAATCCTTGGACAAATCTTGCTAGCCCTTTCTAGATTACAAGCTAAGCTAGTAGTTTAGTCTTAGTTTTACTATTCTCTAGCCTTAGATGATCATCCTACAACCTTAGCTTACTATTTGATAAAGTAACCATGGTTACTTTTCTACCATGGTTAGTTAGTGCGATACATTTATTAACCGTTAACGCGTTTGTTCGGTCGCTTAAACATTTTGTAATTATCTCGTAAACGGTTTGCGGGTATCCTTTGTATTTATCTTTATGTTTGAGTATCTTCCTTGGATGTGTAATCCGTTAGGGTTTAATCATAATATATTGTGATTCCGATCCTTGATGATTG